>NC_136969.1:21060258-21150447 GCF_032717465.1 Coenobita brevimanus | reverse complement strand
CCAGAAAGGTCACGGGTAGTCGCTACACCAAATAATCCGCTGAGAATTTCTCCTCCAAGGTAAAAAAGTCCACGTTTCACTCGTGAGCGACCCACAGGCGTTTGGTGAGGGAAGGAATCTTGGAGATGGGTGAACAGATAACGAATATAATCTAACTCCAGCAGATGGGTAGGTAGAGTGGGTACAAAAATGTGTCTGTGCAATGTCGATTTTTAATATCTGACATGAGTCCCTGCAGGTCGACTAGCCGACGTGCAGTCAGGCAGGGCGATGGCCACTGCGGCCAGCGGCTCTAGGTCGTAGCACAAGTAGACTACATCTTTCACCACCATTACCTCGCCTCCTGCGCCATCCAAGGCCCTAGGCTTTACGGGACCATCGTCCTCACCCGATCCAGACCCGACCAGAGTCAGCACTGCCAGCACGTAGACCCACAGCATCTTTCCTATAAAATGAGTTGATGTCAGAGGTGATGTTAATAGAGATGGTAACGACAGTGTGAGATGATAACGTTATGCAAGGGACTTAGTGGCAGAACGCAATTTGGCACGATAGTTATTAACAGTAGGGGAAGGTTGAATAGTAGTGTCAGAAGGAGGACTTAGAGAAGAGGAAGAAGGTTGAGTAGGAGTTTGTTGTGGAGGTGTGGTCTCTCTTAGTGGCTCCTCCAAGACTATGTGTTTTGATGCACGTTTGAGATCATCTGCATGCACCCATGTCGTCTCTGCCTTGTGCGGATCTCTTACTTCGAATTTATTACCTTTACGATATATGACACGGAAGGGACCCAAGAATTTACTGTTTAGTTTTGATTCTCTGTTATGATCTAGGGCGAAAACTAAGTCACCTACTTGGATGGTAACATCTGTGGCAGCAGCATGTTGGTTACACAGCATCTCCTTATTTGTAAGGGCCAGATTATCCATAACATATGAATTTTCTGGAAGTTGGACAGGTTGACTCGCACGTAGTTATCGTAGTCGTAGATCGGATCAGGTTTGAATTGCGACAGTGAATAAGGTAGTCTTTTGTCAAAGCCATAGATGACAAAGAATGGTGTTTCTCCAATTGACTTATTGATGGATGAACTAATTGAAGCAGCTACCTGCGGAATCCACTCGTCCCAGGTGGAAGTCTGATCTCCTGCTATGTGATCCAGACTCTCCAATATCTTCCTATTCTGGCGCTGTACTAGGCCATTCGAGGCTGGATGATGGGCCACTATATTGCATTTCTTAATTCCGTATTGAAGACAAATTTCTTCCAATACTGAATTATTGAACTCTGACCCGTTATCAGTTAAAATTACTTCTGGTGTTGTGAAAGGGCAAATTACTGAATTAATAAAGGTATGTGCTACTGCGTTAGCAGATTTTTCACGCAATGGAACTAAGATAACAAATCTGGAGAAATGATCGACTACCACTAATAAATAAACGAAGCCAGATTCTGTATGAGGCAGCTTCAGAAGATCAAGAGAGACAATTTGCCAAGGTTTTGATGGTACTGGGTACTGCAATATAAGAGCAGCTTGACAGGTTGTCCCCTTATGACGGGCACATGATAAACATGCATCGCAGTGCGCTTCTATATCCTTTCGCATAGTGGGCCAATAATATGACAGACGTGCTTGCCGTAAGCTTTTGTCTTTGCCAGGGTGTGATGCATGAGGGATGTCGTGGATTTAATGAAGAGCAACAGGATTTAAGTCTGTTGGAATGACTAGTTGCTTAACTTCGAGATGAGGTATGTTGTTACCTTTCAGTACTGTCTTTATAGAGCAATTCATCGTTGAGGAAGAAATCAGATATAGGGACTGGTAACTTGGGCAGAGAAGAATCATATCCTGACTCTAGAAAATATATGACCTGTGACCATATGGGGTCCACGCGCTGGAACCTATGTAGTGTGTCGCAATTGAATGCCAAGTTTACATTGCAACCAGTTGAAACTGTGGCTACATGCCACGAGAGGGCATTGGCTACAACATTGGATTTCCCAGGAACGTATTCAAATGTCGGATTATAGTCAGTCACAGTGACTGCCCAACGTGCAAGTCGACCGGTAAGGTTACGTCCCTGAAACAGGTCACATAAGGTAAGATGGTCTGTTTGGATGTGAACAGGATATCCGTGGATGATGATGTGGAAATGTTGTAGAGACCAAACCACGGCAAGGGCTTCCCAGTGAGTTACACTGTACTTCTTTTCCGTGGAGTTTAGCACACGGCTAGCATAGGCAATGACACGTTTCTTCCCTTTGGAGTCATTTTGCATGAGAACAGCACCTAGGCCTACTCCGGAAGCATCAGTACACAAAAGAAATGGTTTTGAATAATCAGGGAATGCCAAAACTGGGGGTTGTGCTAGAGCATTTTTCAGTGTTGTGAATGCAGTCGCCTGTTCATCAGCCCACACAAAAGACGCATCCTTCTTTAGCAATGTTGTTAATGGCGCAGCTATCTGGGTGTACTCTTTAATAAATCTTCTGAAATACCCACTGAGACCGAGGAAACTGTGTACAGCGTCGGTGTTGGTTGGAGTTGGGAAATTTGTCACAACTCTAACCTTGTCATCTGATGTATGAATTCCGTGAGCGTCAACAACATGTCCTAGGAATTGGAGTTTCTTACGTAAAAAGTCACACTTTGATAGTTCGATCTTAAGTCCAGCTTGTTTGAGTTTAGTGAACACTTTGGCCAATTTTTCTAAGTGTTCTTCCACCGAGTGACTAGCGATTATATCATCTAGATAAGCAAAGACTGAGTGACCTATCATGCCAGCGAAAACTGTATGAATTAGCCGCATGAACGCTGATGGTGCATTTCTCAAACCGAATGGAAGTCTACGGAATTGGTAATGTCCAGATGGAGTACTGAAAGTGGTGATAGGGGGAGATGATTCCTCCATTTCCACTTGCCAGTAGCCACTATAAAAATCTAGGGGGGGAAAAACACAATTGTCTTCGCCTGAGGATTCCAGCAAATTAGTGAGTACAGGAATTGGAAATCTGTCCGGGACAGTTAGTGCATTCACGCGTCTGTAGTCTATCACTGGTCATAACTCACCACCTTTCTTTGGAACCAGAAATAGTGGGCTGTTCCATGGACTATCAGGGTGTTCAATGACCTTGTCATCCAACATGTCCTGAATAAGACGTTGGCTATGTGGTAAACGGTAGGCAGGTATATATACTGGCTGTGCTCCAGGCTGTAATGTAATGTGACACTTTATGAAATCGGTCTTCCCCATATTCTCATCAGGTAGGGCTATGACTTTGCGATAGTCTCACAAGAGATTAATTAATTGGTTTCTGTGTTCGGGATAATCGCTCTGTTTCACATGAGATTCAAGATTAGATGGAATATCCGTGGACTGAGCAACTGAGCACACATCAGCAACAGAGCATGGGAAATCTTGGCACACACGTACGGCCGCTGGGTATACCAAGAATCACCAATCTGTGTTCCCGTTCGTAACTTTAGTGGGCGTTGGTAGTGTTGGCAAGGTTCAAGTAGCATAAACCATCCTCTAGCACCGTACACAATGCCGACTCATAAGCTAAGCCATTCATTCAACACATCTCAGGTAAGGTTAGTACATCCACTCCTGCTTTCACACCCACAACACGAACAGAGACCTTGGTAAATTTGTGCGGCAACAAAATTGTGCACTGATTTGTTACTGCACACTTTGTCTCTGAATTTTGTAAAACATCATTCACACTATGTGAGGTAGTTAAATGAGATGTGTCTGTGTTGGCAAGTGTGCCACTGTCAGAGGGGTTGATACGATCCACAGTTGAATGCTCAGAGGATGTAGTACTAGATAGTAGTGTACTTGGCTGTTCAGGTAACGGTGTGTGCACCTATTTACTCTCGAGTAATGTTGGAATCACGTGAGATTTAATAAATGAGTTGGTTTCGGAAAGTACCGGACGTGGATATTCCATACAAGATATTGGGAAACCATTGATATCAATGGTACGAGAAGCAGGGAGGAGGGCAATAGCTTCTTGGGCCATTGTCAAAAAGCCATTGAGAGTGTCCGCTGGATATTTAAGATCATTAGTGACATGAAACTCCATGTCAAAAGGTCTTAAGGCTTTATCAAGTTGTAATTCTAGCGTGATCTTTCCTTTGACCTGAAATTCTGAGCCATCCGCACCGCATAGGCGAACGTCAGGTGGTTCGAGGAGCCCAACTCTTTTAGTTATTTTCTTAATGTTGCTTAAAAAGGTATCTGAGATCAGGTTTACCATATATCTGGTGTCCATAAAGAAAGAGCTTTGTACCTCTTCGCTCCATTCTAGAATGACTAGGCTTAACGATGTTATAGGTCCTACCTGACGAATGGGGGGTTGATTTTCTGTTACCTTATTTTCAGACACTGGCAGATCTTCCACTGTTAGGTTACATTTCTTCAATCCGAGCACTTGTCTTCCCCCGACTGACGGCTCTTAAGGTAACGACACTCGTCCATGGAGTGAGTTGTGCTATTCTTGTGATATTTGTATATTAGATGTCAGGACCGCGAGAGTGTGCACTGTCGTTCCCGTGAGCGGAAATGTCTTTCTTTGCTTGCACAGCTAGACTCTCGATGACCTACATTACTGCAGTGCCAGTACACAATTGAGGATTGTTTGCTTCGTTGCATAGTTGATTTGTCATGACTGCTAGAAGATGAGCAATAGTGTGAGTGAGACCGATTACTAGGTTTGGTTTTTGTAGTTGGCCGCGAACGAGAGGAATCAGATAAAGTAATGCTGGTGTGTAGTACTCTCGCAGTACCACCTGCAGAGTGAGAGGGTGAGGTGTAAGAATCGACCTGGCGAGTGATATCTGATCCTGACCTTTCTATTATGGCTTTGCTAATGTTAACAATTTTGTCTCCGGGGTTAAAGCCAAGTTGTAGTGCTATCTGTTTTTGGGTATCAGAAAGCCAGTTAAGAAATCTAAAGTAACCAAACAAATCTGCAAAATTATTTAATGAAATCATGACCTCTCCATTACGTTCGGCTACCCATTGAGTATCACGGAATAATTGGCGCAACCCTGAACTCGTTGCCCTTATAGTAGCGGCTGCCTCAATTACGTTTATATGTTGGGGAGGTACCTTCATGTCCTCCTCCATTTGCTTGAGAAGGTTGGTCAACCCTAAAAGAGATGCAGCATTGGAATTTTGGCAACAAAGTTGAATTAATTGTTGGCAACACGCGTCCAACGTTTGGCAATCTTCAAAGTGCCCTGCACGAATAGTGGCTCCTATTAGTGACCTGCTCTGGTGCAGGCGACTTAGCAGATAAGAAACTTTCAAGGGTTCAGTTGTGATTTGCTGATTTCGAATGTCATTTTCTACCTCTCTGAGGAAATCGTAAATGGAAACTGTACTATCCTCTCCTGTAAATTTGGGTCTGGTAACATCATCCAAATATATGGACTGGGGAGGTGGAGGGTTCTGATTCGTCATCGTAGGAAGAGGGTGAGACTGTGAAGGTGAGGAAGTAGGCACAGTAGTGAACTGAGACGGTGTGTGGGAAGGAAGTGTCGTGGCGGTAGTGGTGTGTGTCGTGGTTAGTGGTGGTGTATGTTCTTACCTAATTGTTCTTACCTAATTGTATCTTTACAGGAATGAGTCAAGCTCGTACTGTCCCGTGTCTTAAACTATATTTATCGTACATATCCTTAAATTTGTGAATTGTTTTGGCACACATTATTTCATTCGGTAGTGCATTCCATTGATCAATTGCTCTGTTTGGAAAACTGAATTTCCTTACGTCTTCATCACCTCTCTTCTTATGCAGTTTTTTGCAGTGTCCTCTTGCTGATGCTTCTCCATATGTTAAATAATCATTTATGTCTATTTTCTCCTTCCCTGATATGCACTTATACAGCATTATCATGTCACCTCTTTTCCTTCTCTTCTCTAGTGTTAGTAGATTCAGTTTATTTAGTCTTTCTTCGTAGCTTAGGTCCCTTAAGCTTGGTATCCATCTTGTAGTGGCCCTTTGAACTTTTTCAATCTTGTCTATGTGTTTTTTGAGATGAGGACTCCAGACTACTGATGCATATTCCAGGGTTGGTCTAATGAATGATGTTATTATCCTTCTTAGCATGTCTTCATTTATGTATGTGAATGCTATTCTCATATTTGCAAGCAGTGTATACATGTTCCGTACCTTCTCGCTGATGTGGTCAGCCGGAGATAGTCTGTTATTGATAATCACACCTAGGTCCTTCTCTCTTTCTGATGTGTATAGGGTTTTATTTCCTAACTTATAATCCCAATCAGGTCTTTTTCCACTTTTACCAAACTTGATTACATGACACTTGTCCACATTGAATTCCATTTGCCATGTATTACTCCATTCATGAAGTTTATTTAATTCTTCTTGTAGCTCTTTACAAGAGTCTATGTTAGTAATTCTCCTTTGTATTTTTGCATCATCTGCAAACATATTCAGATAGCTCTCATGTCCAGTGTTACTGTTTATATCATTTATATACACTAAAAAAATGATTGGTGCCAGCACTGAACCCTGTGGTACTCCACTAGTCACTTCTTTCCATGATGAGTAGTTTCCTCTTAGTACTGTTCTCATTTCTCTTTTTATGAGAAAATCTTGCATCCAACAAAACAGTTTGCCTCGAATTCCTCCTTGATGGTACAGTTTCCATAAAAGTCTTTGGTGTGGTACTGTGTCAAAAGCTTTCTTGAAATCTAAATAGATACTGTTCACCCATACTTCTCTATTCTGTATTGTGTTTGTTACTCTGTCATAGCAGCTCAACAGATTAGTAACACATGATTTTCCTTTTCTGAAACCAAACTGTCTTTCTGTTATCATACTGTGTTCTTCTAGATGATTTACCCAAGCTTTTCTTATAAGCTTTTCTAATACCTTGCTTACAACACTGGTCAGTGATACTGGTCGGTAGTTGAGTGGATTTTGTCTATTTCCTTTCTTGAATAAGGGGACAATATTTGCTTTCTTCCAAATATCAGGTAGTTTACCTTGACTCAAGGATTTCTTGAAAATTAAAAATGATGGTTTACTTAGCTCCTTTGCACATTATCGTAGTACCCAACATGAAATTTCATCAGGACCACTTGCTTTTCCTCTGTCTAATTTACTTAACTCCTCCTGTATTACTTTTTCTGCTATTTGTATATCTGGTAGTATGTGTGGACATGCATGTTCCACATAGTCCCTCTCAGAATTTTTTTCTTCTGTAAAAGCTAATTGGAAATTTTTATTAGTGCTTCACAAATATCTTTCTCTTGCGTATAAGTGATTCCCTCGTCCGTAATGGTTTTACTTTGGTTTTGCCTCTGATGTAGCTGTAAAACAGCTTTGGTTGATCACTACTTTTATTTATTATATCCTCCTCAAACTCTTTTTGTGCTTCCCTCCTTATTCTTGTATAATCGTTTCTTGCCTGTTTGTAATAATTATACGCCCTTTCACTACTGTGTCTTCCGTATCTATTCCACAACAAATCTCTTCTTTCTTTTGATTTTTTACATTCTGTATTGAACGATTTCTGTATTTTCTCATCTGCATCTTTGTGCTGTGGGATGTACTTCTGGACTCCTATTTCATTAAATTCACAGAATTTTTTATATACAGCATTTAAATCTTGTCCTCTAAGCTCATTTTCCCAATCAACTTCTAAGAAATGCTTCTTTAAGTCTTGATAATTTCCCTTTTTATAGTTTAGGCTCTTTTTGTAACTTTCATTGCTGTTAACTACGGTATGTCATATGCTATCCTGAAGTTGTAATTTAGTACTGCATGATCGCTTTTGCCGAGTGGAGGGTGATATATTAAACTGTCAATATCATTTTCTTGCCTAGTAAATATTAGATCTAGTACTGAAGGTACATCGGGTCCTCTTTTTCTGGTGGTTTCCCTCACATGTTGCGTTAGGAAAAACTCTTGCACGAGATCCAGGAGCTTTTGGTCCCAACAGCGTTCTTGGCTAATTATATCTAGAGTATTCCAATTTATATTTGTATTAAAATCTCCAGTTAGTATAATTCTTTCCGATGTCTCTTCCATTTTATGTAGTAATGATCTTAAACTCTGAATTGTACTCTCTGCCCGGTCCTCATATTCGTCTCTTTCCCATGTGTTTGATCTGGGTGGCATGTACAAATTGGCTACAATTACTTTCCCTTCAGATGTGTTGATCTCTACTGCAATCAGTTCTACTTGTGATGGTGTATCTAGTTTTATTTCATTGACTTAAATTTTTCTTAGTTATTATTATAATTCCTCTCCTTTTTTTAAAATTTCTGTCTCTTCTCCATATATTGTATTCCTCAAGGTTTAGGAAGTCATTGGATATCCTTGGTGTTAATTTTGTTTCAGTTAGGCATAATATTTGTAATTCATTTTCTCTGACATAATCATTCATCTCTAGTAATTTAGATACCATTCCATCCACATTTGAGTACATCAATTTTATCACCTTGTTTATATACTTGTCATGACATGGTTTTACTACCTTCCTCCTTTTTATTCCATCCTGTTTGTGTACCACTTTCGTACCTGCAATCCTATTACTTTGTAAAAAAAATTGTTCTTCTCCTCTTCTGATCTTCCCTCATTTTTTGTTTTTGCTTCCTCCCTTTTCTCTTTCAGTAATTCCAGTTCCTCTTGTGTTAGGCATCTTTTTATCCATACATTTTTGAACTCCTCTTTTTCCATAAGATTCTTTGCATTTTTTACTATCTCCTCCACAGTGTTTACACTTTGGAAAGTCACCTTTAGAGGTCTTGTCTTGCTTTTCTCGTATTTCCCTAACCTTTTGTGTTCCTCTATGTCTTTACTACAGATTTCCTCTGATACTTCTTTCAGTAAGCTCATTACATTTGCCATCTCCTTTTTGTCTCTTGTGATCTTGTTTTTTACTTCTTCCTCTTCTATACCAGTGATTACTATAGATTTGTTTATATCTATTGAATCTCTGACTAACTTTGGTTTGTTTTGGATTATTCTTTTCACTTCGTGTTTAATGTTTTTTCCTCCACTCTTGTTTCTAAGTCTTTTTTTACTTTCACCATTTCAGCATACGTGGTTTCCACATCATTTTTGTAGCTTTGTACAGCTTCATTCACTTGTGTTATCTTCTCCTCAATATCACTGCTTTGGTCTATCAGACTGCTTACTTGCCTAATTGTCTCTGTATCATTTTTGAACTCTTCCATAACACTCGTGATTGACTACTGTACTTGCCATTTCACTCATTTTCTTCCTAAGTGTACTCAACTCCATTGTTAGTTCACTGATGGTTGTGTCTTTCTTGTTGGCCTCCCTTCCTAGTTTTTCTATTTCTTCCTTTTGCAAGTGCATCTGCTTCTTTATTTCATCAACTTCATTTTTGAAAGCCATTTCTAGTTTGTGTACACGTTCAACCAGTCTCTTGTGAGTCTCCACTTCAACCAGTTCTTGGTAGAAATCATCATTTTGCTTTCTACCTTTATCCTTTTTCTTTTCCAAATTTGCTTTACTAAAGTATGTATCCATTTTGCAATAATAAAAGTACAGAGTATGTACTTACATTCCCCGTGCAGCTGTAGTCTAAACAATCCTCAGCTGACTGAGAGCATTCTTTTGCCTCTTGGTTCTCTTTTCTGTTTGAACAAGTCTTGTTTAAACTTTTTTTTTTTTTTAATAATGAAAAATCATTTAGTCTAACCTGGTACAGAGCTTGACTCATATAAAGACACTAATATAGGTAATGCCACTGTGTCACAGGGTTTTTATAATATCACGGTAATTTTGGAATATATATGCTTAAATGTTATTTAAATTGATAATAATATTCAAGAATATTGAAGAGCAGAGACAATGATTGTCTTGCTACATCAAGCAACGATTACTTTACGCTGGCTTGTGCACGATTCTCTAAGAACGATAATTTATAAACTTTCTCAACAGTACACAGCAGAGACTAATTACTCACGAATGCTGAATTAGTACTGTTAGCCTCTGGAGAAAGTTACATCACCCCTGACAATAAATAACTAATACTAATACTAATAACATCAGGTTCTTGCTGATGCATTAACTCCTGGCACAACGGATTTTAAGTTAATACAACAAGACTGGTCTAAGTACCAGCTATGAAAGCAACGTTTATGCAAGCTAGGAGCTGTATGGAAAATAAGCTTAATTATGGAGAAATGAAACAGGATTTTACTTTACATTGAGCTCAAGGAAAAGAACTGTTAAATTTATTAATCACAAAAAATAAATTTAACGTTACAATTCAAATCAAATTAAATGAGACGCACTCACTCACTCACACAAAAGCTAAATACTTACGCCTAGGAAAAAACACCTTAACTAAACTCTTTTGACTACAAAATACAAAAAGGAAATACTAGTCAATGAATGCTGCGTATCACCCAAGCTGAACTAGGATGGAAGTACTGAAGAACTGTGGAGTTTGGGTACTAGCTGATCTCACACTGCTGGCACAGGACCTCTCTCCGTCGCAACAACAATTGGACTGGATTCAAATACATTGTATGGGCAGGACGCAAGGCGTGGCTAACGGTTGAGGGAAGCAGAGGCGAACGATAAAGAAACAATTGTATCGCTCAGTAGCGCACTTAGTGACGTGCATTAAATCGGTCACTTTTGAAAGTGACGAATGTTTTGAAAAGTATACTCCGAAAGGGAGGGAGAAACGGTTAGCTGAGCGATACACAGTGAGTTTTCCACTAATAGTTCGTGGCTTCTCACAAAAGGGAAATGTCGCGAATTGATTCATGACATTACGCCCTTACAAAGTTAAATTTTTTCCTTATGGGAAAAAATTTGTGGATATATATATATATATATATATATGTACACATCCTAAGTCATTCGCACAAGATTCACACTGTGGTGTGTGTGCTATCCTGCTACAGGAGAAAGTCGCAGTCGTCAGTGAGCGAAAAAACCTCGTATTTACGTTAATAGAAGCAAGCTTGAGGGAAAAACTCCGTGACGACGGTGAAAATCCTGTACTCAGGTCAAACTGAGCGAAAATTCACTACATTTACACTGACAACTAATTGTTGTGTAGCGTGGTGTATGTAATACACGGTGTAGGTGTGACAGTTGTAGTGTAACTGTACCTACGTGTAAAATGACACAGTAAATAATATGGCGACGACGAAGGCAGAGGAGAAGAGGCGGCAGCGTGCGGCAGACGATCAGCTGGTCCACACAGCAAAACTACTACACCCATTGCTGAACCTGCAAAACCAATTGAGGTGGAGCATCAAAAGTGTCAATGAGACAAAATTTTATCATGTTACAATTACTCTCTCTGCCTAGCAGTCAGTGCTACGACGTACATTCGAGGTCGCCATTAATTATAGCACATGATTATGGTCGGCAAGTTGAGAATCCCTGTGCAAACTCGGGTCTTCCATAGCCTCGAACCGCACACGGGTCCTCAACCTGTGCCTTAACCTACAGTTCTTATACTAATATCGGGGAGCTGAGAATCCTTGTGCAAACTTGGGTCTTCCATAGCCTCAAGTCGCCACTGCGGGGTTCTCTCTCGAACTTCCCCCTTAACCTACAGTACTTCCATTAGTACCGGGAAGCTGAGAATCCTTGTGCAAACTTGGGTCTTCCATAGCCTCAAGTCGCCTCTGCGGAGTTCTCTCTCGAACTTCCCCCTTAACCTACAGTACTTCTATTAGTACCGGGAAGCTGAGAATCCTTATGCAAACTTGGGTTTTCCATAGCCTCAAGTCGCCTCTGCGGAGTTCTCTCTCGAACTTCCCCCTTAACTTACGGTACATAATATGTATGTACAGGCCCTGGACATAACGTGTCCTGTGGGGCCAATGGGCGAGACGTCAGGTCTGCACCCACTTCACCACTACCCTGTCTCTCAACTGACTGAGAGATTACAGGTGTGGTTACAAACGGCACAGGAAGGACATGTCCCTGATTAGTGGTGTTACTTTGACACACACTACAGGAACGGACAAAACTATCTATGTCTCGTCCCATCCCTGGCCAGAAAAAGTCAGCTCGGATACGGCCCTGGGTCTTCCTTTTGCCCATGTGACCTCCTGAGACTGAACAATGGCCCCATTGTAACACTGCTTGGCGGTACTTGGCGGGGACGACAAACTACAGTCGAACCTCGCCCTCGGGTGTTCGTGACTCACGGTAGAGCCGTCCTTGTTTACGAAGGAACTTGGCTCGACCTCCCCGTGAATACTTTATCACTCGACCCTTTTGTTTGTTCCGCACGGTAGCAAGTGTCGGGTCAGAATGTTGTTCTTGCACAACAAGTTGACTACACATCAGATCTTGCGGCGATTCAATGATCACTGGGGTGACACAGTCTGGAGCCTCAGCCATGGCTCGTGTTACCGCAGCAGCCGAAGTCTGAGTAGCGTCATCGGAGCAACTATCCTTGACTCCTTGAATATTGCCTACTATTAAGTCAAATAGAGGCTCTGGCATGACAACTGCAAGTGTCGTACCAGTATAAAATGGAGATGCCACCTGGATACATGCCTCAGGGAACAATCTCACTGATCCATCAATAAGCTTTGCATGGATCTGTCGACCTGTATACTGCTCAGGCCGAACTAAACTCTGCTTGACAGAGCAACCTGAGGAACCATTATCTCTCAGGACCTTCACAGGAATGTCTCCCACAAACCCTTGCTGAACAAGGAAGGTACTGTCACCTGTGGGAGGGCCTGTGGAGGAAGCAGCTAGCCACTCATGAGGCTGCTGAATTGATGTGGCAAACATTGTGCCTTGAGAATTATAAGGAGATGGAACATTGGCCACCTGTGGAGGGGGGTTCACTGTCACTGTGGGACTAGTGAACTGTGGGGAAGTACCCACACTGGTAGGGACGTGACCACCAAGCTGCTGCTGAGAAATGAAGGCTGCATTCGCTTCCTGCCTCTTTTGAGCTGGTGGTGAAAAAGTTTGTCCCGAAGGTCGGTTGCGTGGCTGATACTGCTGCTGGTTAGGGTACTTGTTGTACCTCTTCCACTCAGGTTTCTGAGTGTTTTGCCCCTGGTCCTTCCACTGCGGTTTTGGACCTTGGCCATTATTCTGAGAATGGCCTTGTTGCTGGGGTTCAATCTGAGACGGTTTCCCAGATTTATCAGGTTCTTTTCTGCTCCAGGTGTTTTGCTTACGAGCTTGATACCCGTATGCAGTAAAGAATGCGTCAGCCTTCTCTGCCATTTGGCTGGCATCTTTCACCTGGCAGATCTTAAGCTGTGCTATGAGCTCAGCAGGCCACGACCTCTCAAGCTGTGTACGCAGCATAAGGTCAATTATCCCCTCACGCGTGGAAGGAGTTTCATCTTTCTCCATCCACTCATTTAAGTAAGCTGTGAGACGATCAAGGAACTGAACAGCTGTCTCCTTGTCTTGGAGACGAGCTCGCATGAACTGAACTTTGGTGTCGTCTACTGTGAGACCATACGCCTTAATGAGTGCAGCTTTCATCATCTCATATGTGAGATTGTCTCCACGAATTCTGTGGAGAATATCGAGGGCAGGGCCCTCAAATAGGCTAAGAAACTGAAGCCGCTTAGCTGCCTCATCCAGTTGATATAAGTCTGCCATGTCCTCAAAACGAGCTATGTACGGCTCGATTCGCTCGCTTTCCTTGTATGAAGGAAGCTTGATGCGTGGGGTCGCCAGGACATGTGCAGGGAGAACGCTCGTGGAGCTTGGACCAACTGCACCAGACGTGTCTGAAGCCAAGGAATCTCGCTTGAGCTTCAGCACTTCAAGTTCATGTTCTCGTTCTTTGTCTCGTTGTTCACGCTCGTATTCGCGCTGTTCTCGCTCGTGTTCGCGCTGTTCTCGCTCGTGTTCGCGCTGTTCTCGCTCTTTTTCTAACTCGAGCTCGCGTTGTTTCTGCTTGTGTTCGCGCTGTTCTCGCTCGTATTCGCGCTGAATCCTACACTCTTCACGAGCATCTTTCTCACGTTCTTGCTGGTAATTGAACCGTGAGAGAACGTAACTCTGTATTTTCTCTGGGTCTGTGAGACCCATATCTTTGGCTTCCTGTACAAATACAGAGGTAGCCATGGCGCTAATTTATTAAGCAACCCGAAATTGAGCACTGACTGCTTAGCGACGAATACTAATAAACACAAGTAAAGAATACAAACACAAGCTAGTGGTGACCAGTCTTATCCAGTTAACTGGCAAAGAATAAATGAAAAATGTAAATGACTGGGAAGACTCAATAATAAACACAATGGTACGGCGACTTCCCAGGAGCGAATAAAATCGTCTGGCGTTACCAAAAATAAACTAGAGTTAAGTATTCTATTGATTAATAAAGCAAAATTCACTTGCTAAATTAAGGGTAAACACCAGTAAGCTTGTGCCTATAAACTTTAATGATAAATACCTAAATATGAATGAGTGAGCACTATCTAGTGAATAGCTTTAAAGCTAGGAGTTAATATCCTGGAATGAGGTCGCCAATTGTCACGGGGTTTTTATAATATCACGGTAATTTTGGAATATATACGCTTAAATGTTATTTAAATTGATAATAATATTCAAGAATATTGAAGAGCAGAGACAATGATTGTCTTGCTACATCAAGCAACGATTACTTTACGCTGGCTTGTGCACGATTCTCTAAGAATGAGAATTTATAAACTTTCTCAACAGTACACAGCAGAGACTAATTACTCACGAATGCTGAATTAGTACTGTTAGCCTCTGGAGAAAGTTACATCACCCCTGACAATAAATAACTAATACTAATACTAATAACATCAGGTTCTTGCTGATGCATTAACTCCTGGCACAACGGATTTTAAGTTAATACAACAAGACTGGTCTAAGTACCAGCTATGAAAGCAACGTTTATGCAAGCTAGGAGCTGTATGGAAAATAAGCTTAATTATGGAGAAATGAAACAGGATTTTACTTTACATTGAGCTCAAGGAAAAGAACTGTTAAATTTATTAATCACAAAAAATAAATTTAACGTTACAATTCAAATCAAATTAAATGAGACGCACTCACTCACTCACACAAAAGCTAAATACTTACGCCTAGGAAAAAACACCTTAACTAAACTCTTATGACTACAAAATACAAAAAGGAAATACTAGTCAATGAATGCTGCGTATCACCCAAGCTGAACTAGGATGGAAGTACTGAAGAACTGTGGAGTTTGGGTACTAGCTGATCTCACACTGCTGGCACAGGACCTCTCTCCGTCGCAACAACAATTGGACTGGATTCAAATACATTGTATGGGCAGGACGCAAGGCGTGGCTAACGGTTGAGGGAAGCAGAGGCGAACGATAAAGAAACAATTGTATCGCTCAGTAGCGCACTTAGTGACGTGCATTAAATCGGTCACTTTTGAAAGTGACGAATGTTTTGAAAAGTATACTCCGAAAGGGAGGGAGAAACGGTTAGCTGAGCGATACACAGTGAGTTTTCCACTAATAGTTCGTGGCTTCTCACAAAAGGGAAATGTCGCGAATTGATTCGTGACATTACGCCCTTACAAAGTTAAATTTTTTTCCTTATGGGAAAAAATTTGTGAATATATATATATATATATATATGGGTACACATCCTAAGTCATTCGCACAAGATTCACACTGTGGTGTGTGTGCTATCCTGCTACAGGAGAAAGTCGCAGTCGCCAGTGAGCGAAAAAAACCTCGTATTTACGTTAATAGAAGCAAGCTTGAGGGAAAAACTCCGTGACGACGGTGAAAATCCTGTACTCAGGTCAAACTGAGCGAAAATTCACTACATTTACACTGACAACTAATTGTTGTGTAGCGTGGTGTATGTAATACACGGTGTAGGTGTGACAGTTGTAGTGTAACTGTACCTACGTGTAAAATGACACAGTAAATAATATGGCGGCAATGAAAGGCAGAGGAGAAGAGGCGGCAGCGTGCGGCAGACGATCAGCTGGTCCACACAGCAAAACTACCACACCCATTGCTGAACCTGCAAAACCAATTGAGGTGGAGCATCAAAAGTGTCAATGAGACAAAATTTTATCATGTTACAATTACTCTCTCTGCCTAGCAGTCAGTGCTACGACGTACATTCGAGGTCGCCATTAATTATAGCACATGATTATGGTCGGCAAGTTGAGAATCCCTGTGCAAACTCGGGTCTTCCATAGCCTCGAACCGCACACGGGTCCTCAACCTGTGCCTTAACCTACAGTTCTTATACTAATATCGGGGAGCTGAGAATCCTTGTGCAAACTTGGGTCTTCCATAGCCTCAAGTCGCCACTGCGGGGTTCTCTCTCGAACTTCCCCCTTAACCTACAGTACTTCCATTAGTACCGGGAAGCTGAGAATCCTTGTGCAAACTTGGGTCTTCCATAGCCTCAAGTCGCCTCTGCGGAGTTCTCTCTCGAACTTCCCCCTTAACCTACAGTACTTCTATTAGTACCGGGAAGCTGAGAATCCTTATGCAAACTTGGGTTTTCCATAGCCTCAAGTCGCCTCTGCGGAGTTCTCTCTCGAACTTCCCCCTTAACTTACGGTACATAATATGTATGTACAGGCCCTGGACATAACGTGTCCTGTGGGGCCAATGGGCGAGACGTCAGGTCTGCACCCACTTCACCACTACCCTGTCTCTCAACTGACTGAGAGATTACAGGTGTGGTTACAAACGGCACAGGAAGGACATGTCCCTGATTAGTGGTGTTACTTTGACACACACTACAGGAACGGACAAAACTATCTATGTCTCGTCCCATCCCTGGCCAGAAAAAGTCAGCTCGGATACGGCCCTGGGTCTTCCTTTTGCCCATATGACCTCCTGAGACTGAACAATGGCCCCATTGTAACACTGCTTGGCGGTACTTGGCGGGGACGACAAACTACAGTCGAACCTCGCCCTCGGGTGTTCGTGACTCACGGTAGAGCCGTCCTTGTTTACGAAGGAACTTGGCTCGACCTCCCCGTGAATACTTTATCACTCGACCCTTTTGTTTGTTCCGCACGGTAGCAAGTGTCGGGTCAGAATGTTGTTCTTGCACAACAAATTGACTACACATCAGATCTTGCGGCGATTCAATGATCACTGGGGTGACACAGTCTGGAGCCTCAGCCATGGCTCGTGTTACCGCAGCAGCCGAAGTCTGAGTAGCGTCATCGGAGCAACTATCCTTGACTCCTTGAATATTGCCTACTATTAAGTCAAATAGAGGCTCTGGCATGACAACTGCAAGTGTCGTACCAGTATAAAATGGAGATGCCACCTGGATACATGCCTCAGGGAACAATCTCACTGATCCATCAATAAGCTTTGCATGGATCTGTCGACCTGTATACTGCTCAGGCCGAACTAAACTCTGCTTGACAGAGCAACCTGAGGAACCATTATCTCTCAGGACCTTCACAGGAATGTCTCCCACAAACCCTTGCTGAACAAGGAAGGTACTGTCACCTGTGGGAGGGCCTGTGGAGGAAGCAGCTAGCCACTCATGAGGCTGCTGAATTGATGTGGCAAACATTGTGCCTTGAGAATTATAAGGAGATGGAACATTGGCCACCTGTGGAGGGGGGTTCACTGTCACTGTAGGACTAGTGAACTGTGGGGAAGTACCCACACTGGTAGGGACGTGACCACCAAGCTGCTGCTGAGAAATGAAGGCTGCATTCGCTTCCTGCCTCTTTTGAGCTGGTGGTGAAAAAGTTTGTCCCGAAGGTCGGTTGCGTGGCTGATACTGCTGCTGGTTAGGGTACTTGTTGTACCTCTTCCACTCAGGTTTCTGAGTGTTTTGCCCCTGGTCCTTCCACTGCGGTTTGGACCTTGGCCATTATTCTGAGAATGGCCTTGTTGCTGGGGTTCAATCTGAGACGGTTTCCCAGATTTATCAGGTTCTTTTCTGCTCCAGGTGTTTTGCTTACGAGCTTGATACCCGTATGCAGTAAAGAATGCGTCAGCCTTCTCTGCCATTTGGCTGGCATCTTTCACCTGGCAGATCTTAAGCTGTGCTATGAGCTCAGCAGGCCACGACCTCTCAAGCTGTGTACGCAGCATAAGGTCAATTATCCCCTCACGCGTGGAAGGAGTTTCATCTTTCTCCATCCACTCATTTAAGTAAGCTGTGAGACGATCAAGGAACTGAACAGCTGTCTCCTTGTCTTGGAGACGAGCTCGCATGAACTGAACTTTGGCGTCGTCTACTGTGAGACCATACGCCTTAATGAGTGCAGCTTTCATCATCTCATATGTGAGATTGTCTCCACGAATTCTGTGGAGAATATCGAGGGCAGGGCCCTCAAATAGGCTAAGAAACTGAAGCCGCTTAGCTGCCTCATCCAGTTGATATAAGTCTGCCATGTCCTCAAAACGAGCTATGTACGGCTCGATTCGCTCGCTTTCCTTGTATGAAGGAAGCTTGATGCGTGGGGTCGCCAGGACATGTGCAGGGAGAATGCTCGTGGAGCTTGGACCAACTGCACCAGACGTGTCTGAAGCCAAGGAATCTCGCTTGAGCTTCAGCACTTCAAGTTCATGTTCTCGTTCTTTGTCTCGTTGTTCACGCTCGTATTCGCGCTGTTCTCGCTGTTCTCGCTCGTGTTCGCGCTGTTCTCGCTCTTTTTCTAACTCGAGCTCGCGTTGTTTCTGCTCGTGTTCGCGCTGTTCTCGCTCGTATTCGCGCTGAATCCTACGCTCTTCACGAGCATCTTTCTCACGTTCTTGCTCGTAATTGAACCGTGAGAGAACGTAACTCTGTATTTTCTCTGGGTCTGTGAGACCCATATCTTTGGCTTCCTGTACAAATACAGCGGTAGCCATGGCGCTAATTTATTAAGCAACCCGAAATTGAGCACTGACTGCTTAGTGACGAATACTAATAAACACAAGTAAAGAATACAAACACAAGCTAGTGGTGACCAGTCTTATCCAGTTAACTGGCAAAGAATAAATAAAAAATGTAAATGACTGGGAAGACTCAATAATAAACACAATGGTACGGCGACTTCCCAGGAGCGAATAAAATTGTCTGGCGTTACCAAAAATAAACTAGAGTTAAGTATTCTATTGATTAATAAAGCAAAATTCACTTGCTAAATTAAGGGTAAACACCAGTAAGCTTGTGCCTATAAACTTTAATGATAAATACCTAAATATGAATGAGTGAGCACTATCTAGTGAATAGCTTTAGAGCTAGGAGTTAATATCCTGGAATGAGGTCGCCAATTGTCACGGGGTTTTTATAATATCACGGTAATTTTGGAATATATACGCTTAAATGTTATTTAAATTGATAATAATATTCAAGAATATTGAAGAGCAGAGACAATGATTGTCTTGCTACATCAAGCAACGATTACTTTACGCTGGCTTGTGCACGATTCTCTAAGAACGAGAATTTATAAACTTTCTCAACAGTACACAGCAGAGACTAATTACTCACGAATGCTGAATTAGTACTGTTAGCCTCTGGAGAAAGTTACATCACCCCTGACAATAAATAACTAATACTAATACTAATAACATCAGGTTCTTGCTGATGCATTAACTCCTGGCACAACGGATTTTAAGTTAATACAACAAGACTGGTCTAAGTACCAGCTATGAAAGCAACGTTTATGCAAGCTAGGAGCTATATGGAAAATAAGCTTAATTATGGAGAAATGAAACAAGATTTTACTTTACATTGAGCTCAAGGAAAAGAACTGTTAAATTTATTAATCACAAAAAATAAATTTAACGTTACAATTCAAATCAAATTAAATGAGACGCACTCACTCACTCACACAAAAGCTAAATACTTACGCCTAGGAAAAAACACCTTAACTAAACTCTTATGACTACAAAATACAAAAAGGAAATACTAGTCAATGAATGCTGCATATCACCCAAGCTGAACTAGGATGGAAGTACTGAAGAACTGTGGAGTTTGGGTACTAGCTGACCTCACACTGCTGGCACAGGACCTCTCTCCGTCGCAACAACAATTGGACTGGATTCAAATACATTGTATGGGCAGGACGCAAGGCGTGGCTAACGGTTGAGGGAAGCAGAGGCGAACGATAAAGAAACAATTGTATCGCTCAGTAGCGCACTTAGTGACGTGCATTAAATCGGTCACTTTTGAAAGTGACGAATGTTTTGAAAAGTATACTCCGAAAGGGAGGGAGAAACGGTTAGCTGAGCGATACACAGTGAGTTTTCCACTAATAGTTCGTGGCTTCTCACAAAAGGGAAATGTCGCGAATTGATTCGTGACACACTGGCCGTGTTGTTTCGGTACGGAGCGCCAATGTCGCACGTCTGCTACCTGCTACCTCAGTGTGTGTGTAGTAGTAGGGAAGGATAAAGGCTGTGGAGAAGGCTGAGTGGCTTCAAGAGAATCAGTTGGAGAAGATGTAGAGTATCTGGAGTTAATATATCTGGATTTAGGGTAGGAGTAACAGGAGTAGTAGAAACAGGTAGGGAACTTACAGTTGTTTTGCTAAAAGATCTGCCACTACGAAGATTTACATTATCACCACACACAGCGTTATTTGTGTTACCATCAGATTCAATAGGGGAGAGATCTACCTTTTTAAAAAGGGACATTAACAGAATAGGAAGTAAGCAAATGAAACTAAATGAACAAATGGATGAATGGATGAAAGAATAATTAAATAAATATATATATAATATAATATGTGAAGAAATGATTAATATACAATGAATATGAGTGAAAATGAATGTGTTATTTAGAGCTGAGCATGAGTATAATTGGGAGAAAATGGGATTAAGCAGGAGTGAACGAAAAATTCTGACTGAAAGAAAAAATGAGGGACCAAAATGCAATGAATGGATAAGAGTAGTGAAAATATCACAATCTATAGAGACAGCTTGGCTTCTCTGTAGAAAGGAATTGATTAATGTGATGGAATGAAGAATTGCATGAAAATGCAGATAGAAAATACTTGTAGTGAGATGTGATCCGTGCAAAGGCTGGAGGTTGAGTGAAAGCTCTCGTATCGCAGTGTCTCCTCGTGATTGGGTGGAAGTGTCCGTGACGTCACTGGGTGGCGGCTAAGCACTGGGCGGAACGAGAAGCTGATAGGAGTAAGAGACTGTGACATAGCTCGGCGTGAGTGGCCACGCTCCCTGGGTGACGTCAGTCTGTGTGGTGGGTGGGGAAAACGATGACGTAACGGCGTCGGGAGACGGTTGGGGGCCGCTTCCTGGAGTGGGGTCTGGGATGGAGTTTGTGGGGGCTGAAACTAACCCGTACAACAGGCCACACAGGAACACAGGCAGGCAAGGGCAGGTTGTAGGTTGATAGGAGCAGGAGGCTTACGTGGCTGTAGTGGTGTGGTGGTAAGTGGGGTGTTGGTGTGGAGGAAAATCCCAAAACTACATCAAAACTGCTAGGATGATTCCACACCAAGACTGCAAAAAGGCCTGGAGGCTGGAGCGGAGATAGACTGTGTCGTCGTGGGAAGAACAGCAGCATGGGAAAACAGACACAGCCAAGATTTCCCACAGAAGACGTAAAATCACTCTTATCCCACTCGCTTTCCACCAAATGTTAATGCTTGTTAATGCCCCTTGACGCCAGTCGTAGGTGAAGACAAAGTCTTGGTGAGTTTTCTGATGATATATTAAACACCATCTTAAATCTTATAGAGCAGCACCTGATACCACCTGTGTCCAACCCAGCCCGTCGCTAACTTTTTTTTTTTTTTTATGTGTCCGACTCTGGGCATAGGCTTCACAGCCTGCTCTCAAGGCCCAGTGGTCCTCCTACATACCATACACCTCTCTACATGCCACCACTTCGGCGCTAACACCCACCATCCATATTGAATACATGCTAGGGCTGTCTCATACAGGACTGGTGTATTGGTATTAGCGGGGGTACTTTTATGACATGTCGGCGGGTCTTCTGGTAGATCAGGAAAGTCTGCTTTTATGAAATTCAAATCCTTAAACTGTTCCCTGCTCCAGCCGGGATTCGAACCTGGATCCATCAGGACCACAGGCCGCCTCTCTACCGATTCAGCCACTGCCGGCTCTCCCCTCCTAGAGCGTTGGTGTGACCACAGAAGTCATGATTCATTCAGGCATAGACATAATAAGATAAGTGCTCACAGACATAACATTGGATGGTGACACCCTACTTGGATTCTACTTACAACTACTTACATACTATATTTACACAATACATAATATTTACAAATGGTTACAAACATGTGGAGAACCAGTTTGATAGGTCGTGTGAATGGAAAGACGGGTTGCAAGTTCATGCGTGTTTTGTAGACGAAAGGAGAGAGAGAGAGAGAGAGAAAGAGAGAGAGAGAGAAGGGGAAGAAGAACAGTACGAGGGTTAGGCTCCTTTTTTTTTTTTCGCCCTTCGTTTTCGACCGTGGTGGTATCGGGTAAGAGGTGACAGAAAACGGAGGATAACTTACACTTGTGTCAGGACGCGTGACTCCTGGTGGTGCAGGATTCCACACAGGACACTCACGCTTCTGCAGATGAATATCAAGGGACGCCGGGCTCCTGCCAGCTCGGGATTCCACTCAGGATCTCCTGAATGTGTTCAGAATCCTTTCAGGGCGTCTTTTCTGTCGAGAGTCCACGACGAGAGACACGCTTTCTCCCACCGAAGGCGTCGAAGATCTGTCTTTTGTTCTTCAGGTAGGGGGTTTCCCACCTCCACATCTCCTCGCGAGCATGTGACAGACGTCTGTTCATCACAATGGAAAGGATGAGACTGGTTCCGGGTTCCTGCCTTTTTAGAAGCGACGCGACGTCATCGATAGCTGGTTTTTGCTATTACGGTGAGGTGGGGGGACGCTACCACTTTGACAGCTGTCCCAGAGTGGTCTCCCCACCCTAACCCTACCTTCCTTTACTACATATTCTTTTTATCTGATTTTTGCAATCATTGTGTATACTCGTCAGTATGGACTGTGAACACTATTTTGCTTGTACAAATCTGACTGATTTTGGTTTTCCTGAAACCATACCATGGAGAGAAAAACTTTCTGAGAGAAGAAAGGGAGATCTTCCGAGTATCGTAGGCATGATCCAAGACATTGTACTTTTTCAGAAATTGTGGGAAACTTCGAAGATAACTCTGTGTAAGGAAAAAAAAAAAAAAAAAAAAAGTCTGAAAAAGAAATGATAAAATGGTTTATTCAGAGCATCAGCACTGAAGAAGGTACTGGAACTCAGAATACATCATCATCGTCATCATCATCATCAACATCATCATCCCCATCTAATCCTGTGTTGCCCCGTAAAGAGCGTAGGAGCCCGTGGCTAAGATAGTTGGACCTGTCATTTAAGATGAGAGTGACCAGCCTCACACATCCCTGAGTGGCATTACGTGAGCAATAAACCCCAATCATCCCTTGGGGTGGTTCAGGCTCAATCCGGTTGGAGCGCCATAATTACCCACTAAACCACGAGGTGCCCTAATTAGGTCATATGGTTACCACCCAGCGTAGTACATGGTTTCCTGGTGTACAGGAAACCATATGGTTTGTCACTCAGTGTAGAGTCACCCGTAGACAGAAGAAGGAAAGAATGGAGGAAATAATGACAAAAGCGGAAGAAAGGACAGAAAGATGGAAGTGCTGATCTCGAACAGTCGCCCGAGGGCAGCCTTGCATCGAGTGAGTAAACTCAGAATGCAAATGAGAAAAAGTAAAAGTAATGACAAGGACGATGGCGGATTATGAGAAACCTGTGCTTCAAACTAGTAAGCTGCAAATAATAATAATAATAATAATAATAATGTAAAATAAAATAAAGTGTGACCTTGAGACAAAGAACCTTCTTCTAGCCTAGTTGAGCATGGTGAAAATGACAAGACTCATTCCCTCCTGCACACTTTTCTTTCTCTTCCTCCATCTTTACTGCACTGTCCCTCCATCCACTATTATGTTTGTTAGGAATGTACAACTCCGGTCAGATTTTCGTGATAGAGTCAGCACTGCCAGCGTCAAAGCGTCTGAGGTTCAGAGTTCACGAATTTCGACTCGCGTGTCTCACACACACACACACACACACACACCTAAGGCATGGTAACAGACAGCGACGGAGCATCTCCCAATCTTATTAAAATTATGACCAATATTTCTATGAAATATGTAATCTATATCCATATATATATATGTAAAAGACTAGTGATTTTATTGTTACTTTACTTCCATGTCACATGAATTAATGTGGTTAGGCAACAAAGTATTACATTTACCCAGAATACATCATATACTTGTATAGTCATAGCTAGGAAACGCTGACAGGTAACATTTTACCATATGCCATGCCCTTGCAATTGACATTTTAGTTTCAAACTACATTTGTGTAGTAAACAGATGATGAAAATATAGCACACCTGTGTCTCGAGTGTAAGCTCTGAAACACACGGACGGTCGGATCTCCTTACATTTTGTCTAAGCTATAGGTTAGTCACATAAATGACGGATGCTACCACGAAGTGGATAAGCGTCTTATTTTAAATCATGATTGGTAAAGTAAAATCAATACATAGTTTTCTCTTAATAATATTATAATCGTAATAATAAACACTGAAGGAGATGAAAGACTCAGTTGCTCTGATATTTATTATTACCATACTTAATATCCAGTCCAACCATCATTTATTACAATCACTTTCTGTAGCCTCCGCGTCATTGATGCCACAAGCTTTTGCATCAGTTCGAGAATTTCGACTCGCGCGTCTGACACTGACAGAGAGGGAGAGAGGGAGGGAATCACCAGAGAAATGTTTTGTATCATACGGATTTGGGGGTTACCAGTCCCCGGGAAAATACGGTATGGACAGGAAAGTGCAAAACCTGTCGTTGAGGGGTAGCATCATCGCTCTCCGTGATAGTGGGCTGTCTTTATTTGCTATCGGTCAGCGACTTGATCTGGCACCAAGGACCGTTGCCAAATGGATTACGAGGTGGAACACCAGCGGAAACCTAAACGATCCGCGTACGTTCTTTAAGTTCTGTGCATACTTGGATTTGTTATAGTAAGAATATTCATAAGATATAGTGTTACTGAACAATTATTAATATTTTACCTATGCGGTTATGTTTTGTATATCGAACTTTTCATTATTATAGATAACCATATTCTACATATTGTATTCAGTTACATTTACAACCATCAACAATTGTCTTGTGACCTGCATTACTGGTTGGTGGTGGGGTAGTGCAGGGTATCAGGTGTTTAGTCCTGTCACTAATGGGGTTGGAGTAAAGGAGGGTCTGTGTTGAGCTGTTAAGCGTGCTATAATGGTTAAGTGTTGTTCTTGGTAACCTATGACTTACAGTTGCATTATAGTATAGTAGTAGTTCATGTTTACATGTTATCTGTGTTTAGTGCTTCTGAACCTGGCTGTAGCAAAGACGTGACCAAAACGCATTGCAGCTCTGGCTCCCTCTTTAGTCTTCTGATAATGTTATCATCACCACCCTCCCGTTCTCAGATGACCATGGTATATGATATGCAAAGGAGATAATTAGTTTTTCCACGCAACCTTTAACTACAAATCCATATCATTGTTTCACACATTAAGCATAGCTGGTGATTAAACTATCGATTACATTTAGGATCCATTAACATTACAAAAAGATCCGTATAATGCTGCATAACTGTGTGTTACGTGATTCCTCTGCCACTAATGTTAGCGAAATAGGAGCAAGCATTGATAAAACAGATAAAGAATGAGAAGAAAAGATATGATTGTTTAGAGTAATATAAACATCCCTGTTCACCACGTTCCTTTATCGGTAATATCAATATGGAAATTGTCCCAACTGGTTAACAATGTGTTGTCAAACTTTCATGGATTCTGTGGAGGTGACAGTGTTAGCGCGTGAAGTAGTAACATACTGTAGTTCTTCGTCCAGATTGATACAAGTAAGCGACCTGCATTATGGCAGTATCTCCACAATGAGTGGCTCCGACAAGGTGAGAGAGTGACGTTCGCCCCGTAAAACGATATTGAATATGCAGATCGTTCAGATTTCATGGAGTCGGACGGATGCACTAAAACATTACATACAGTAGTCCTTTGGAAAGACCCATGCAAACTATAATAGAAACGTTTGAGAATACCTCAGTAAATGCATCAAAACCTCGTTGGGTTTACAGTAAATTCCTTTTCTTAGAAAGAACAGAAACCCCAAGGAGAACGACACCATTAGAGGATGGGAACATCATTGCGGCAGCGGAAGCTAACCCCCTTACCAACGCAGCGGCAATAAGGCATGACTTGCAGTTAGAAGTGTCAGCCAGAACTCTGAGGAAAGGTTACATCGTGCTGGAATACACCATCACATGTATATATATATATATATATATATATATATATATATATATATATATATATATATATATATATATATATATACACGCCAGGAAACCACTTACTACTCTGGGTGATAACCATATAACCACATTTTGGCGCCTGGTGGTTTAGTGGGTAATTATTGTGCTCCAATCGGACTGAGCCGATGAAGGTTTATATCCAAGGGGAGGTTGGGGTCTATTGCTCACGTAATGCCACTCATGGATGAGTGAGGCTGGTCACTCTCATCTTAAATGTGAGGACCAAGTGCCTAGCCCCGGGCTCCTACGCTCCTCATGGGGCAACGTAGGATTGGATGATGAATGGATGGATGGATATATATATATATACTGTATATATATACATATATATACTGTATATAGATAGATAGATAGATAGATATAGATAGATAGATAGATAGATATATAGACAGATAGATAGATAGATATAAATATATATAGATATATATATATAGATAGATAGATAGATAGATAGATAGATATAGATAAATAGATAGATAGATGATATATATATATATATATATATATATATATATATATATATATATATATATATATATATATATATATATATATATATATATATATATATTTTGTTACGGAACAGCGAAAGATAATGTACACTTTAAGTGAGAATACTAATAATCACTACTGTCCCGTAAAGTTCCAGGTTCAAAACAAAAGAATTAGGTAAAATTACAAGTTAAAGTTTAATGCTCAAACTAACAACAAAACATTCAGGACTCATAAGGATAATGTAATGGCAAAAAACAGGTTAAATATATGGTTAACTGCAATAGCCTCTATTAACACAAAATTAGCATGAGTAAATTTATCTAAGTCAGCCCTGATAAAATGAAAATACACTGGGTAATGCTCAGTTAATGCAAGATAAATTATTACAGATACAAAATATTATCAAAAATGACTGACAAAAAGAATCTCTACATAAATCACAAAAAAAAACTCACTAGGCCTAAGACTTAACCCTATGCTACACAGCACAAGAAAAAATGCAACAGCAGTTATGCTCAAATTACAAAGCTGCTAGATGGTTGGAGACTTCCTGAGCACTCACAACAATAACTGTACAGGGGAGGACAGAGATGTGAACAAAATGAGGAGCAGATCTAAGTGGCAATAATGAAGAGACTGAGCTCATTATATAGGGGCCAGCAGAGCTTGATACAACTTGTAAGAAGGACGCACAAATGAAGCCATGGGGACAAAGAGCTGAAAATCCTGCTCTGAACAACAGAAAGAACGACTTACTCTACTATAACGGTAGAAGGGGGGGACTGAGGCAGAACACGCTCATGATCAAACATGCAGCATACTGTGCGTGAAAATTACACAAAGGATGATGAAATCATAGGCAATGTAACACCTCCCCACAAAGAAAAAGAAATTTACAAAGGAAATTTCTTATTTCTCTAAAATAATCTGTCTAATGTCTAGATGAGAAATCTGCAATAACATTTTCTTTCCCCTTGACATGTTGTATGTCTAATGAATACTCCTGAAGAAGTAGACTCCATCTTGTCAATCTCTGATTTTTATCTTTAAACTTACTAAGGAATTTCAGTGGGTTATGATCGGTATAAATGACTATGAGGTCAAAACCAGAACACAAATAAAATGAAAAATGCTGTAAACCCAAAATCAAGGCCAAAAGCTCGTTCTCAATAGTTGAGTAGTTCTTTTGAGGTGGAGTGAACTTCTTACTGTAATAAGATACAGGGTGTTCAATACCCTGATCATCCTCTTGCAGCAAAACAGCCCCAGCTCCTGTATCACTTGCATCAACAGCCATCTTAAAAGGTTTAGCAAAATTTGGAGTAGCGAGCACTGGCTGACTTAATAGGAGAGCTTTAAGTTTGTTGAAAGAGGATTCACAGTTATCGGTCCAGACAAATTTAACTCCCTTTTTCAGTAGGTCTGTAAGTGGTGATACAAGAATTGAAAAGTTAAGAACAAATCTCCTGTAATAACCTACCATTCCCAAAAATCTTTGTAGCTTTTTCCTACTTTTAGGTCTGGGAAGATCACTTATAACCTGAACCTTAGCTCCTGGCGGTGCAACATGTCCATCACCAATTACGTACCCAAGGTACTGAACTTTAGCTTGACCAAACTCACACTTTGATAAATTAGCTACAAGATTAGCCTGAACTAAACGCTCAAGAAATTTACTGGCATGGCATAGGTGATCTTTCCAGTTGTCACTGAAGATTAATACATCATCAGTATAAACAACACACCCTGCCAAACCCTCTGTTACAACATTCATGAGCTTCTGAAATGTGGCTGGTGCATTCTTCATACCATATGGCATTACAGAACATGCAAAAGTCTTTCCTAGTGTTACAAAACATGAGATCTCCCTAGCACGTTCAGTCATAGGTACTTGCCAGTATCCCTTTAACAAATCAAACTTACTTATGTACCTAGCCTTTCCGATCTTGTCTATGCAATCTTCCACACGAGGGAGAGGGTAAGTGTCTGTTTTGGTTATCTGATTAACACGTCTGTAGTCAATGCAAAGCCGCTGTGACCCACCTGGCTTAGGGACTAGAGTGACAGGAGAACTCCACTCGCTCTGACAGGGCTCAATCATCTTGTGGTCCAACAGGTAGCCAAGCTCCTTCTGGATGAGAGGAACTTTCACTGGGTTCACACGGTAAGGAGGCAGTTTAATTGGCTTTGCGTCTCCAACATCGACATCATGCATCAACACAGTGGTTCTTCCTGGAGTGGCACGGAACACTTGTGGGTACTCCTGCAGTAATGCCGAAAACTCCTGCCTTTCCTCGGGAGGTAGATGAGAAAGCTTAGTCTGGAGATCATTCATGATATCAGGATTCTTCCCCAAACTATCACTCAGGCTCATGCTGCATGGGAGAACTTCACTTGCAGACTCGGGTGGAACAGCTACATTGCAGACTGGGTTATTTTCGTCCCGCCTGTGATATAACTTTAGCATGTTGATGTGACATAGTTGCTTGCTCTTTCTACGATCTGGTGTGGCGATGACATAGTTGACATCACTGAGTTTTTTCTCCACGAAATAAGGGCCACTAAACTTGGCTTGAAGAGGTTGCCCATGAACCGGTAGCAGAATCAAAACCTGATCTCCTGGCTGAAAGTGGCGTAACCTGTACTTCTTATCATACCAAGTCTTCATCTTCTCCTGAGCAGCTCCTAAATTCTCTCTCGCCAGCTGTAAAGCAGTGGACAGCCGTTCTTTGAACTTCATCACATACTCCAGCAGGTTGACGTCATCTTCCTCCGACAGCCAGCATTCCTTGAGTAGCTTAAGGGGTCCTCTTACTTCATGGCCAAACAGTAGTTCAAAAGGTGAGAAGCCCAGTGATTCATTTGGAGATTCTCTTGCAGCAAACACAACGAATGGAAGACCTTTATCCCAGTCTTTCTGATGTTCCAAACAGTATTTCTTGAGCATCGATTTGAGTGTTTGATGATATCTCTCCAACGCTCCTTGGGTCTGGGGATGGTAAGCTGAAGACGTGATCTGGGTGATGCCCAACTCTTTCAGAGATTGCTTGAAAACGTTTGACATGAAATTACTTCCCCGGTCTGACTGTACCTCCTTGGGCAGACCAAACTTTGTGAAGAACCCTAGCATTTCCTAAACCACGTTCTTTGCTGAGATATTTCTAAGTGGAATGGCTTCAGGATAATGAGTAGCCATATCAATCAGGGTCAACACATAAGAAAATCCTGAAGAAGTCTTAGGAAGAGGGCCCACAATATCCACCAACACACGGGTGAAAGACGCCTCAAAAGGAGGAATGGGAACTAGAGGTGCAACCTTTTCGGTCTGATTACACTTCCCCACAACTTGACAGGTGTGACAAGACCTACTATACCAGGAAACATCCCTGAAGATACCTGGCCAGTAGAAGTGTTTCAAAATGCGTGCCACAGTCTTCCTAACTCCAAGGTGTCCTTGCAAACTGGAATCATGAGCCACTCTAATGATATCCTGCCTACAAACACGAGGGATGACAACTTGATGTACAACCTCCCATTCATAGTCAGCTGATGCTGTTGGGGGTCTCCACTTCCTCATAAGTACTCCTGACTTTACATAATAACAAGTAGAAGCACCGGCTGACTCTTCTTCACTGTAAGCAGAGTTAGCTAGACCTTTCAACTCAGGGTCAGCAACCTGCAACTCAACCAACTCTTGACGAGACAAATTATCAACACTACGGGGTACTGCCTCATCTGGCGAGTGGTCCAAATTAGCAAGAAAAGTGTCAGCTAGGATAACATCATCATCATCATTATCCTCTAAATCACCAGTAACTTTAGACTTAGCCCTAGTGACAGCACATGCAGGGAACACATCAGGGACATCACAATCCCGGGACACAGCCACCGGCTCACTAGACAACTGAGGAGCTGGACACACTTGACTTCCACCAATATCATTTCCAAGTAAGAAAGTTACACCTGACATTGGGAGTGTAACGGAACCATTAACAAAACCAGACTCTAAATTCACTCTGCACAGAGGGACAGAGGAGTAATTATTCCCTACACCTTGTAAGATTACAGTTTCATCAGAGGAATTAACAATAGAGCCTAGAACACTGGTCAGCATAAGGGATTGGCAAGCACCTGTATCACGATATATTTTAACTGATTTCCTGTCATTACTGTCCAGAGGACTGACAAAACCATCAGACAGGAAATTAGCACATGAACTCTTGAGAGTGTCACCCACGTTACTGCTCGAAAGAGGAGCTCCATCCTGAGAATTTAAGTTGCCCCTCAAAGCAGGTTCAGTTAACTCAGTTAAAGAATTCTGGGAACTCTCAAGAGTGGACACTAGACCAATTGACTGAACATTTAAAGACTCCTTTTTGTTCACATCACGCTGTCTCCTGAAACATTTCTCCGTAGTATGGCCAAGCTTACTACAATAAGTACATTTATTTGTCTGAAATCTAGAGGTGAAGCTGGTATTTACTTCCTGAGAAACATCATCTTTATTCTCTTTCCTGTTACCTGTACTCTGAGTAGAGGCAACGTACTTACTCTCAGCTTTCCCTTTTTCTCTAGAATATCTCTTGTGAGTGAGATCATATTCATCAGCTAAAACTGCAACATCAGACAAATTATCTATTCTTTTCTCATCAAGATATAGGCTTACATCTTTATAAATACACCTCTTGAAGTCCTCCAGCAAAATCATCTGCTTAAATTTACCAAAATCAGAATCCACATTCTTAAAATTTAACCACTGCTCTAACAGATCTTCTTTGATTTTTGCATACTCAACATGGGATTGCTTATCTTGCTTATAAGTTGTCCTAAATTTTATCCTATAGGCTTCAGGAACAAGCTCATAGGCCTTAAGAATCAAGCTCTTAACTACATCATAATTATCAGATTGATCCTGAGGCAAAGATGCATAAGTTACTTGAGCTTTACCGGTAAGAACAGTTTGAAGGAGTACTGGCCAATACTTTTTGGGCCAATTAAAACCTGTAGCTACCCTCTCAAACAACTGAAAATACTTTGTTAAATCAGATTCATTAAAAGGAGGGACAAGTTTAACATTTTTAGCCACATCAAAATCATCAGAGCTAGATGATCCAGTTCCACCTTGTTTCATGCGATACTCATGGTCTGCCTGAATCCTAGCAAGTTCAACTTGTGCGTGTATCTGTGCCTCCTGAATACGAGCCTCCACCTCCTTAGCACGAGCCTCCTGCAGGGCTAGCTGTAACTTAGCTAATTCAATCTGCGTTTGCTCATTTGGAGGACTTACATTAAACAAGCTTTCTTTAATCATGTCAACAATTTGATCTTTAGAATGATGAGAGCGAACAGCAATTCCCAATTGTTGAGCAACAAGCTTAAGTTCATTCTTTGTTCTGTTTTCTACATCACACACTGTTTGCACATTTGACAAAAAATCTTTGGCTTCATCAAGTGTAGTAATAGTAGACATCATGAATAAGTAACAGTCACAAAATATCAAGCAATATCCTTATGATAATATCCTGAATATCCTGATATGAGGTGGCCAAATCTATGTTACGGAACAGCGAAAGATAATGTACACTTTAAGTGAGAATACTAATAATCACTACTGTCCCGTAAAGTTCCAGGTTCAAAACAAAAGAATTATGTAAAATTACAAGTTAAAGTTTAATGCTCAAACTAACAACAAAACATTCAGGACTCATTAGGATAATGTAATGGCAAATAAACAGGTTAAATATATGGTTAACTGCAATAGCCTTTATTAACACAAAATTAGCATGAGTAAATTTATCTAAGTCAGCCCTGATAAAATGAAAATACACTGGGTAATGCTCAGTTAATGCAAGATAAATTATTACAGATACAAAATATTATCAAAAATGACTGACAAAAAGAACCTTTACATAAATCACAAAAAAAACTCACTAGGCCTAAGACTTAACCCTATGCTACACAGCACAAGAAAAAAAATGCAACAACAGTTATACTCAAATTACAAAGCTGCTAGATGGTTGGAGACTTCCTGAGCACTCACAACAATAACTGTACAGGGGAGGACAGAGATGTGAACAAAATGAGGAGCAGATCTAAGTGGCAATAATGCAGAGACTGAGCTCATTATATAGGGGCCAGCAGAGCTTGATACAACTTGTAAGAAGGACGCGCAAATGAAGCCATGGGGACAAAGAGCTGAAAATCCTGCTTTGAACAACAGAAAGAACGACTTACTCTACTATAACGGTAGAAGGGGGGGACTGAGGCAGAACACGCTCGTGATCAAACATGCAGCATACTGTGCGTTAAAATTACACAAAGGATGATGAAATCATAGGCTATGTAACAATATATATATATATATATATATATATATATATATATATATATATATATATATATATATATAGATAGATAGATATGGTTAGATAGATAGATAGATAGATATTTAGATATATATTTATATCTATCTATCTATATATATATATAAATATATATAGATATATAGATATATACAGATATATATATATATATATATATATATATATATATATATATATATATATATATATATATATATATATATATATATAGCGGGGAGGGAATCTGTCAGAATCTCCTAAAATTGTGCACTTGGTGACAAGTTTTCTAAATTTGGCATGGTGGTAGATATGACCTAGGAGATTTAAAAAACCATCACATACAAAGTGATACTGCCCCCTTGTGGCCGGTATGCCCAAAATCCAATATGGCCGCCATGAAAAAAGAGAAACGCCATATCACAATCACTACTTATTCTAAATTCATGTGTAATACCTCTTTTTCAATATTTTTGATGATAAAAAATGTTTCTGGTGTTGTTTCTGTTTTAAAGTGCATTTTTAGGGTCTAATCATACTTAATCATAGGTGACAGTCAAACCTAAGCAACAGAATACGCCATCGGACAGGTTCCTATTAGGTGGTGTTTGTTCAGCCTCCTTGACATTTACACAAAGAAGTGCAGCGAAGACCAGCTCTTTTGCACTTGCAGTTTCCGCTACAGGCAACTGTACACCCACAATGCAGCAGCAGAGAACATGCTTGGCTCACAACTGGCAGGTCGGTCCAGTGTGGGACCCACTCTCTGGTTCTGGCATTCCATGTCCAGCCCCAGTCGCCAGGAGATGGAATTTCTGGTGTTCTGAGGAGGGCCTGCTTCCAGATAAATGCAGCACAAAGAAGTGCTCACTTCGCATGCTGGAGGAAGGCATGCTGGGTTGGTGGGATGGAATCTAGGTCCTTTAAACCACTTGTGAACATTTGCCTCCTTGCTTCATCCAGTGAAGCTGTGTCACTGTTTTTGCTGTACATGATTACAACCCAGCACTCCAGGTGTTGCATGTGCTGAGAATCAGGTTTGAGACATGCTGGGTCTTGGAGTATAGCTACAAAGGTCTCAGTGACTTGGGGAAAGCTTTTCCAAGCATTCCATGCAGTCTTCTTGCCAATGCCATACAGAGCTGATACAATGTCACAGCCTATCATAGCATGAAAGACTGGAAGTGCTTTAGTGTGTTGAGGCCCTAGCATCTGTACAATTGAATGGACTGGAATGTCTTTATATGCTTTGCCATGGCCAAACCCAATCCACAGCTCAGATAGGCCCAACTCCTGGAAGAAGTTGATGGCTAGCAACACAACATCGCTTTCCCCAGTCCTGAGATAGGCCTTGGTGTGACCTTGCTGTGCGGCATGATGCAGGTGCAACATCATCCGCGTGTCAGCCTCCTCCTGCTGACATGGAGACAAGCTGCTGAGGTCAACCTGCTTGTTGGTCAAGACAAGTTCTCCCCTTGTGGTTAACAGGTGGAACTGTGGATAAGGTGTTGTGGTGCATTTCTGCAGCTCCCAACTCACAAACTGGAAGAAGTCATTCTTGTTATGGCTGTCTTGTAGGAAATTCTGCCACTGAGCACCCTTGGGCAGAGGAACCGTGGGTGAGACTCTGGTTCTCTGGCCTTGACCCCGCTTGCCACGGGTCTGGGACTTGAGACTTGACTCTTTGTAGGTGTCCCACACTGCATCCACTCTGGTTGTACTGTTTGTCATCTGGCTGTGCAAGTAGGGCAACAACTGCATTTGAGTGTACTCTCCAAAGAGTCTAGCACGTTGAGGTTTCACAAAGTGAACCACTGCTGCCATATCCAGCACTACCACGGTAGCCTCCTTTGCTGCAAGAGAGCGACCAGCATCAGGCATACCTGGAAGGCAACGAAGGATGTCTGATTTAGTCCCTGACCTAAGTGTACCCTGATCTGATAGGGATGGAGGCTCACTGTTGTTCTCATGCCTGAAGAAGACATCTATATCAGCATCAGATCGGGCTTGGAGAGACATGAACAGCTTTGTGACCAGTGCAGAGTTCGCCTTAGCAGACCCGATCTTATCAGCCCCTTTCTTCAAATCTACAGGGGGTCTGTTTGAGAATGTGAACATGTTTGGTCTCTTGATGACATCAGACAAAGGTTTTACGCGTTTCTCAATGCGCTTCACTACAAACTGTGCAAACATGGCTTTGCCAATGTTTGTTGCATCACTCAATGATTTGGCTACTTCAGGGTCCATTACCTCACCAGTGTCTAAGGTGATTAACTCTGGACCAGTCTCTGTGAAGGGGTCAATGATCACACCCTCACTGACAAGTTTTAGCAGGGACTTCAGATGGTTCAGAAACTGCTTCTGGTCGGTAGCAGCTGACTCGGGGTGTTCAATACTCAGCTTATTATCTTCAGTGAAAGAGCAACTGGTTTCAGACTCCTCAGTAGCCCTGAGAACTTCGGGCTTTGACACCTCTATCACTTCCTTCTCCTCCTGCTGCCCATACAGGCCCTTTGCTCCTTCGTCCTCTTTCAAGAACTTTATTGAGTGCTCCTGGCTTTGGTCTAAAGCCATCAGAGAGAACCTCCTCTCACTCCACTGGACGACAAACTTGCCCTCCATAAAGGCCTGGTGGACTGAGGGGTGGATCGTTGGAAGTTGGGCCATGTCTCGCAGGAAGACAGACATCCACCGAGCATAGTTTGTGTGTCCAAATACGAAGAACCATGGACACAGCCCACTGCAGGATTCCAACGTGAGAGGCCAGTTACCTGTCCGCTGTCCACGGACAAACTGGCTGTTGACAAGCAGGTAGTCTCTCACCATTGTCCAGTAAGAGACTGTTGGGCTAGAGTGTGCAAGTTGCTGCTCCCACATCTCCAAGCTCAGGTGAGGACCAGAGGTCTGATTGCAGTACTCCTCATATGCCTGCTTATCCAGGACTAGGAGCCAGGCCAGTGTCAGCTGCCACGCATACCTTGTCCTCTTTACGTGTTTCCCTGCAAAGAGGGAGGCAGCAACACCTGGTGTGAAGATGTTAGCCTGATGAAACATGCGCTCCCAACCGGAGTCGGCCATCAGCTTGCCCCCACACTCTTGGGACGCCATCACAACATGGAGGAAGCCCATGAAGCAAATCATCTTTGTCTCCCTGACCTCCTCGGGGAACAACCACTGACACTTTTTTTGCCATGTGTACAGAGGGCAGTCCCCCTCAATGACTGGAACCTGGCCTGGATTTGCAAACTGCGTGGCATTCTTCACCACAAGCATGGAATGTTTCTGCATGGCCATAGATGAGGCCTTCTCATAGAAGACTGGAAAAACTCCCACGACAGCCCTTGGCCTGACATTGTCAGACTGACTGTGAGAAAAGAAGCCAGAATATGTCACAGGCAGCTCTTGTAACTCTCCCTGATTTTGAGTGAGAACTCTTTGGACATGGTCAAGCCATCCCTTTTCAGGGACACTTGTACGAGGGTTTGCAGTACACACGGACAGAACTGTACCGTCTTGCATTGGTGGTGGAGTTATTTCCCCAGCATAATCATCAACGTAAGGCACAACAGAGAATTCTTCTGGAAGTTTGATTGAGGCATCTTCCAAGTCAGCGAGTGACAGAGGAGGTGGGTTTACTCCCAGGTTATTGGCAGTGAGGTGGTTTGTGAGAGAGATTGCAGTGCCATGTAGATCTACGCGACCTGATTCGTCTATGTTATCAACCCCACCTATAATGAACACACCTTTCTTGATGTTCTAGGGTACCACTATGCCATCCTCAGAGAAGCGCTTTGACACTGCAAGGGCTATCCTCTTCCTGACCTCCATGACCCGTTCATAAGAAACAGACACCCCAAGGGAATGAAACGTGTTAATCATACCTTTCTGTCTGTTACTTGCATGGAGTTTCAGTCCCACATATAAAGGAAATGGAGTCTCTCTTTCCTTCCTCTGATACAGTGTGAGGGCGCCACTTGCTCTCCTCGCAGCATTGCTGCATAACAGCTGTGAAATGGTAGAGCCACTTTAACTCTACCACTGACACTAGCCTGATCTTCAATTTTCTCCTCAATGGAACCCGACCCTTCAAGTAAGACATTCATTAAGGTCAGAAGAGGTTTTGCCACTGGTTCACTTAGACAATATGAGGAAAATGAACCATCAAAGGGCATATGCTGCAGCAAGACATACTTGCGAAGTATAAGATATATACTCCAAGCCAGTCAGAACCAAGTTGGTCCAGCTGCTTGTCGTAGAGCTTTCTGAGATCAGCCAACTTGAAGACAGCCTGGCTGACCTTCATGTGAGTCACAATCTGAGCAATTATGAGAGGATCATAGGTTTGGTTTGGAGAACTGTTGTCATTTGCTTCCTTTGCCATGGCTGCTCTGGCTTCATTTTTCAGCTTCGTGTAACAGGATACATGGTAGTGGATGTCTGCAGCCTCTGCAACATCAGAATTGATGGCAGTGCTCAGGCGGGCAACAACGACCCAGTTCTTTGATTCTGTGGCCCATTTATGTAAATTCTTTCCACAATTAACACTTCTGGCCCTGAACAATCTCTCCTCTTCCTCCTCCTCAAACCCTTCACAGCAGACACACTGTTTTTTATCTCTGTCAAGTGAGGCACTGAAAGTTGACCTTGTCTTTTTAGGACTAACCAAGTCCTCTTCATCAGATTTATCATCCCGTGCCCTCTTTTCCAACTCTCTCTGTACCACATGGGAGCGAAATCCACTTCTGCACCCATTGTGATATTTGGCCTCATTTTTCAACAACGTGCTTGCAACTCCAGAACCATCATCAAGACAGTTCAAGGTAACACCAAGTTGCAGCGGGATATCATTCTCAATAAAATTGAGGAGATCCTTCTGAAGAGACTTGTACGCCTCATGATGACATTCTTTCTTGAATGGACAGCGCAAATCCTTTTTAGATTTGCTTTGGCACAGGCAACACAATACCCAGTCTGTAGTCCTTCTTCCTACACTGGGTTCATCTTCACTCATGTTGATACAGATGCAGTTACATCAGGTTCACAGGAACAACTTGCACCTTTAAACTCTGAAAAAGAAACAATATTAAAAAGTTACAAAACAACACCAGAAACACATTTTCGATCATCAAAAATGTTGAAAAAGAGGTATTACACATGAATTTAGAACAAATAGTGACTGTGATATGACGTTTTTCTTTTTTCATGGTGGCCATATTGGATTTTGCACATACCGCCCACCAGGGGGCAGTATCACTTTGTACGCGATGGTTTTTGAAATCTCCTAGGTCATATCTACCATCATGCCAAATTTCAAAAACTTGTCACCAAGTGCTCAATTTTGACAAATTCCCTCCCCGCTAATATATATATATATATATATATATATATATATATATATATATATATATATATATATATATATATATATATATATTTATATATATATATATCCGACGAATAATCTTTCAGAGTAGAATAGTGTGGCATTTGACCACAACAGAAACCTTTACTTACTTTCGCTTTATGCATGTTGTGTTACTCCAGTAATGAAAACTATGTGCAACATGTCTCTTTGATAATAATTTATTTGACTCTTTTGCACCAATCCATTTAAAGGTAACTGTATATTTATTTAAACGAACGCCCATATTGCCACTAAGAAAATACTGTATATTACAAATGACTAATACGAGGGGACAATATCACGCTTATTTTCTCCTGCAGCTACGACCGACACAACATTCCGGAGGAGGCCCGCTCTGGTCACGTCACGTGCATTGTCTGGGGCTGTGTGTGTTAACACGGCATGGGTGGCGTGTTTCAAATAAAAGGTCGATTCACAGCGGACAAATACATATAAATTCTAGAGGAGTGATTCCTGCCTTCCCTCCAAGAAAGAGATTACCCTTTTCCTCCTGGGCCCGTTCTCTTCATTCAAGATAAATGCCCAATCCACACTGCCCACGCTGTACAGTGGTGGTTTCAGACGCAGGGAAACCTTAAGCTCCTTGGCTGACCCAGCAAAGGAGCTGACATGAATGTCACTGAGCACGTGTGGACCCAGATTGTCAACGCCTGGGAATCGGAAATTGAGGGAAACACCAACACCCTGATGGCCCACGTTCAACGGCAGTGGGAGTATCACAGGCGGAGGCCAGAACTGATGCAAACGCTTCTGGCATTAATGACGCGGAAGCTACAGAAAATGATTGAGAAAAATGGTGAGTGAATTGGATATTTAGTATGGGATTAATAAATATCAGAGCAATTCTTTCATCTCCTTCAGTGTTTATTATTACGATTATAATATTATTAAGAGAAAACTATATACTGATTTTACTTTACCAATCATGATTTAAAATAAGACACTTATTCACGTCATGGTAGCATCCGTCATTTATGTGACTAACCTATAGCTTAAACAAAGTGTAAGGAGACCCGACCGTCCGTGTGTTTCAGAGCTTACACACGAGACCCAGGTGTTCTATACTCTCATCATCTGTTTACTACACAAACGTAGTTTGAATTTAAAAGGTCAATTGCAAGGACAAGGCATATGGTAAAATGTTACCTGACAGCGTTTCCTAGCTATGACTATACAAGTATAGGATGTATTCTGGGTAAATGTAATACTTTGTTGCCTAACCACATTAATTCATGTGACATGGAAGTAAAGTAATAATAAAATCACTAGTCTTTTACATATATATAAGGATATAGATTACATATTTCATAGAAATATTGGTCATAATTTTAATAAGATAGGGAGATGCTCGGTCGATGTCTATTACCATGCCTTAGGTGTATACTGTGTGTGTGTGTGTGTGCGTGTGTGTGTGTGTGTGTGTGTGTGTGTGTGTGTGTGTGTGTGTGTGTGTGTGTGTGTGTGTGTGTGTGTGTCAGACACGCGAGTCGAATTTCTCGAACTCAAAACCACAGACGCTTTGGCGTTAGCAGTGCTGACTATATCACGAAAATCTGACCGGAGCTGTACATACACTGTATTTGGGTACTTTGTTTGTAAATCGCTAAAAGGATTAATTAAAACAATGATTATTTTTCAGTCTTTATGGCTTTATAATACTGTGTCGGTGGTCGATAGCCAAATATCGCCCTCAAAAGAAAAAAAAAAAAATCTTATGGAACTCCTCCCCTCCCTCTACGCTTAAACTATCCCACCCTCGCACCCTCCCTATCTCTACCTGCTCCCCCTCCACCCTTATTCTATCATTCCTCCCTTTCACTGTCCCTCTCATTCTCCCCACTCGTTTCTCAGGCCCTCCCTCCCTCCCTTCTCGTTTTACCGGCCTTTCCTCCCACGCTTCCTCCCTCTCTCACTCCCTCTATCCTTGCACTGTCTCTCTGTTCTTCTCGCACTTCCATCTTTTTTTTGCCCCTCGCCTTTAAGCGCTACTTTATTCCTCCATTTAATCTTAGCTATAACTGTAACTTCAGCCTTAATTATATTGCTTCTCGAAATCCTACTCTCAGTTTCCATCAACTTCATCTTCACCCTTAAGTTATCCATCACCCTCATCTCCCTCTTCCACTCTTTGCTCATTTTCATGCGCCTTTTGTTTCTCTTCAACCCTCACCCATCTCCTTATTTATTCATTCTTGACTCTTGCTATCTCCTCAGCACTTTCTTCTCAACCCTTTCACCTCACTCTTAACCCAATCCCTTCAATCTGATGACACATTTTTACTTTTTTTTTTCTTCTCCTCATTGTCTAAATTATTTTATTTGCTTTTGCAGAGACTTTTTGAAATAAAGGGTTTCATGCTGGGACTGAAGTGGCTAAACATCGGCAGGCCAGTTATCTTCTTTGCTTGGATAACGTCAAACGATTTTACAACACGTTTTTAGATGTCTATACAATTAGCTAAAGGACCCCTGGTTAGCATTTCAGCCTGTCCCGCACAGTAGTTCTTATTATTAGAAGCGCCGCCGCAAGCCTGATCATAAAAAAACCTGAGTGATTGATGACCCTACGGTAGCACCTCTCTCCACTAAAAGTAACCACATACTTCCTCATAAAGGCATACAAAATCCAGTCCTACTTCACACGGTAACAGGGACTATTTTCCACGTGTTCACCTGCGAGTGTTTAAGTCCTTATCCCTGTGGTGTTAATCAGGTAGAGACAGCTCCTAAACCCTGTCTCGTACCGTAGGTCTTCCTGGTCAGGATCATGGTTCCTTCTCTCATATATCCGTTCGTTCTTTTCCATCCACAGAAAGCCAGTCCAGTTAGTCATCTAATTTACCATTGTTCCTTCTTCTGCTCTCTTGGCAGTCCTTCCCTTCTTGACAAATATATACGATTGTGTCATGATTTGCACGAGACAACAACGAACCATATAATTTTCTTCTTATGGTTGATGATTTGAACCTCTTCGATATGTTTTTATTTTCTTTCTAGTTCATGCTTCTCTTCATCATCTTTCTTTACACTTCGAATGTATTGCGAGATTTCCACACCATAATGAGGAGAGCAACGATTTTACGTATCTCAACGAAACCTTACCGTGGACTGAGTGTTAAGATTACTCTCTTCTGACCGGGGACGGATTCTGTTATTGTTTTTTACCTCTTGTTGGTGAAGAAAAACAATAAAGATTTATCTAAGCTTTCGAGCTAAAAATCTACCCATACTGAATAAAGCTCTAGAGATGACAAGAGTATAATTTAGAATACATCGTTGAGTTGCCAGATCCCTATTGAAATCACCTGGTCCTTTCCAGCCTCACCTTTTCTCATCACACTTACCCTCTTCCACCCGTACCCATACGCTTCATTTTCTTTACCTTTACCTTATATCATCACACTTGCTATTCTCTTCATCCCACACAACAGCCTGCACTCTTCTCCACCCTCTCCTTCATGGTTACTTCAGCACCACTTTCCCTTCACCTACACCTCCTTTGATTAGTATTCTTGTGGACTTTGCTGGCTCCCGTACGTCTCTTCCCTACCATCATGTTCCTGCAAATGTCATGTTATTGTTCTCTGGAAGGTTTATCATGAAGAGTTTTTCAATATAAGGAATGTATGAACAACGTACACAAGAATATTAACCCTTTGGTGCTTTAGTTTTCTGCATAATGAGGTTTTGCGACATAGAGCTTATCGTACCGTCCTTCGTGTGCCGGCACATAATCACGAAACTCATTGCTTCCTCCCTCATAAACTTTGAAAATAATTTCACTCCTTCTATATTAGCCCTGGTAAGAGGTAAAAACATGTTCAGAGAATATGGAGTCGTAATATGCAATAAATTGCTATGAAGGAGATGTTAGGAACCTCGTTGACCAACAAGGAGACCGCTCCTTTTAATTACCCTTAATTACCTATTCCTTTACTAAATTTTCACTTCCTTGCACCTACCTCTCCACTCTCCTCTTTGTTTCCTTCATTCATACCTTCTCGACTTTGTCACCGCTATTGCTTTGCACATCTTATTCCCTCTTTCTTTCTCTTTTTTAATTTATATTCTTTGCACTCTTTCCCACTTCCAATATGCTTTTCTTATATCCTCATATTCCGATCATCCACGTTTTTTTTTTTCTTTTATACTTTCCTAACCAGTTTAAGCCGAATTTCTATCAGGTTCTTTCATTCGTTTGTCTTGTCCTATTTTCTATGCTTCTTTTCTTTCCTTCCCTTTTCGTAGTCTTGGTTAATTTTTCAGTCATATTGTGTGTCTCCTCTTCCCACCTCTGTTTCTCATTTTTTTTTAATTGCACAGCTTCTCTTTGTTTTTTTTTTGTTTTTTTTTTTAAATGCCTATAGCCTCTCCTTTTTATTTATTGATACACGTTTATTACATTTCTCCTGGTTTCCCCTTCCTCTTGTCCCTCTTCCTTACACGCCATTTATAAACTACACTCTCTCTTATCTTGCCTGCTAATGTACACCTCTAATCTTTTCCCTTAATCTCTTCTCTTTCCTTCTCCCTCATTTTTCTTCTTTATACGAACTCCCAAACCCCATTTTACCGTTCGCCTTCAGTCTCTTGCCCATACCCACTCTCTCTCTCTCTCTCTCTCTCTCTCTCTCTCTCTTACTGCTACTACTACTACTAGAGTCTCATTAATGTTGTGTATGTTAGAATACTTAGGCTATTTGCAATATACACATAAAATGTTTACAACCTTCTTTTGAACACATTTTTACCCACTGTATTTTTCTCCCACACCTTATTACATTTCTTTTGACCCAGTTTTCCTATAGCAAACTCTCTCTAGTACATTTTCCTTTTTTTCTCTTCCATTAGTTTATTTTACTTCTTCTTGTCTAAATTTTCACACAACCATCACAGGACACTTTCCAAACCATATCCTTTTTTCTTTTTTTTTTTTCAAAACATGTTTTCATCCTACCTTTCCCAATTTTTCCAGTATACATTACGACAGGGTGATTCGCCTTCTCTAGAAGTAGGGCTGAATTATGAAACTCAGATTAACAAAAGCCCCATACATTATTTTACCTCTTTTTTTTTTTTTTTTTCCCCTGTACCTAAACACCTGTACACAGAAAGAAACGAGAAATTCACTTATTATTTGCTTTTACATTATCCTTTAAATACATAAAAAAAAAAAAAAACTGATGCTAGTTTATATGTTTATTTCGTATCTTCTGAGTTGGTCAAACGACCAAACAAAAAAGACTCAAGGGCCGGATTAGGTCCTCGGGCTGCCACTTGTATAGCCCTGCATTACTAAGTCTTTTCAAAATATTTCTCTCTTTTTTTCTCATTGCTGTTTTTCTTCATCTCATGCCTAGTATTCACCTATGCATCGCCAAACTTTATTCGAAATAGCTTTTTTTTTTTTTTTTTTTTTTTTTTTTTTTACCCCTACACTTTTTTTATTTTCCCTTATCCAATTTTCCTTTTGATATTTCCAAACCTCATCCAATATTCATTCATTTTTTTACACGAACTTTTGGCAAAAAATTTCTCCAGTTTTGCTCCTATTATCTCTCCTAATTCTTTTCATTTTCATTTTATTTTCTTATTATTTCTTCTATTCCTTAAACATTTTTATAACAACAACAGCAAAAACTGATGTGCGTGTTTCAGTACTGAACCTGATGATGTAAAGTATTTTATAATATTGCAACCCCCAGACAATTTTACTATCTAAAAAAGTGATTTCGATTAACAAGAGCCAGATGTAAGATTTATTGAACCTTCACTAAAACAAGTTCCTAAATGGTAATCAAAATGGTTTGAAGGTAGCAAGGATAAACCAGTAAAATGCGTTATCTTATTCATGAGGTTAATGTATCATTTAGTGTTTTGGTCTCTTCAAGTCGAAATGACTCAGTAATGTATAAAATCGTGTGTTAGCAGCAATAATAAAACGTATATACGACACCGAACTGTAGGGAGTTATAAGATACAGCAGTTGTCCTCCCAATTAGTTGAGGGAGAGAACGCAGATGCGGGTGGTATCCATATTAATGAGGTGCGGCAACCGATAATCTCGCAGCAGTTGGGCTGAAATGTAACATCTGCACATACGTACAATAGGGTATAAAACGTTTGCAAGTACGTGCAAGTTCAGTTACTGGGCAAACATCGCTTACTATCCACTGAAGTCCTCCATGGGCGACTGGCTGACGTGCAATTCAGACGCTCGAAGACATGCCTGCTAGTTAATTCTGTGGGATGTGAACCCTACGGTATTGCTAGGGAGCTTCACAATGTCTACCATCACGAAAATGCTTACATGGAAGGAAGAGACTAAACAATCTAGCTAGAGCTGTGAGGGAGGACAGGGACGAGTCTGGGACCATCATCGTGCAGAAGCCACCAGAAGAGGAAAATTTACCTTATCGCTCTCGTTGCGCAGTTTGGATGGGGTGCTCCCTTTGAAACAAATGAACTGGCTGCGGAAATAGTGAAAACGTCCAAAGATATGCACTGCGTGGAAGGTTTGAAGAATGACAGCAGTGAAGATAGACTAGAATATTTTAAGACATGCAGTAAGAAACTTGCTGTTTTTGCCATGGGATGCAACGACATTAAAAAAATTATTATTCCTGCGGGCATAAGGCGTGGTGGGAGGGTGGATAATGTGGCAGGCTTCAACTCGCTGGCACTGAGGTAGTAATTGCACGTTCAAGTAACTAATGTATGTGTTTTATCTCCTATGTACTTATGATATATATATATATATATATATATATATATATATAATCCTCACTAAGTGTATAAATTAAATCTTGCAATGATATGAGTCTTAGTTTTTGTCGGAAGCAATAGTCGAAGAAGCGCATTATACCTATCTATGGCAAGTGTGATGAAAAAAAAACAAAAGGGTAACCGGTAAAAGAAAGATGAGTGTGGGTAGGGTTGGGAGAAGGTAAGGAGTGAAGGAAGGAAGGGGAAGGAAGGAGGGAGGGAGGGAGGGAAGGATGTAGGGAGGCCAGAGAAAGTGTACTCGTATACCTGGTATAAATTATATCCCGTAATGATATGAGTCTTAGTTTTTCAGAAGCGATGGACGAAGAAGTACATTATACCTATCTAACGAATTTAGGCAGTAACGACGTGTATGAAACTAATTCACCAACCAACTTTGAGAACAGACTTAATCCACCCACACAGCTTAATGCCGAAAATGAATATGAAATTGACTTAGTGAATTGTCTTTACCCTAAGGCATATTAGGAGACAAGCATCCTTAATCAGCTCGAGCAGGGGGAAGCAAGCTACCCTACAAGAGAAGAAGAGGAAGAGAAGAGGAATGACAATGTTTGGATGAAGGAGAAAGTTAGTCCTATTCTGATGGAAAGAGAAGCAGGCGAGTCTAAACTGGTAACATGCGTGGGGGCAGGTGTGGCTGAGATGATAGAGGAGAGAGGGGCGGTGGCACATGTACGATTGTCTAAGCGATAAGTTAGTCATGAAAACATTTTCTTTTAATGCTTCAGCAGTATTTCATTGACGATGGGTCTCCCTTAACCCATCCAATATAAAGAATTTTTTTTATAATGTTCTTGTCCCCTGCGGCGAAGTTGGCAGGTCTACAAGTGGTGTACCTGGGGATCTTTTTTTAAACATGGGCAGGCCAGTTATCTTCTTTGCTTGGATAACGTCAAATGATTTTACAACACGTTTTTAGATGTCTATACAATTAGCTAAAGGACCCCTGGTTAGCATTTCAGCCTGTCCCGCACAGTAGTTCTTATTATTAGAAGCGCCGCCGCAAGCCTGATCATAAAAAACCTGAGTGATTGATGACCCTATGGTAGCACCTCTCTCCACTAAACGTCACCACATACTTCCTCATAAAGGCATACAAAATCCAGTCCTACTTCACACGGTAACAAGGACTATTTTCCACGTGTTCACCTGCGAGTGTTTAAGTCCTTATCGCTGTGGTGTTAATCAGGTAGAGACAGCTCCTAATCCCTGTCTCGTACCATATGTCGTCCTGGTCAGGATCTTGGTTCCTTCTCTCATATATCCGTTCGTTCTTTTCCATCCACGGAAAGCCAGTCTAGTTAGTCATCTAATTTACCAATGTTCCTTCTTCTGCTCTCTTGGCAGTCCTTCCCTTCTTGACAAATATATACGATTGTGTCGTGATTTGCACGAGACAACAACGAACCAGATAATTTTCTTCTTATGGTTGATGATTTGAACCTCTTCGATATGTTTTTATTTTCTTTCTAGTTCATGCTTCTCTTCATCATCTTTCTTTACACTTCGAATGTATTGCGAGATTTCCACACCATAATGAGGAGAGCAACGATTTTACGTATCTCAACGAAACCATACCGTGGACTGAGTGTTAAGATTACTCTCTTCTGACCGGGGACGGATTTTGTTATTGTTTTTTACCTCTTGTTGGAGAAGAGGAAACATAAAGATTTATCTAAGCTTTCGAGCTAAAAATCTACCCATACTGAATAAAGCTCTAGAGATGACAAGAGTATAATTTAGAATACATCGTTGAGTTGCCAGATCCCTATTAAAATCACCTGGTCCTTTCCAGCCTCACCTTTTCTCATCACACTTACCCTCTTCCACCCGTACCCACACGCTTCATTTTCTTTACCTTTACCTTATATCATCCCACTTTCCATTCTCCTCATCCCACACAACAGCCTGCACCCTTCTCCACCCTCTCCTTCATAGTTACTTCAGCACCACTTTCCCTCCACCTACACCTCCTTTGGTTCGTATTCTTGTGGACTTTGCTGGCTCCAGGACATCTCTTCCCTACCATCATGTTCCTGCAAATGTCATGTTATTGTTCTCTTGAAGGTTTATCATGAAGAGTAATTCGATATGAGGAATGTATGAACAACGTACACAAGAACATTAACCCTTTGGTGCTTTAGTTTTCTGCATAATGAAGTTTTGCGGCATAGAGCTTATCGTACCGTCCTTCGTGTGCCGGCACATAATCACGAAACTCATTGCTTCTTCCCTTATTAAACTTTGAAAATAATTTCACTCCTTCTATATTAGCCCTGGTAAGAGGTAAAAACATGTTCAGAGAATATGGAGTCGTAATATGCAATAAATTGCTATGAAGGAGGTGTTAGGAACCTCGTTGACCAACAAGGAGACCGCTCCTTTTAATTACCCTTAATTACCTATTCCTTTACTAAATTTTCACTTCCTTGCACCTACCTCTTCACTCTCCCCTTTGTTTCCTTCATTCGTACCTTCTCGACTTTGTCACCGCTATTGCTTTGCACATCTTATTCCCTCTTTCTTTCTCTTTTTAATTTATATTCTTTGCACTCTTTCCCACTTCCAATATGCTTTTCTTATTTCCTCATATTCCGATCATCCACGTTTTTTTTTTCTTTTATACTTTCCTAACCAGTTTAAGCCGAATTTCTGTCAGGTTCTTTCATTCGTTTGTCTTGTCCTATTTTCTATGCTTCTTTTCTTTCCTTCCCTTTTCGTAGTCTTGGTTAATTTTTCAGTCATATTGTGTGTCTCCTCTTCCCACCTCTGTTTCTCATTTTTTTTTAATTGCACAGCTTCTCTTTGTTTTTTTTTTTGTTTTTTTTTAATGCCTATAGCCTCTCCTTTTTATTTATTGATACACGTTTATTACATTTCTCCTGGTTTCCCCTTCCTCTTGTCCCTCTTCCTTAAACGCCATTTATAAACTACACTCTCTCTTATCTTGCCTGCTAATGTACACCTCTAATCTTTTCCCTTAATCTCTTCTCTTTCCTTCTCCCTCATTTTTCTTCTTTATACGAACTCCCAAACCCCATTTTACCGTTCGCCTTCAGTCTCTTGCCCATACCCACTCTCTCTTTCTCTCTCTCTCTCTCTCTCTCTTACTGCTACTACTACTACTAGAGTCTCATTAATGTTGTGTATGTTAGAATACTTAGGCTATTTGCAATATACACATAAAATGTTTACAACCTTCTTTTGAACACATTTTTACCCACTGTATTTTTCTCCCACACCTTATTACATTTCTTTTGACCCAGTTTTCCTATAGCAAACTCTCTCTAGTACATTTTCCTTTTTTTCTCTTCCATTAGTTTATTTTACTTCTTCTTGTCTAAATTTTCACACATCCATCAGAGGACAGTTTCCAAACCATATCCTTTTTTTTTTTTTTTTTTTTTTTTCAAAACATGTTTTCAACGTACCTTTCCCAATTTTTCCAGTATACATTACGACAGGGTGATTCGCCTTCTCTAGAAGTAGGGCTGAATTATGAAACTCAGATTAACAAAAGCCCCATACATTATTTTACCTCTTTTTTTTTTTTTTTTTCCCTGTACCTAAACACCTGTACACAGAAAGAAACGAGAAATTCACTTATTATTTGCTTTTACATTATCCTTTAAATACATAAAAAAAAAAAAAATGTTTGATGCTAGTTTATATGTTTATTTCGTATCTTCTGAGTCGGTCAAACGACCAAACAAAAAAGACTCAAGGGCCGGATTAGGTCCTCAGGCTGTCTTTTCAAAATATTTCTCTTTTTTTTCTCATTGCTGTTTTTCTTCATCTCATGCCTAGTATTCACCTATGCATCGCCAAACTTTATTCGAAATAGCTTTTTTTTTTTTTTTTTACCCCTACACTTTTTTTATTTTCCCTTATCCAATTTTCCTTTTGATATTTCCAAACCTCATCCAATATTCATCCATTATTTTCCCCGAGATGTATTTCCTTTCACTTTTTTACACGAACTTTTGGCAAAAAATTTCTCCAGTTTTGCTCCTATTATCTCTCCTAATTCTTTTCATTTTCATTTTATTTTCTTATTATTTCTTCTATTCCTAAAACATTTTATAACAACAACAGCAAAAACTGATGTGCGTGTTTCAGTACTGAACCTGATGATGTAAAGTATTTTATAATATTGCAACCCCCAGACAATTTTACTATCTTAAAAAGTGATTTCGATTAACAAGAGCCAGATGTAAGATTTATTGAACCTTCACTAAAACAAGTTCCTAAATGGTAATCAAAATGGTTTGAAGGTAGCAAGGATAAACCAGGAAAATACGTTATCTTATTCATGAAGTTAATGTATCATTTTAATGTTTTGGTCTCTTCTAGTCGAAATGACTCAGTAATGTATAAAATCGTGTGTTAGCAGCAATAATAAAACGTATATACGACACCGAACTGTAGGGAGTTATAAGATACAGCAGTTGTCCTCCCAATTAGTTGAGGGAGAGAACGCAGATGCGGGTGGTATCCATATTAATGAGGTGCGGCAACCGATAATCTCGCAGCAGTTGGGCTGAAATGTAACATCTGCACATACGTACAATAGGGTATAAAACGTTTGCAAGTACGTGCAAGTTCAGTTACTCGGCAAACATGGCTGAAGTCCTCCATGGGCGACTGGCTGACGTGCAATTCAGACGCTCGAAGACATGCCTGCTAGTTAATTCTGTGGGATGTGAACCCTACGGTATTGCTAGGGAGCTTCACAATGTCTACCATCACGAAAATGCTTACATGGAAGGAAGAGACTAAACAATCTAGCTAGAGCTGTGAGGGAGGACAGGGACGAGTCTGGGACCATCATCGTGCAGAAGCCACCAGAAGAGGAAAATTTACCTTATCGCTCTCGTTGCGCAGTTTGGATGGGGCGCTCCCTTTGAAACAAATGAACTGGCTGCGGAAATAGTGAAAACGTCCAAAGATATGCATTGCGTGGAAGGTTTGAAGAATGACAGCAGTGAAGATAGACTAGAATATTTTAAGACATGCAGTAAGAAACTTGCTGTTTTCGCCATGGGATGCAACGACATTAAAAAAATTATTATTCCTGCGGGCATAAGGCGTGGTGGGAGGGTGGATAATGTGGCAGGCTTCAACTTGCTGGCACTGAGGTAGTAATTGCACGTTCAAGTAACTAATGTATGTGTTTTATCTCCTATGTATTTATGATATATATATATATATATATATATATATATATATATATATATATATATATATATATATATATATATATATATATATATAATCCTCACTAAGTGTATAAATTAAATCTTGCAATGATATGAGTATTAGTTTTTGTCGGAAGCAATAGTCGAAGAAGCGCATTATACCTATCTATTGCAAGTGTGATGAAAAAAAAACAAAAGGGTATCCGGTAAAAGAAAGATGAGTGTGGGTAGGGTTGGGAGAAGGTAAGGAGTGAAGGAAGGACGGGGAAGGAAGGAGGGAGGGAGGGAGGGAAGGATGTAGGGAGGCCAGAGAAAGTGTATACCTGGTATAAATTACATCCCGTAATGATATGAGTCTTAGTTTTTCAGAAGCGATGGACGAAGAAGTATATTATACCTATCTAACGAATTTAGGCAGTAACGACGTATATGAAACTAATTCACCAACCAACTTTGAGAACAGACAATCCACCCACACAGCTTAATGCCGAAAATGAATATGAAATTGACTTAGTGAATTGTCTTTACCCTAAGGCATATGAGGAGATAAGCATCCTTACTCAGCTCGAGCAGGGGGAAGCAAGCTACCCTGCAAGAGAAGAAGAGGAAGAGAAGAGGAATGACAATGTTTGGGTGAAGGAGAAAGTTAGTCCTATTCTGATGGAGAGAGAAGCAGGCGAGTCTAAACTGGTAACATGCGTGGGGGCAGGTGTGGCTGAGATGATAGAGGAGAGAGGGGCGGTGGCACATGTACGATTGTCTAAGCGATAAGTTAGTCATGAAAACATTTTCTTATAATGCTTCAGCATTATTTCATTGACGATAAGTCTCCCTTAACTCATCCAATATATAGAATTTTTTTTTATAATGTTCTTGTCCCCTGCGGCGAAGTTGGCAGGTCTACAAGTGGTGTACCTGGGGATCTTTTTTTTTTTTTTCTTTCTTTCTTTTTTTTATCCTTGAAGGAAGGTTCGAATATCTGCACTTGCTGAGCTCTGAGCGATTATCTTATGATATACTGTACAAAGTAACAAAGAATTAAATGAAACGTTAGGGAGAAAGAACTAGGAAAAGGGTTAGTGAATCTTGGGTACGAAGGGATACAATACAAGTTCAGAAACCATAAGAAATATTATACATTAGACAAAATCTGGTGAAAACTGGGTAAGAGGGAGAGGAAAACACATTGTTGGGGGAAAGTGGATAAGAAAGAGAAATACTGGTGATAACACGATTGGATTCAGTGCATAGAATATGAAATTATTTAGGGTTAGACGAAATAATGAGAAAATTAAATGAAAATGAGAAGAGCTAGAAGAGATAATAGGAGCAAAGCTGGAGAAATTTTTTACCAAAAGTTCGTGTAAAAAAGTGAAAGGAAATACATCACGGGAAAATAATGGATGAATATTGGATGAGGTTTGGAAATATCAAAGTGGAAATTGGATAAGGGAAATTAAAATAGTGTAGGGGTAAAAAACAAAACAAAAAAAGCTATTTCGAATAAAGTCTGGTGAAGCATAGGACCTAATCCGGCCCTTGAGTCGTTTTTGTTTGGTCCTTTGACCGACTCAGAAGAAAGAAAATAAACATATAAACAAGCATCAAACATTTTTTTTAATTTATGTATTTAAAGGATAATGTAAAACAAATAATAAGTGAATTTTTCGTTTCTTTCTGTATATTGGTGTTTAGGTACAGGAAAAAATGAAGAGGTAAAATAATGTATGGGCTTTTTGTTAATCTGAGTTTCATAATTCAGCCCTACTTCTAGAGAAGGTGAATCATCCTGCCGCAATGTATACTGGAGAAATTGGGAAAGGTAGGATGAAAACATGTTTGAAAAAAAAAAAAAGGATATAATTTGGAAAGTGTCCTGTGATGGTTGTGTGAAAATTTAGACAAGAAGAAGGAGAGTAAACCAACGGGAAAAAAAAAATGGAAAACGTACTGGGACAAAAGAAATGTAATACGGTGTGGGAGAAAAAATAGGTAAATATGTGTTCAAAAGAAGGTTGTAAACACTTTATGTGTATATTGCAAATAGCCTTAGTATTCTCACGTACACAACATTAATGAGACTCTAGTAGTAATAGTAGTAGTGAGAGAGAGAGAGAGAGAGAGAGAGAGAGAGAGAGAGAGAGAGAGAGAGAGAGAGTGGGTATGGGGAAGACAGTGAAGGCGAACGGTAAAGTGAGGTTTGGGAGTGGGTATAAAGAAGAAAAATGAGGGAAAAGGAAGGGGAAGAGATTAAGGGAAAAGATTAGAGGTGTACATTAGCAAGCAAGATAAGAGAGAGTGTAGCTTATAAATGGCGTGTAAGGAAGAGGGACAAGAGGAAGGGGAAACCAGGAGAAATGTAATAAAGGTGTATAAATAAATAAAAAGGAGAGGCTACAAGCATTTAAAAGAGAGAGAGAGAGAGAGAGAGAGAGAGAGAGAGAGAGAGAGAGAGAGAGAGAGAGAAGCTGTGCAATTTAAAAAACTGAGAAACAGAGGTGGGAAGAGGAGACACACAATATGACTGAAAAATTAACCAAGACTATGAAAAGGGAAGGAAAGAAAAGAAGTATAGAAAATAGGACAAGACAAACGAATGAAAGAACCTGACAGAAATTCGGCTTAAACTGGTTAGGAAAGTATAAAAGAAAAAAAAAACGTGGATGATCGGAATATGAGGAAATAAGAAAAGCATATTGGAAGTGGGAAAGAGTGCAAAGAATATAAATTAAAAAGAGAAAGAAAGAGGGAATAAGATGTGCAAAGCAATAGCGGTGACAAAATCGAGAAGGTACGAATGAAGGAAACAAAGGGGAGAGTGGAGAGGTAGGTGCAAGGAAGTGAAAATTTAGTAAAGGAATAGGTAATTAAGGGTAATTAAAAGGAGCGGTCTCCTTGTTGGTCAACGAGGTTCTTAACACCTCCTTCATAGCAATTTATTGCATATTACGACTCCATATTCTCTGAACATGTTTTTACCTCTTACCAGGGCTAATATAGAAGGAGTGAAATTATTTTCAAAATTTAATAAGGGAAGAAGCAATGAGTTTCGTGATTATGTGCCGGCACACGAAGGACGGTACGATAAGCTCTATGCCGCAAAACTTCATTATGCAGAAAACTAAAGCACTAAAGGGTTAATGTTCTTGTGTACGTTGTTCATACATTCCTCATATCGAAATACTCTTCATGATAAACCTTCAAGAGAACAATAACATGACATTTGCAGGAACATGATGGTAGGGAAGAGATGTCCTGGAGCCAGCAAAGTCCACAAGAATACTAATCAAAGGAGGTGTAGGTGGAGGGAAAGTGGTGCTGAAGTAACTATGAAGGAGAGGGTGGAGAAGAGTGCAGGCTGTTGTGTGGGATGAAGAGAATAGCAAGTGTGATGATATAAGGTAAAGGTAAAGAAAATGAAGTATATGGGTACGGGTGGAAGAGGGTAAGTGTGATGAGAAAAGGTGAGGCTGGAAAGGAACTTGTGATTTCAATAGGGATCTGGCAACTCAACGATGTATTCTATATTATACTCTTGTCATCTCTAGAGCTTTATTCTTTATGGGGAGGTTTTTAGCTCGAAAGCTTAGATAAATCTTTATGTTTCCTCTTCACCAACAAGAGGTAAAAAATAATAATAAAATCCGTCGCCGGTCAGAAGAGAGTAATCTTAACACTCAGTCCACAGTAAGGTTTCTTTGAGATACTTAAAATCGTTGCTCTCTTCACTATGGTGTGGAAATCTCTCAATACATAAGAAGTGTAAAGAAAGATGATGAACAGAAGGATGAACTAAAAAGAAAATAAAAACATATCGAAGAGGTTCATATCATCAACCATAAGAAAATTATCTGGTTCGTTGTTGTCTCGTGCAAATCATGACCCACAATCGTATATATTTGTCAAGAAGGGAAGGACTGCCAAGAGAGCAGAAGAAGGAACATTGGTAAATTAGGTGACTAACTGGACTGGCTTTCCGTGGATGGAAAAGAACGAACGAATATATGAGAGAAGGAACCAAGATCCTGACCAGGACGACATACAGTATGAGACAGGGTTTAGGAGCTGTCTCTACCTGATTAACACCACAGCAATAAGGATTTAAACACTCGCAGGTTAACACGTGGAAAATAGTCCCTGTTACCGTGTGAAGAAGGACTGGATTTTGTATACCTTTATGAGGAAGTATGTGGTGACGTTTAGTGGAGAGAGGTGCTACCGTAGGGTCATCAATCACTCAGGTTTTTTATGATCAGGCTGAAATGCTAACCAGGGGTCCTTTAGCTAATTGTATAGACATCTAAAAACGTGTTGTAAAATCGTTTGACGTTATCCAACAAAGAAGATAACTGGCCTGCCGATGTTTAGCCACTTCAGTCCCAGCATGAAACCCTTTATTTCAAAAAGTCTCTGCTAAAGCAAATAAAATCATTTAAACGGTGAGGAGAAAAAAACCTAAAAATGTGTCATCAGATTGAAGGGATTGTGGGTTAAGAGTTAGGTGAAAGGGTTGAGAAGAAAGAGCTGAGGAGATGGCAAGAGTAAAGAATGAATAAATAAGGAGACGGGTGAGGGTTGAAGAGAAACAAAAGGCACATGAAAATGAGCAGAGTGGAAGGGGGAGATGAGGGTAATGGATAACTTAGGGTGAAGATGAAGTTGATGGAAACTGAGAGTAGGATTTCGAGAAGCAATATAATTAAGGCTGAAGTTATAGTTATAGCTAAGATTAAATGTAGGAATAGTGTAGTGCTTAACACCTTAACCGCGGGATGTCACTTTCGTGATGCTCGGGTGCAATGGATCATACCGCGGGGTGTCACTTTTGTGATTCTGTGTTATTTTGAATTCTCCTGGGCTTACAAGTGGTGGCTTGTATCATCTATCAGTACTGCTAATGTCCAGCAATAGTCAGCACTCCTAATCTCATCTGTACTCCCATCCATTGTTGACAATTTAGCCATTTTTCCTCGTTCTTGACTCCACCCCCTACCTCCCCTCCATTACCCTCATCTCTCACCTGCCCGGCCACGCTGCGCTAAGCAAATCTTCCCCGGAATTTTCCACTGATTTCATCCATTCAAATAAGCCCTATGCCCTATTCTTATACAAAATATTATATAAAAAAAATAAGGTAAGTGATAGTGCTATACACCTGGAATTGGCTAATTATCATCTGACAACACCTCATGTGCACTCGTTCGCTAATTTTCCCCGGTTATTTCCCCTTGAAATATGCCGTATAATCTATTCTCATAATAAAAATGTATATAAGAAAGGGAGAAGCCTGAGTGATATTTACATTCACCTGGATCTACCTATTTTTTTATGTATTGTCAAGATTTCCTACCAATCATTTTATTGCATGTAAATTATTAGCTGTCACTCTATTGACATTTGTCAAGCCTTGCCTGCCCATATACGCCGCTTCATACAGTTCCTTGTCGTCCTCTGTGATGAAACCATGTCGCACTCGTGCCCCACCATTTCTGCCGCTTCTGCACCCATTGCAAAGGGACCTGTGACCTTTACCCCTAGAAAAACTCATGTGGGAAGCAGTAAAGGACTTAGTGACTCAGCAGTGGAACGTGAACTGGCAAAATTATCAATGATAATGATGGATAGTAACTCTGATCCTTCAGGTGAATCGTGTGATGAGCCTGGGGAGGAAATTGTGACAGAAACTCCTAGTACGAGTGTTTCAGTGTCCCAAGTTATCCCTAGCTCCAAGGGAAAGGAGCCCTTAGTGCACCAAGGGAAGGATTTGGGAAGGGAGTGAAAAGGCAGCGGGTTAGCCCCAGAACAATGGCCCCACATGACCCAGTCCACCAGGAGTCCCAAGGTGAATTACCTCCCTGCTCCCCCAGCCCCACTTTATTAATTTCTTCCTCATCTTCAGTGGAATTTTCTCCTGAGTCTTCGTCGTCGGAGTCTCCACCAGCACCTACAGTGAAGGTAGGCCGTAGAGGAAGAGATAAATCCCTGACTCATCATAAAAGTAGAGTGGCAAGTAGAGTAAGGGCTGCTAGTGCTACACGGCAACTTAGGGCCAGTGAGAGTGACCTTGAAACAGCCCAGTCTGCCTCACAGCCACCCTCCACCCTCACCCACCCTACACCGCCACGACAGGGAATCCTGGACGCCTTCATGCGGACAGAAGGTTCCGATTTCGTCCCTGAACATCTTCATTTCGACGAGAGTTCCTCAGGGATACAGCCTGCCTTCACTCTTGAAGAGGATGCTGAGTTTGTGAACTTCCTTTTGGCCTTCCTCGATGACGAAGTCATGCAGCACATATGTGATGAGACTAACAGGCACGAATCACAACGTGCTGCAAGTGGTGCAGGTGCAACGAAGATGCAACAGCGGACCGTGCTGGGAGTGCAGGAGCTGTATGTGTTCTTCGCCCTCATGCTTCTCATGCCACACTCAAAGAAGCATGAGTTGGAAGAATACTGGTCCATCGACCCCTTACTACCCTCACCCACCTTTAATAAGTACATGGCCAGAGATAGCTTCCGGAACATCATGGGAAACCTGCACTTCACCAACAACGATGTACCTTCCCAGACTGACCCATTCTGGAAGATCCGGGATATTCTGAGCAGAATGAAGGATAAGTTTGTCATTCTTCCACCTCTTTCAGAAAGTTGTCATAGACGAATCCTTGGTTTTGTTCAGAGGACGTCTTAGGTTTGTACAGTACATCCAAGCAAACAACATCGCTTTGGAATCAAGTTCTTTGTACTGTGCGACTGTAAGACGGGGTACATCCTTGACTTCGTCATCTATTCAGCCAGCACTGTCGATCTGGACAAAACACACCCCCTTGGCTTCTCAGGCTGTGTAGTGAAAGTGCTCCTTGAAAGGTATTTTGGTGGGAATCATGTGCTGTATACTGACATCTATTATACAGCACCAAAACTTGCTAAATAGCTTTCAGAGCATGGCATCGGCTCTTGCGGCACTGTGAAGAGCAATCGTGCCCACTTCCCCAAATTCCCAGAGGCAGGAAACTCGCAGCGAGGAGACGTCCACCTACGCAAGTCTGAGAAGATGCTGGCAATACGGTGGCATGAGAAGAGGGTCGTGCACATGCTCACCACCGTACACAAGGGGGAACTGAAAGACAGTGGGAAGGTCGACCGTAGGACAGGCGAACCTGTGAGGAAACCTGATGCTGTCATAGACTATAATATCAACTTGTGGCTGATGGACATGTCCGACATGATGATTGAAAAGATTGACTGCCTGAGGAAGAATTCTAGGTGGTACAGGAAAGTTTTTTTTGCATCTCATTGACATGACGATGCTGAACACCTTCATCCTGTACAAGATGAAGGTAAAGCCACCCAAGTCCTTCTCCCTGAGGTTGTTCGCCAGGACTTGTGTTCAGCAGCTGCTTTAGAGATATGATACGGTGATAGCAGCAGCTCCAAGGCACCATGCTTTAAGGCTTCCTGACAGACTTGAGCAGAGGGCGTACATGGATCGGCACAGACTGGTGCAAATGCCTGCCACAACCAAGAGGAAGGCTGCAATCTGCAGGTGCCAGATGTGTGCACATACCACCCGATGCACACCTGAGCACAAAAGCACCTCTTGGCAGTGCGCTGAGTGCCAGGTTCCTCTCTGCATTACTTGCTTTTTTGATTACCACAGCCTGGAGCAGTTCTAAAAGTGCAAGTGGAAAATGTAAATAATGTGTAAATAGCAAAGTGAAAGCAATGGATGTAAATATGATGGAACAGTGTAATATAGTTTTATAAGTTACTGCAAGTGACAGTGCATAACACAGTGTAAGTAAAATAGAAGTGTAAATATTGAAAATACAATAGAAAATGTAAATACAAATGTAAATAATTAGTAATATAAGAATATGAGTACAAATACTTGAAGTTATGACACTGAAAGTGAAACCTTGGCTCTCTACGTATTTTACTGAAAGAGAAATTGAATGCCTACAGTGACAATAAATTGAATGCCTACAGTGACAATTACTGAAGGAAACTTATGCATAAATACTGCAGATATATATAAGTGTTATATAGTAATAGCAATATAAAGTGTGAGTGTTTTTACGAATAATAAATTACAGAATACCAGCGGGGAACGAGCACAAGTGGGAAGCTCGTTCGCGCTCGTAATTTTCATTGCTTTCAGTGTTTTTTTTTTTTTCTTTTTTTTTTTGAGTATGGATTCCAAACTATTTGAAAAAGTGATTGTGTCCCCTCCTGTGACAGGGGGGACACAATCTGGCCGCACTATGGGGTGCTGCTACGACTCTGCGGCCAGGTTGTGTTAGGAAGAATACTGCCACCGTATTCCCTGCGTGTCATAAAAAGCGACTAAAAGGGGCAGGGAGAGGGGACTAGGGACCCCCTACTCTGTTTTTTACATCCTAAAAAGAGACAGGCCAGAGAAAGGGATGGGGGATGGAGTTATCCCCGTGGCCAGAAGATTGGGTCTATGAATGTGCGTGGATGTAGTACGATTGAGGCTAAAAGGGAGGAGATTGGGAGAATGTTTGTGAGAAGAAAGTTGGATGTGTTAGCTTTGAGTGAAACGAAGATAAAAGGGAAGGGTGAGTCTATGTTTGGAAATGTGAATGGAAGAGTGTCAGGTGCTGATAGAGGAAGGGCAAGAGAAGGTGTGGCCTTGTTAGTGAGTCCAGAAGTACAGCAGTGTGTGACTGAATGGAAGGTGTCATCGAGACTGATGTGGGTGAAAGAGAAATTTGAAAGTGAGTTGTGGGTGTTTGTGAGTGCATATGGGCCTGGTAGTGAAAGGGATGAAGAAGAGAGGGAGTCTTTCTGGAATGATGTTGATGAGTGTCTGCAGAGTTTTGGAGCGAATGTAATTGTGGTAATGATGGGAGATCTGAATGCTAGAGTGGGAAATGTAGCAGTTGAAGGTGTGGTTGGTATGCATGGTGTGCCTGGAAGAAATGAAAATGGGGAACGAACGATAGGGAAGTGCGTTGAGCGAGAGATGGTGATTGGAAATACGCTGTTTTAGAAGAAAGATAATTATAAGTATACATGGGTGAGACAGGAGGGTGGAAGGGTTGTTGATAGAGCTTTGATGGACTATGTGGTTGTCTAGGAATGTAATAGGAAGATTGTTGGATGTGAGAGCTCTGAGAGGGGAGGGTGAAGGTATGTCTGACCACTACCTGGTGGATGGAAAGTTAAGAGTGGGTAAAAGATAGGTGAGAGCTAGGAGGGTTAGATGTGGCAGGGAGGTTTTGAAAGTGAGTGAGTTGGATAAAAGAGAGAAAAAGACAGAGTATCAGGAGAAATTGAAAGATGAATGGAACGCAGTGAAAGATCAGGAAAATGGCAGTGTGGAGGAGGAATGGCAGTTGTTTAAGAGTGCTGTGGTGGGGCATGCAGAAGAGGTGTGTGGTGTGAGACGTGTGGGTGGTGGTGTAAGAAAAGGAAGTGAATGGTGGTGCGAGGAAGTAAGCATGGCTGTGGCTGAGAAGAGACGTGCATATGAAGTGTGGCTGCAGAGGAAGGATGAGATGTCATATGAAAGATATAAGGAAAAGAGGAATAGGGCGAGACGGGCTGTGCGTGATGCTAAAGTGGCGGCAGATGAGAGGTGGGGTAGGTGGCTGACAGAGAATTTTCAACAGAAAAAGAAAATGTTTTGGAAGGAGGTGAAGAGGGTGCGAAAGGGAGAGTCTGGGAAGGAAGAACGAGTAAAAGCAGAGGATGGAAGGATGTTCATTGAGATGGATGCGGTAAGGAAGAGATGGGCAGAGTATTTTGAAAGATTGTTAAATGTAGAGGAAGAAAGGGTGGCTGAAATTGTGGCGGATGGAAGGGTGCAAGGAATAAATGTGTTGGGAGAGTTGAATGATTCTTTGATCACGAAGGAGGAAGTGGAGAAGGCAGTAAAGGAGATGAAAACAGGGAAAGCCGCAGGTATGGTGAGTGTGCTGTGGAATGTCTGAAGGGTGGTGGAGTGACTATTGTTGACTGGTTAGTAAGATTGTTGAATGTGTGCTTTGTGAAAGGTATGGTGCCAATTGACTGGGCAAGTGCTTGTGTGGTCCCGTTGTATAAAGGCAAGGATGATAAGTATGAATGTACTAGCTTTAGGGGTATAAGTCTGTTGAGTGTTGTAGGTAAGGTTTCTGGTAGAGTGTTAATTATGAGAGTTAGAGAGGGTACAGAGGGAGTGATTGGTGATGAGCAGTGTGGCTTTAGGAGAGGGAGGGGATGCGTGGATCAGGTGTTTGCAGTGAGACAAGTGTGTGAAAAGTATTTAGCAAAAGGCAAGGATGTGTTTTGGGCATTTATGGATTTAGAGAAAGCATATGATAGAATTGATAGGGAGGCTTTGTGGACTGTTTTAAGATTGTATGGACTTGATGGTAGATTACTAAAAGGGGTGAAAAGTTTTTATTTAAATAGTAGAACGTGAGTAAGAGTGGGAAATGCTGTGAGTGATTGGTTTCCCGTGAGAGTGGGGCTGCGACAGGGATGTGTGATGTCGCCTTGGTTGTTTAATATTTACATGGATGGTGTTGTAAGGGAGGTGAATGCAAGAGTTTTAGGTGGAGGTCTGAGTCTGGTGAATGTTGATGGTGGAGAGTGGAATCTGAGGCAGCTGCTGTTTGCAGATGATACTGCACTGGTGGCTGATTCAGAGGAGAGATTGAGACAGTTGCTGGAGGAGATTGGAAGGGTGTGTGAAAGGAGGAAATTGAAAATAAATGAGAATAGTAGTAAAGTGATGAAGTGTACGAAGTTGGTAGATGGTAGGGGGATGAATATAGTTTTGAATGACGAGTTCCTTGAGGAGGTAGAATGTTGCTGTGGGTGGAAGAATAGATGCAGAAGTGAAGTTTAGAATAAATGAAGTAGGAAAGGTGCTGGGAGAAATGAAAAAAGTGTTTAGATGTCGTTCGCTTAATATGGATGTAAAGAGAAGGCTGTATGAGGGTGTTGTAGTACCGACTGCATTATATGGGGCTGAAACATGGAATATGGGTGTAGCAGAGAGGAAAAGTTTGAATGTAATGGAGATGAGATGTCTGAGGAGTATGTGTGGAGTGACACGTATGGAACGAGTGCAAAATGATGAAGTGCGAAGGAGAACTGGAGTTGTTCAGGAGATGGCTGGTAGAGTTGAGCAGATGGTGTTGCGATGGTTTGGGCATATGGAGAGAATGGATAATGAGCGATTGGTGAAAAAGATAACTAGATCTGATGTGAGAGGTGTAAGGCTGAGAGGAAGACCATGAATAGGATGGATGGACAGTGTGAAGAGAGCATTGGATGCAAGAGGGATGTCTGTTGAGCAAGGAAGAGTGGCTGTGCGTGACAGAAATAAATGGAGAGAAATTGTGAATGAATAAGTGATGACGCAGCCCTGAAGGGATATTCTCTCACATTTGGTCTGATCAGCTAGCCAGGTCAGGTGCGGGTAAGGGGATGGGTCTGTTATGATGTGGCAGGGGTAAACCAGCTCTGCTGTTGGGCCCTGCTGCGGATGTCACTGATGGCATTGCGCAGTTGACCCTTGTGCGGTGTGATGCGGTGAGGATCTGTCCGTTCTCCCCTTTGGGGCTAAGATGCGAATGAATGTGTTTGAATGGATGAGTAAATGGGGAGTGTGTCGTCCTGTCTCGGCTACCTCCCTTTCCTTGGGGGAAGCAGCCTAAGTATATAGATAGAGATAGATAGTAATCATATTACGGGGTGTCGGGAAGTGTAAAGTGAAGACTTCGTTACCCAACTTCAGAAGTCTCCACAAATCCTATGGTACTCGACAAAGACTCAACAAACATCCCAGGAGAAACCTGAAGGTATGTGCCATATGCATATATAATTATAATAATCTAGGACTAATAACTGATTTTTGGCAAATATTTTTACAAAGTCTGTTGGAGAGCGAATATCCTAGCGGGACACGCAAGGAGCGCCGGAACAACCCCGCGGTTTAGGGGCTAAAGGCGAGGGACACAAAAAAGATGGAAGTACGAGAAGAAAGGAGAGAGTGCAAGGATAAGGGACTGAGAGTGGGAGGGAGCGTGGGAGGAAAGGCCGGTAAAACGGGAAGGGAGGGAGGGAGGGCCTGAGAAAGGAGGGAGGAGAATGAGAGGGGCAATGAAAGGGAGGAATGATAGAATACGGGTGGAGGAAGAGCAGGTAAAGGTAAGAAGGGAGGGAGGGAGGGATAGTTTTATGTGTGGAGAGAGGGGAGGAGTTCATAAGATTTTTTTTTTTTTTTTTTCTGAAGTCGATATTTGGCTATCGACCACCGACATTGTATTTTAAAGCCATGAAGACAGAAAAAAAAAAATCATTGTTTTAATAAATCCTTTTAGTGATTTACAAACAAAGTACCCAAGTACAGTGTATGTACAGTCGTCAGCACAAATTCGCTGCAAGCCTGCTCGTGTGATGTGGTTGTCTTGTCTGGCAACAGTGTATAGGAACTAGTTGCCACACAGACTTTTATACGCTTTAATAAAGACGTGTTTGTAAGAATTAGTGCTATAAATCGCCCAGAATGCAATAGTCTTTGTATCTGATTAGCATAAAAGTGAGCAAAAGACGACAGAAGAATGTTGTAGAGTGATAAAACTTCTGCTCTCTCCCTCGTACCCACCCCATGTCCCTCCCCACCCTACCTCTCACCCCCCCCCCATGCTCCTTCATTTCCACTCCCCTCTCTCCGCACCCTGTCTACCTTAACCACGGTGCAGATCTACGTAATGAACTGCACTCTTCTCCATTTCCTGTCTATTCCTGTAACCTTTTAGCTCCTTACATTCGAGAGTATCTTGCCATGCCTCAGTCATTTTCACCCACTCTTTACTCCAAACGTGATGCAGTAGTTCGAAACATGATGGGTTCTGATCCTGCTTCATGAATCAGTGAACAGTATGAGGAGGATGGGAACATTTTCCTTGGAACGAGAGAGAGAGAGAGAGAGAGAGAGAGAGAGAGAGAGAGAGAGAGAGAGAGAGAGAGAGACAGAGACAGAGACAGAGAGACAGAGACAGACAGACAGACAGGCAGAGGCTGAGAGAGAGAGAGAGAGAGAGAGAGAGAGACAGAGACAGAGACAGACAGACAGACAGACAGACAGACAGACAGAGGTTGAGAGAGAGAGAGAGAGAGAGAGAGAGAGAGAGACACACACACACACACACACACACACACACACACAGAGGCTGAGACAGAGAGAGAGAGAGAGAGAGACAGACAGAGGCTGAGAGAGAGAGAGAGAGAGAGAGAGAGAGAGAGAGGAAGTAGGAGGAATGGGCACAAATGTTTGTTTAATTTCGCCCACTGAAATAATAGCCACCAACTGCCAGGCTCACTAAACAGACACACACACACACACACACACACACACACACACACACACACACAGTAAGGAATAATACATCACAAGAACGAGATCTCAAACGTTTCTGTATCTAGCGGCTGTTGGTAGTGACAAGCGGTGGAGAAAAGAATGACAACTGGAATAAAAAGAGTGGGAATCAGACGGGCAGGGTGAGAATGGGATTAGGACAGGAAGGAATATTGGTAATTAGCCTTGCAATTGAGAACAGGACAGTATTGGTTTAGTAAACAGTCAAGAGAGAATTGTGCTGCACCAGTCGGGTTAGTGCCGTGGATAAATGAATGAAGGTAGAGAGAGTCGGGAGAGGAGAAAGTGGAGAGGCATGAACGTGAGTGGGGAGTAGGAGGGGGAAGGAGGGGTGGGGGGACATCAGGAGGAGAAAGGGGGAGAGAGGGGAAGGGAGTTTAGACACGGGTATGAGGAATGTCAGAGTATTACGCTCGTACGTCGTTTCATAACATTCTTTCAGCTCTTGCACTTTTTTTTATACTAATTAAATACGGTATACATAATATTGTACTCTAGCCAGCCTCTAGTACCATTTTTAAAAACACGTCGTTAAAGTGTATAAAAGGCTACGTGGCAACTAGTCCCCTTACACTGTTGCCAGACAAAAGGACTCACATCACACGAGTAGACTTGCAGCGAATTTATGCTGACGACTGTACATTCCTAACAAACATAATGGTGGGTGGAGGGACAGTGCAGTAAAGGTGGAGGAAGAGACAGAAAAGTGTGAGGGAGGGAAAGAGTCTTGTCTTTTTCAAGATGCTCAACTATCATAGGTTAGAAGAAGGTTCTTTGTCTCAAGATCACACTTTATATTATTTTATTAATTATTATTATTTTTTTTTGCAGCTTACTAGTATGAAGCACAGTTATCGCATAATCCACCACCGTCCTTGTTATTACCTTTTTTTTTTTCTTTTTTTTTTTGTCTCGTTTGCATTCTGAGTTCACTCACTGGATGCAATGCTGCTCTCGGGCGACTGTTCGAGATCAGCACTTCTCTCTGTCCTTTCATCTGCTTCTGTCTTTCTTTCCTCCATTCTTTCCTCTTCCTTCTGTCTACGGGTGACTCTACACTGAGTGACAAACCAAATGATTTCCTGTACACCAGGAAACCATTTACTACGCTGGGTGGTAACCATATGACCTAATTATGGCACCTCGTGGTTTAGTGGGTAATTATGGCGCTCCAACCGGATTGAGCCTGAACCACACCAAGGGGTGATTGGGGTTTATTGCTCACGTAATGCCACTCAGGGATGTGTGAGGCTGGTCACTCTCATCTTAAATGACAGGACCAAGTTGCTTAGCCGCGGGCTCCTACACTCTTCATGGGGCAACACAGGATTAGATGGAGATGATGATGACGATGATGATGATGATTATGATGATGATGATAATGATGTATTCTGAGTTCCAGTACCTTCTTCATTGTTGATGCTCTGAATAAACCATTTTATCATTTCATTTTCAGCCTTTTTTTTTATTCTTTCCTTACACTGTGTTATCTTCGAAGTTTCCCACAATTTCTGAAAAAGTACAATGTCTTGGATCATGCCTACGATACTCGGAAGATCTCCCTTTCTTCTCTCAGGGAGTTTTTCTCTCCATGGTATGGTTTCAGGAAAACCAAAATCAGTCAGATTTGTACAAGCGAAATAGTGTTCACAGTCCATACTGACGAGTATATGCAATGATTGTAAAAATCAGATAAAAAGAATATGTAGTAAAGAAAGATAGGATTAGGGTGGGGAGACCACTCTGGGACAGCTGTCAAAGTGGTAGCGTCCCCCCATGTCACCGTTATAGCAAACACCTGCTATCGATGGCGTCGCGTCGCTTCTAAAAAGGCTGGAACCCGGAACCAGTCTCACCCTTTCCATTGTGATGAACAGACGTATGTCACGTGCTCGCGAGGAGATGGGGGGGTGGGAAACCCCCTACCTGAAGAACAAAAGGCAGATCTTCGACGTCTTCGGCGGGAGAAAGCGTGTCCCTCATCGTGGACTCTCGACAGAAAAGACGCCCTGAAAGGATTCTCAACACCCTCAAATCCTGAGTGGAATCCCGAGTTGGCAGGAGCCCGGCGCATCTTGATATTCATCTGCAGAAGCGTGAGCGTCCTGTGTGGGATCCCGCACCGTCAGGAGTCATGCGTCCTAACGCAAGTGTAAGTTATCCTCCGTTTTCTATCATCTCTTACCCTATGCCACCACGGTCGAAAACGATCTGTGCGAAAAAAAAAAAAAAAAAAAGCCTAACCCTCGTCCCGTTCTTCTTCCCCTCCTCTCTCTCTCTCTCTCTCTCTCTCTCTCTCTCCTTTCGTCTACAAAACACGCATGAACTTGCAACCCGTCCTTCCATTCACACGACCTTTCAAACTAGTTCTTCACACACACACACACACACATCCTCTACTTCCGTAAACAAACACACACACTGACCCCTGTACCTGTTCACTTCTACTCAGTTATGCCACCACGGCCGAAAACGATCTGTATAAGCTAGATTCACTCGTGCACCTTTTCTTACCTCGAACATTCACCCTCTCTCCTTCCGTAAACAAACATTGACCCTCGCAGCTGTTTTTCGTCCTCCGTTTTCCTCACCTCATAGCCTATGCCAGCACTACCGCAAACGCTCCAGCACCTCTTCTTTACCTCGGACATTCACCCTTCCTCCTTCTGTAAACAAACATTGACCCTTGCACCTGTCCAGTTCTACTCTTAGTCTATGCCACCACGGCCGAAAACGCTCTTGCATCTGTTCTTCCTTCTGAACCTCCTCTCCTTCCTCCTTCCGTAAACAATCATTGACTCCTGCACCTATTCTTCGCCCTTCCACTTCCGCCCAAACCAGTTCCGACCCGTCCTTCCTCTCTACCCAACTCGTCCTTGCACCTGTTCTTCCTCCGGTCATTCACTCTGCACCTGTACTTCCGCTCAAACCAGTCCACTTCTGTTCAAAATATTACCCCGCTCCCCCTTTCTCGGCTCCCTACGCCCCTTTCGCACTCATTAAAAGTTTGAACGTGGTGGTATCATTGCACCTACTCGCTTACCCTCACCACACACCCACACCACATACGCCATTCTCCCTCACCACTCACCCACACCATTTACCTACACCACTCGCCCTCACCACGCACCCTCACCACCTACCTAAACTAGCCCTCATCACTTTCCCTCACCACTGACTTACACTTCCCATTCTTACCACTATCCCTCACCACTCACCCTAACCATTCACCTGCACCTCTCGCCCTCACAGTTTATCTCCACCACTCACCAACATTACTTACTCTCACCACCACCCACTTCACACGCCCTCACCACTCAGCTTCATCACTTACACCACTTAACCTCATCACTGCCCCTCATCACTAACTCTCACCGACAGTGTTCATTTCCCCAATCATTTACGGTGCTTACCACTCGCTCCCTACCCTCACCCTCTCCACTCATTAATCTCTACTCACCCTCACCACTCATCAACGCACCTCACCATCACCACTCATCTACACTACTCACTCTCACCATTCACCTACACTCATCAGCTCATCACTCATCCTTCCCACTCACTCAGCACCCACTTACATTGGTCATCCCCATTTCCCATCGCCACTCACGATCACCACTCCCTATTGACACTCACCCTCGCAATTCACTCTCATAACTCACCCGAACCACCAGTCCCAACCATTCATCCTCACCACTCATCCTCACCACTTACCCTTACCACTTACCACTATCAATCTCCCTCACCACTCACCCACACTACTCTCCCTCACTACTCACCCTCACCAATCTCCCTTACCACACTCCCTCACCATATACCCTCACAACTCTCACTCATCACCCTCCCTCTCCACTCACCCTCATTACTCACTCTCACTTCTCTGCCTCACCATTCTCACTCACCACTCACCCTCACCATTCTCACTAACCACACACCCTCACCACTCTCCCTCATTACTCTCCCTCACCACTTTCACTCACCACTCTTCCTCACCACTTACCCTCAACTTTCTCACTCACCACTCACCCTCACCATTCTTACTACCACTCACCCTCAGCACTCTCACTCACTACTCACTCACCACTCTCCTCCACCACTCACCCTCACTACTCTCCCTAACAACTCACCCTCACCACTCTCAACCACCACTCTCCCCCACAACACACCCTCACCACTCATCCTCACCACTCACCCTCACCACTCACCCTCACCACTTTCCCTAACCACTCACCCTCACTACTCTCCCTAACCACTCACCCTCACCACTCTCGGTTACCACTAACCCACAGCACTCACCCTCACCACTCTCACTCACCACTCTCCCTCACCTATCGACTGGTGGCTACGGTTGTTGTGAACATTTCTCAGGCAACTCAGGTTTGTTACTACTCCTTTCACACAACGGGCATAATAAAGGCCTATTTTTTCCTCTCACTCTCTTAACTGCTGGCCATAAATATTGTCGTCTAGTGCTGGCAAAAAAAAAAAAAAAAAAAAAGACTACTCACAATAAGAAATAATTATTTTTTTTCTATTACTTCCTTCACCATCTGGGCTTCGTACTTTTGTCGAGTATTAATAATGATAAATGCCAGGAACGCCAACTACACACACACACACACACAGTGTACAGTAGCTCCCAAAAGTATCTTTAAAAAAAAAATACTAAACATTCTGACACGATGGACGATGTATCTGACACGTGTTGCGTGAAGCGACAACAAAATTGGTAGACCTGTATGCTGGGGAGTGCTTGCCATACACCTGCATATGCCCTGGGATTGTATATACCGTTTTCTAACTGACGTAATACTAATCACTTTGTCATATGTAGATATATTTGATGTTATTATGGTGACAACTAGTTCGTTTTAACATAGGCACGGTTACTCTTTCTGTGGTTCATCTGTAATGCTTTCACGAGTGCCAGCACAAGGTTATCAGCACTCTAGATAAATAGTATACAAGCTTTCCCAGAACTGATATATTTTGAGAAAGTGTTTATATAATATCTGTGATTATGACTGGAAGACATTTTTTATTTTTTATGCGAGGAAGAAGGAACCAAAGGCCATGAGCCCGCAGTAACAGTTCCCTCCAAGAGAAAAACAAAATACAATAGAGAGCCAAATTCAAGATCCGATCATTTTCAGATGCCTGGACACACTGCATTTGAAAGACTGGAGATCATAGGCAGCAGGAAATACAGACAGAGGGAGACAGTTCCAGAGTTGACCTGTTGCATAAATGAAGGACTGGGAGTAACGGTTAACTCTTGCATTAGAGAGTTGGACAGAAAAGGGATGAGAGTTTGCTGCCAGACGGGTGCTAGGCGCCCGTCGTAGAGGTGGAGGAATGCAAGCAGACAGTTCAGAGGAGCAGTGACCATTAAAGTAGCGATAGAGAAGAGATAAAGATGCAACAGTGCGGCGAAGGGACAGAGGTTGAAGGGAGTCAGTAAGAGGAGGAGAGTTAATGAGACGAATAGCCTTTGACTCCACCCTATTGAGAAGAGCTGTATGTGGGGAGCCTCCCCACACATGAGAGTTGTACTCCACACAGGGGCGGATAAAACCCCTGTATAGAGTCAACAATTGTGCAGGGGTAAAGAAAGAGCAGAGTCGGCTAAGCACACCCAATCTCTTGGAAGCAGATTTTACAAGAGATGTAATATGATCTTTCCAAGATAAGTCCCAAGTAAATGAAACCCCAAGCATGTTCAAGGATGATGCAAGATTAAGTTGAATATTAATAATCATTAGTGGGTATACCTGTGGAAGATTTTGTCGGGTTGAAGGTGTAAGAACCGAGTCTTAGATGCATTAAAAACAACCATATTATTTTTACCCCAGTCAGAGATACGAGCCAAGTCAGATATTATGTGTGCCATAGCCTCATTCCTTGTTTGTTGAAGTTACTGTTGAGATGAGCGTTGCGGGAACCGAAGGGAAAGGTGAAGGGTGGTGTCATCAGCGTATGAGTGGATAGGGTTAGATGTACAGCTTAGAAGATCATTGATGAATAAAAGGAAGAGAGTTGGTGATACGACAGAGCCCTGAGGAACACCACTGTTGATAGATCTAGGAGAAGAACGATGGCCGTCTACAACAATGGCTATAGAACGACCAGAAAGGAAGATAGCGATGAAGGCACAGATAGAAGGATAGAAACCGTAGGAGGGCAGTTTGGAAATTAAAGATTTATGCCAGACTCGATCGAAAGCCTTTGAGATGTCAAGTGCAATGGCAAAGCTTTCGCCAAAGTCTCGAAAGGAGGATGACCAGGTGTCTGAAAGGTAGGTGAGAAGATCGCCAATGGAGCGTCCCTGACAGAACCCGTACTGACGATCGGAAAGAAGGTTGTGATAGGAAAGATGCCTCAAAATTTTTCTATTGAGAATTGACTCGAAAACTTTTGAAATACAGGACGTTAAAGCAATTGGACGATAGTTGGAGGGTTGGGAGTGGTCACCCTTCTTTGGGACTGGCTGAATGAGACCAAACTTCCAGCAAGAAGGAAAGGTACAAGTTGACAGACAAAGGCGAAAGAGTTTACCTAGGCAGGGTGTAAGCACAGAAGCACAGTTCATTAGAACAACAGGAGGACCCCATCAGGCCCATATGCCTTGTTAGTACTGAGGCCAGTGATGGCAGAAAGTACATCAGCTGAAGAAATTTTAATGTCAGCCATGAGGAAGTCAGAGGGGGGAAGTGATGGAGGAACAGCACCGGAATCGTCTAAGGTGGAATTGGAGGAGAAAGTCTGAGCGAAGAGATCTGCTTTATCAGTAGAAGAAATAGCTACAGAACCATCAGAGTAGAAACGTTGTTAGAAAGGTTTTTGGCAAGGTGCCAGAAGGAGCGGGAAGAATTCGAGTTGGAGAGTTGGGAGCATTTAGTACTGATGAAATTATTTTTAGCAGAGCGAAGAACAGACTTAGCACGATTCCGGCCAGAAACGTAAAGATGATGTGACTCAGGGGTGGGTTGGCTCCGGTACCTTTTGTAGGCCCTCTCCTTGTTGGCGACAGCATTAGAACAAGCGTGATTAAACCAAGGCTTTCTTGCGTTAGTCAAAGGATATGAGAAAGGAATGTATTCTTCCATGCCCGAGAGAATAACCTACGTAATGCGCAAGGCACACTCAGATGGCTCACGGCCATGGAAGCAATAATCATTCCAGGGAAAATCAGAGAAGTACTGCCTGAAGGCCTTCCAGTCCGCAGCTCCAAAATGCCATAGACGACGTTTCCCTGGAGAGTCCACAGGCCTTACGGGAGTGATAGGACAGGTTAAGGTGATAAGGTTGTGATCGGAGGAGCCCAACGGAGAGAAAAGTTTAACAGAATAAGCAGAAGGATTAGTTGTGAGGAAGAGGTCAAGTATGTTGGAGCTCTCTCCAAGGCGGTCAGGGATACGGGTAGGGTGCTGTACAACCTGCTCTAAGTCATTAAGGATAGAAAAGATGTAGGCTTGTTCACCAGGTGGTTCAGTGAAAGGAGAGGAGAGCCAAAGGTGGTGGTGAACATTGAAATCTCCAAGAATGGAGATTTCTGAGAAAGGAGAAATGGATAGAATGTGTTCCATCGTAGAAGTAAGATAGTCGAAGAATTTTGACACCTAGTGTAATGTGAACGGCACAAAAATACTAGAGAGACAAGTAGAGGTAAATCAAATGTAAAGACAGTAAATTAACTTATCTGAAACTAATCCCCAGAGCAGCGTATAAACTCATTTGTCACTGATACACCAGCCGTATTGTGGAGGTGACATGAGAGATTCATTCTTATATTGGACATTATATGTAAAGTAAATACAAGGTAAGGTTAAACACACTTTGGGGGGCTCCTTTTATTTGTTTAATAACCACTGTATCCACCGCCTGCATCCAGACCTCTGTTCAATCGACACGACACCTACTATGAAGCTGTGCCATTCACGTAACGAAACACCACACCTCAATACCTTCCGACACCGAGATATTGCCACATTCGGGTAGTATGTATAAATAATGATGTGTGGTTAAAATTGTCCGACATGCAGACCCTATAGGTTACTATTAACCTCTGCATTGTTAATCTATTTGTAGTTGTGATAACGAAAGAATTGTGATGGGTATTTTTCTCATGCTGTTTAATAATCTCAGGGGGGCTGGGTGACTCAATGGTGGCGTGCGTAGCTCAAGACCGTGAGGTAGTGAGTTCGTGCCCCACTCAAGTAGCTACTCAGCTGAAAGTTAGCGCTCTCATCACCTTATCAGGGCTATATGTCTAATACAGGCCTAGCTCGGAGAATTCATTCCTTCACTTATATTCGAACATGATAACTCAGCCCATCGCAGTCAGTTTTCGAACATGGCAACTCTGCCCGTTGCAGTTACTATGTTTCTCAAGATACATTTATCACAGTATAATGTGTGTAATGGGTTATATTCTTTAACTCAGAGGTATAAATATCGCTGAACTGTTACTATTTACAAGTCGATGGATGTTTGCAATCACATAGTGGCGTTGATGTGTTTATTAGCAGCACCACCCACGATACCTAACTATGCGTACCAACCGCACCGAGACGACAAGTGGCCGGGAATAATATTTCATTCTGTTCATTCTGCCATTCTTCGCACCACACTTTAAAGATACTTTTGGGAGCTACTGTACCTCCTCACCCCTTCACTATCGCAACTGCATAATATCGCCTCGAGGAAGTAAAAATAAACAACTACAGACATCAAGGCAATGAGTCTTAATGGAGGATGTGTCAAACGCCTTTACTGCAAGAGCTTCTGCTAAGCTGGACAAATTGGCCTGTCGGTGGCACAAATAAAATGTGGAAAATATCTAGCTTTTAACAGGCTCATTCAAAAGCCGAACAAAAGATCCATGAGTTATAAATAAATAAATCTATCTATCTATCTATCTATTGCCAGACGCCTCAATCCCGTTTGGGGTGGCCACAAACAAATCGCCTCCAAGTCGCCCTGTCCCCCGCCATTTCACTGCCCTGCTCCCAACTCACACCCCCCTCTCTCATATACCTCTCCACCCCATCCCTCCATCTCATCCTCGGTCTCCCCCTCCCTCTTCCACCCTCCACCTCACTCACATACACTCTCTTCGTCAATCTTTCACCCTCCATCCTCTCCACGTGGCCAAACCACCTCAGTGTGTTCCTCACAACGCTTCCTATCACATCCACATCCACACCACAACGCTCCTTTATATCCTCATTCGTCAGCCTGTCTCTCCACGTGACTCCACAGGCTCCTCTTAAATAACTCATTTCCACTGCTCTCACTCTTGACTTGTGTCCTTCCAACAATGTCCAAGCTTCACTTCCGTACGTTAGAGTTGGTATCACAATACTGTCATGTAGTAACTTTTTTACTTCCATGCTCACTTCCCTGTTTCTTATCACTGCTTTTAAGGAACCAGCAACCTTTCTTCCCTGCTGTACCCTTTCAAGCACTTCACCCTCCAAACCTCCATCCTTACTCATCACACTACCCAAATACTTAAACGTACTCACATTTTCCAATTCCTCACCATCCAACCTCGCTGTACATTCACTGACTTCACCTCTCTCAAAGACCATCACTTTACTCTTCCCTACATTCACCTTTAGGTTCCGTTTCTTACACACTCTCTCAAACTCATCCACCAAGCCTTGCAGCTCCCCTTCGTCTTCACTCAACAACACAGTATCATCTGCAAACAACAGTACAGGGAGTTTCCAAACACTATCCTCTCTCACCAGGGCCACTCCAACATCCACTACCCTACCTTGTACCTCTTTTATTACCCCATCCATGTACAGATTGAACAACCATGGAGACATGACACATCCCTGTTTCAAACCAACTTTCACAGAGAAAAAATTCACTTAGTTCACCATCCACACGCACTGCAGCCTTCGCACCATCGTACATACTCTTCACAGCATTCAACAACTTCCCATCTACTTCATATATTCTTAACACTTTCCACAATCCTTGTCTATCCACCCTGTCATATGCTTTCTCCAAATCCATGAAAGCTGCATACAACTTCTTTCCCTTCTCTAGAAACTTTTCCACTAAAGATCTAAGAATGAATATCTGATCTACACAACCTCTTCCCTTCCTAAAGCCTCCCTGTTCTTCTCCAACTAATTTCTCTGTTCTTTCTCTAACTCTGTCTATAAGTAACCTACCATACACTTTTCCTATTATACTAAGAAGACAAATGCCCCTATGATTACCACACACTTCTTTTTCCCTTTACCTTTGTACAAGGGAATAATTATACCTGACTTCCAATCCTCCGGGACTCTACCTTCCTCCCAGGCCAATCTGCACATCTTCCACATCCATTCTACTACTATCTCTCCCCCATGCTTCAGCATTTCACCACACACTCCATCAATTCCTGGGGCTTTCCCCCGATTTAACTTTCTTCATTGCTTCCACAACTTCCATCCTACTGATTTCTTCCTGTCTTCTCACCTCCCTCCTTCTCCCAGCCATTCCCCAGCCACTTATACTCGCATTACTTCCATCCTCCACGTTCAACAATTCCTTAAAGTGTTCTCTCCATCTGCTCACTTTTTCTCCCTTCTCCACTAGTAATCTACCATTTTTATCTTTCACTCCCCTGCTAACTTCACTTCCACCCTGTCTTACTCTTTTCACTTCTCTCCAGAACATTTTCTTACAGTCCCTCCACTTTACACTCAAATTCCTTCCAAATTCCTCATCCACTCTCTTCTTACTCTCTCTTACTAATCTTTTCACCTCTCTCTTCCTTTCCACATATAACTCTCTCTTCCGCCTCTCAACTTCTTCCACGCCCCTATTTCTCATCCATTCATTGTATGCTTTCTTCTTTTGTGCCACAGCCTGTTTCACCTCTTCAGTCCACCACGCTGTTCCTTGCACCCCCTCCGTCTTCTCTCTTCCTTCCACACACCACATCACATGCTGCACATATTTCTTCTGTAAATATCTTACACACACCTTCCACGTCTCCCATCTGCTCCAATTCATATTTGCCCAATCGTTCCTCCACTTCTCTTATACTCTGCCTTTTTCTCATCCTCTTGTAACCTTTCCACTCTCCTTGCAACTACTCCTTCCTCTCGTCTTTCCCTTCTTCTATTCCTCCATCTTACTTGCAACCTAATTCTGGCCACCACCAAGTAGTGGTCAGAAAGTCCACTCCCCCAACCTCTATACACTCTTGCATCCTTTACACATCTTCGCATCCTTTCATCCACACACACATAATCAATCATTGCCTTCCTTTCATTCAGTTCACCACCCACCCTTCTCATCACTCGCCATGTATACCTGTGGATCATTTTATGCCTGAAGAGGGTATTGGCTATTACCCCCCCTCCCAGCACACAAATGTCCACTAGCGCACTCCCATTCTCATCTATCTCAGCAGGCACACCCCACTCACCAACTATTCCATCCACCTTCACATTACCAACTTTACCATTCATATCACCAATCAAAAACACTCTCTCACTCCTTCCAAACTTTTCCATGCACACTTCCACATTTGTCCAGAACTCTTCTCTCACTCTTCTAGCACGATCTTGCGTTGGCGCATACACACACACAATCGCCCACATTTGTATTCCAACTTTCAACTTACCCACACAATCCTTGACACAACTGATCCATACTGTCTTATGCTCTTCTTCCATCTTTTACTCACAACTATACACACTCCTTCCTTTGCCCTCTCATTCTCATCTACTCCTGCACATATACCCCATCCATACTCCCATTCTCTCACACTTTCTCCTCTCCATTTTCAGTTATTCCACATACACCCACTTTCGCATCCTCAAGCACCTGGACAGTCTCTCACGTCATCATTCGCTCCTCTTACATTCCATGTACACATTACCAAGTCCTTTGTCCGGTCCTGGGTCGTCAACGTTTGGTCATTCCTTGTCCGAGGCTTCTTGTTTGTTTTTTTTAGTTAGTTGTTTTCCGGGGAGGGGCACTAACCCTCCGCCAACCCTTTTAGTCGCCTTTTACGACAAGCAGGGATACTGGGGGAGTATTCTTGAAAACCCCCCTACCCCCAGGGGGATTACGTAACGTTGGGTGAAAGCGTCTGGAGATGGCAACAATGAACAACAGTTAAGTGAAGTGGTTTCCCTGAACTGAAGGGATGAGACGGGAGAGTTGGAAAAGGCATAAGAAAGAAGGAAAGAAAAGTAGACCTTTGGTTCAAAAGAAGCCTATCGGAACTTAATAAAATTGCCTGGTGGTAGGAAGAGTAAAAATACTTCTTAGAATGAGAGAGAGAGAGAGAGAGAGAGAGAGAGAATTAGATACTACTTGTGCATTGTTTCTTATCATGTATACAGTATGTTGCCACTTCGGAATTACATGACAGACGAGATGGACAGATGATGTACAACCGTGCTCAGTAGTTCCTTTAAACGGTGTCAGAAGTGTGTCTTAAGGTAATAAGCACTCCCAAAACTCAGATCAGATATTCTACATGTTGGCTGCACGCTGCTTGTTCACTTGAAGCCGGGTGACGTACTTTTCTGGTTAATTTTTCGATTTTTATATTTATTATTTATTCAACGTGGAAAAAGCTTGAATATGGAAGGGTATTTATTTAGGCATTGTTTAATTTACTTGTCTTGATAAACGTATCTTATGCTGGTAAAATCGTTAGGAAATGACAAGAAGAAAAGAAACAATCATTCACAAGCTCAGTGGGTTAATGCACACAACAAGTTATAGTCTGCCCTTCGAATCGAAGAAACGATTTTTTTTTTTTTTTTTTTTTTTTCAGGCAGATTAGCGTAACAGGTGGCTGCGCAAGAATTAACAGCCTAAGGTTGTCTGAGTAACGCAGCAGTATTTTCTGACAATTGCACTGCCTGACTTGCTCGCTTGCCCACTCGGACACGTTCCACACCAGTGTGGACGTCTATTACATGTTTATATAACAGGAATGAATCTCCTTGGTTACAAGTTAAATTATCCCTGAAATCTGCCATTAACCTAGGTGAAAGGGGTTAGGGACCTTTGCCAAACTTGAAACGAAGTACAGTAGGTTGTCATCCAGGTTCCTCATCTATACTCCTGGTTGAACATAGACAAGGAGATGCAAACTATGCAAAACAGTTTGACCGGCCAGAGAATCGAACTCGAAGCTACACTATGCACGACTGATTTCTCCCAGTAAGATCTCGCTTAGGTAACAAAATCCTTTTAATTATACCTTGGCCAAAATTTGACATTTATTCATGCCTGCTGACTTACACCGGTGATTAATTCGACAATATGATGCTAGTCATAGTAAAGTGTTTTGGAAAGGATACTGAACCGCAATGCTGTCTTCTTTCTGCCTTTTAGTTACGTGAATTAAACAGCAATTGGATTAAAATCTGGGTTAAGTTAAGGTAAAAGAATTATGACAGTAATGGAATGAGGGTTGGTGTGTCGATTTATCAGTTCAGATTACCTAATGAAGAAGAAGGCTAAGACTATTTCTTTCCAACTGCATGGGGATCATTAACTGGTAAACTGTGGCAGAGGGTGTGCAAATGAAAGTTTGTGATGCGGTAATAGGACAAATTAAACGGCCCTCAAGAAATTCAATGAAATACGCATCAGCAACTTGGAAAAATGCGAGGGACATCTATCCATTATTTCTTTTACAACAATAAGGAAAAGTAGTGGTAGGCAGTGAGAATATTAAACACATCTATAGTGAGCATTATAACCAGCTGCGGAATGAGTAGTCTGAATGGAACAGGCAAGATTTGAAGTCAGTGGATCCAGTGTTTGGCATTTGGCCTTTGACGCTGTCCTGTGAGCAGGTCAATAGACAGGATGCAGCTGGGGAAGGGAGCAGGTGTGTTTGGGATGACTGCGGAAATGCTGAAGGCCTCAGGAGATATAGGAGTGAGTTTAAATACTGATTCGATATATATGATTAAATAGGACTGTGATGTCCCAGATGACTGGCTGAAGAGTGTGAGTGTAAATGTGTACAAGGGGAAGGCTGACGCCCTGGAAAGAGGAAATTTTAGAGCCCTAATATTTTTGGACCAGGTAGTGAAAGCAATGGAGAGAATCTTAGAAGGAGTGATTGGGGAAAGAGAGAATATTGATGAGAAGAAGTTCAGGTTCATGCCAGACAAAAGAACCATTGATGCCATAATCACTGTCCAACAGCATAAAATATATATATGAAACAAAAGGGAGCTGTGCTTTTTTGTTTTTGTTTTTGAGAAGGTTTTGACAGAGTCCCTAGGGAGGTGGCTGGTAGTGTGGTAGTGGCTATGGCTATGTATGTGGATGCTCGCATTAAAGTGAGAGTGAACGGAGATTTGGTGATGAGTTTCCCGCGAATTTTGGCGTGCATCAGGAGTCAGTTTTGAGTCTTAGTGTTTGTCATGTGCTTAAAGCTCTCTCACGTGACTTTAAAACTGAACTCCCATGGGACAGGTTGTATGTTGATGACTTGGTGTTGAATGCAGAGAATGAAATGGAGGTCGGGGAAAGTTTCAACAAATGGAGAGGCGGAATGAGGCACAGAGGTTTGAGAGAAAATGCGGATACAACAAATATGTAGATATCTATGGCTGATGGCCGTACTGTCAAAGCAGAGGGAGTGTAGCCATGTGCAGTTTGCCACAAGGTATGAGATGTAAATCCATTTTGTTCAGTATTTGTGATAGTGGGTAAAGAAGAGGTGTAATGGTATTAGAGATATGCAGAGAGATAATGCTGATTGTGTGTGCGGTGTATCGGGGAGAGCTTGTATAGACTGTCAGGCTTGAAAGGGCTGATCTTGCTGGTGATTCTCTTGAGTGTGTGGAAGAGCTTTGTTATCTGGGGGATATGTTATGTGCTGGAGCTGGGGCTGGAGCTAGCTCGGTGGCTAGGGTAAGGAGTGGTTGGAAGAAGTTCAGAGAGCTGTTGCCTCCCCTGACATATTAAAGGCATTCCCTTCGTGCTAAGGGAGTTTGGTATGTGGCATATATTAGGAGTGTAATGCTGTATAGTAGTGAGACCTGGACAGTAAAGGAAGAGTATTCGTAGGCTCAAACATGCAGAAATGACAATGACTAGATGGATGTGTATTGCGTCCTTGAATGCGACACCTGGGGGGTTTTAGGTTTACAAATGAAGAATTGAAAGGAAAGATGGGCTTGGAGTGTATTGGCATTGTGATGGTTTGGGCATGTGGAAAGGAGGGAGGATGACATTTGGCGCGGAAAGTGAGAAATGTTAACGTCAGGAGTAGGGTTGCGAGAGGTAGACCGAAAAAGCCTAGAGACGAGACGAGGGCATAGAATGCGACCTCAGTGATGTGGGACTGAACAGCGAAGCTGCCAGAGATCAATCAGCATGGAAAGCTGCTATTGGGTGACCAAGGCCGACGCATGTAAGCCAGTTGGAGCCTTTATAAACAATACGATATGATACGAACTCCCCATACTTTCGGAGATATTGCGGTCGGAAATTCAAATTATGGCAGGAAACCGACAACCTGTCTTTCACGATGGAGTGAAGTTTTGGAATGGGGCATTAATGTGGAGGACATCAACACATATGTTCTTTTATCATAGATTTTTTTTTTTCACCTAATACAACACATATATCAGATGAAACCATAATGAAGGCAGCATTCTTTTTTTTTTTTTTTTTAGTGTGGTATAATTTTTTTGTACCTATAGGTACAAATAAAAGTATAATTAGGTCCGGATTTTTTAGTGATGTGCCGGTTGAGGGCATGGTCCTATTCCCCAGTGACAAGGTGTTTGTGTGCGATTTTAATACTTTATTTTTTATATACCGGTTCTTTGTGAGCATTATGCAACTCTTATTTATCTAGCTGCTGTAATAAAAGCACCGTCAGCATGTATGGTGAGATATGGACTGGGTTCTCCAGCCTCGACATAAATTGTTAGAACTTTTTCATCTAGTTACATATTTGTTTATGTTTGGGAGAGCATATGATTTACTAATCTACATAAACAAAAGTACTACTTGCCGTGGTAAAGAGGCCAAATACCCGCCCTACAATGAGTACTGGGCTAAGCCCTAAGGTTCGTGCACAATTATAATTACACTGCGTAACAAACTTACACCAATTATTTGTTTATGTTGATTTTTACACTAATTCTGATCAGTGTCAAGGCATAGATTCCGAATATGCCACTTGTTGTAGTGTAAATCTAGAGTTACAGGAATAATGCAACAACATATATTCTGTGTAGTACAAGGATAGGAACTGTAACTTGTTAACATTTCGAGAATGTTGAGAATGTCAAAGAATTCATATTCCGGGTGTATAAAATGAATATAACTAGAAAATGCGCAAACAGTAACATCACAAGAAATGCAGGGCACACAGTATCAGGAAATGCACTTTTGATTTTGAATTTCTTGTGTAGCTGTGATGACAATCACGCAACAATCCCCAAACGCAATCACCCATAATCGCCTTGTTCCACCTGCCCCGATATCTGGTTTCCATCAGCAGAATGTCCTGGTGGAACCGTTCGCCATGCTCCACGATGACTGCACCCAAGTTGTTTTTGAAGAAATCAAGGAGGGAATGCAGAAAGTGCAATTTGATTGACTTTCTGCATCCAAGCCAGTGGAATGCCCCGATCAGGTCATCAACGAGCTGTCCGGAATCTGGTCTCCTCTGGTTGCCAAGAAAACCTTCCACAACCCCTCTGAAAGCATTCTAAGCGCTCTGTTCATCATCGGTCATTCTACTCTGGAGTTCACAATTTGCAAGCATTCTTCGAACTTGCGACTTGGTGAATATGCCAGCCATCACCTTTGCCATGCCCAGCTTGAGAAATATTGATCAGATATGCAGAAACGCATCGCATTCCTTGTCGATGGCTTTCATGAATTCTTTAAAAAGACCAAGTTTTATGTGTAGTGGCGGTAGTAATATCTTCTCTCAGAAGATCAGCGCAGCTCTCAGAACAATGCAAGAGCCTGGTGTAAGACTCTCTCTGAGAGGCCAATCTTTCCTCACAAAATGTTCTGCATCACTCCAGCTGTCCCACAAGCATGAAAGAAATGAGTACTTCATATGACCACCTCGCATCCCAAGTAGGAGTAAAATCATTTTGAAATCCCCACAAACCTCCCAGTTGTGAGCTGAGTACTTGATCTTTGTCAGACAAATATTCACATTCTCATAGCCTTCTTTCATTTCCACAGAATGTGCAACTGGAATTGATGGGTGTTTGTTGGTGTTATGCAAAAGTACAGCTTTTAGGCTCTTCAAGGAACTGTCTATGAAGAGTCGCCATTCTAACGTTTTGTAATCCACTCCGATGGCTTGGAATAAATCCTAAACATCACATCAATAACACAACGAGGCTTCTTCACAAAATTTGAAGAAGGATGACACTTGCCATAGTGATTCCTATAACTCAGCTTGTAACTGAGATCCAATAAGTTCCATTCGCTTATACATGATGCCAGCCGCTCAGCATTGGACTTGGTGAGTCCTAAATCTCGGACCAAGTCATCCAGTTCTTGCTGATTGCGAAAGTGTGGAGCGTCTCCAGAACATTCTCCAACATACGATTCATCGTCGCTTTCCGCTCTGTCATATTTGCTGTTCTCATTTTCATAGACAATTTCCGTGTCTGCAGGAGGGACAGGAATCGCCAGCTCATCATTGTGAGGCACCGGAGAGATCGAAGAAGGCAAATTTGGATGTACAATGCTCTTTTTGCCCTTAATGCTTTTCCTACCACTTATACCAACTGTGCAAAAATAACAATCGCCGTGGTGATTCGAAGGCTCTCGCCGCACTATTGGAACTGTGAAAGGCATGTTCTTTCTCGCTTCTTGTAGAAATGCTTCAAGCGCAGAGCAACAGCTGTCACAAGTGTAGTGTGGAACCCAATCCTTATCTTGATCGCCCATTGCCAAACCAAAATATGCTTTGTATGCACGAGCAAATTTGATATTATGGTGGATTTTGTTTGATCTTCTTTGGTTCAATATATTCTCCACATACATAACAAAATGTATCTGCTGACAGCATGCAAGAACGTCTGCTGGTCATTCTTATCAATAGAGACACCTTTAGGAACAGCTCAAACACACGTCGACCAGCCAAACTAACAACGTGAGACTAGCTCATCAAATGAACTGACTCGATCCACATTGCATGACGCAATAATGGTCATATCATCGACATCTGCATGCGGATGTGTGTGTGTGTGTGTGTGTGTGTGTGTGTGTGTGTGTGTGTGTGTGTGACGCGGTAAGCAATACGTCAGCCATTACATTAGCAAACGATAACAAGACTGGAAGTACACAATTGCCAGTTGTTGACAAAAACCTAGAGACAGACAAACAAAACATACACCATTGGAATCAGCGCAGAAGACTGAGTCTAACAAGAACCCCAAAATTTAATAAACAAGTTCTTAGTTACACATTGTAATAATTATCCATATGACATCACCGTCCTCTGCCTCGCACCTCTCGTCTCACCACAACTAACCTGCACCCGCCACCTTGCACGTTTGCCGTACTCGTCGCACAGACCTCCCACCAACTGGCACTCTCTGTTCCCACTTCACTATTTCCTCTACCGCCCACCGCTCGTCAAGACACACCATATACGAACATGTTGGAAAAGAAGGGAGGAGGAAGGACGAGAAAGAGTGAAGGAAAGGAGAAGGAAGAAAAAAGTGGGTCATGGATGGAGTGTGAATGCGGATGGGGACTTACACAATTTTTTCGTTCTTTACTAATTTATCATTACCATTTACCTTAGTTTGCTAACCATTTTACGTGTATTCACCAATCTACCTCTGATACCTATTACCCCTAAGATTCGCCTTAGTGATAATTATCCATTTGACAACACTACTACCCTCTCTGCACAACACTTGTCGAGGCCACGACACACAGCATCACTACACCAGCACCCTCACTTGCTACCTCAGACCTCCTCACCTCGCCTATACTCTACCCCAAGCTGACAACTCCTGCCAACCCCACATCATCCACCGCCTCCCATATTCCCCACACTCCTCATCCGCATGTAACAGTCAAGCCACATTACTTAAGATAGGATGATACAGGAGGAAATATGAAGAGGAAAGAGGGAAGAGTGAAGGAAAGAATGAGGAAAGAAGATATTGGTTGATGGGGTGTGTGGGTAGGAAGGGAACTACGACCTCCTCTAATTTTTGTATTTTCCTGGTTACTAACCATAAGTTATGAATACCACCTGGTGCAAGTGTCTGCTGTATTTTTATTTTTTCATGGTATCCTAATCACATTATTTACCAGCCTACCCCAAAAATGTATGTATATATCTATCCATCTATAGAGGCGCCATAATTCCATAAGGTGTGGCCGTTTGACTTTGAGCTGTTTCACTGGAAGGGGCGCTAAACCTCCGCCAACTCGCTTAATGACACGTAGGGAACTCGTATGTGTTGGTTATATGGTTGCCACCCAGCGTTGTAAGTGGTTTTCTGCCCTGAAATATGCCTACACCTATTTCACTTCGTGATGAAAGGGGGCAAGTAGGAGTCTGGTAATGCCACTTCAGTTGTATGATATGTGTGTGTGTGTAATTCACCGGGTCGGTCAGGATCACCTGATGGTCGTGATCGACAGCTTATACCCTCCCGGAAGGGAGCTGGGAGCTCATATAGTCCGATCTAAGGGCAAGGCTGTGACCTTCACACACGCACACACCCGTCCCCTTGCTCAAGGGGGACAGTAACCACCCACTTTGTCAGTGAAACTTTTCGCAACCTGAGCGAGGCGCGAACTCCCGTCCACCAGTTGGCAAGCGGGAACGTTAACACTGCACCAGCGAGCGGTTACCACTGCACCAGCGAGTGTGTGTGTGTGTGTGTGTGTGTGTGTGTGTGTGTGTTCCTAACTAGTAACCCTTTTATTACTCACTGTTACTTACTACTACTTCTTACTTTGTATGGTAAACATGTCATTTACTTACCTACCTACTTAAAGTAATTCTCATACAGTGTTCTCAAGCGTGAGTAGGAAACAAAAGTTAGTGATGTCGACAGTGATTGTGACATTTTTTTTTCTACCTACTATACCTAACCTATTTGTACTTATTGTCGAGTCATATTACTTTAGCATTACTACACGTTGGTACTTCATTTCTTCCAGTGTGGTCTTTACCAAAAAAATAAAATAAATAATAATAATAAAAAAAATCACCTGGACATTCAGTTACCTAAATGAATCATTCTTGCTGGTTTATTACAAATATTATTTATTAACTTACTACAACTATTAAGCAGCCAAATTTTATTTCCTAGCTGCGTAAGGTTAGTAGCCTAGTTTATCTATGTATATACAACACACACACACACACACACACACACACACACACATATATATATATATATATATATATATATATATATATATATGTATATATATATATGTATATATATATATATATATATATATATATATATATATATATATATGTATATATATATATGCGAGTAGGAAGGAACCAAAGGCTAGAAGCCAGCAAATAATTCCTTCCAAGAAAAAAACAAAAACAATACAAAAGAGAGCCAAATTCAAGATCCATTCACTTCGAGATGCCTGGACACACTGTGTTTCAAAGACGGGAGATCATAGGAAGTAGGAAATACAGACAGAAGGAGACAGTTCCAGAGATGACCCGTTACATAAATGAAGGACTGAGAGTAACGGTTAACTCTTGCATTAGAGAGTTGGACAGAAAAGAGATGAGAGTTTGTTGCTAGACGGGTGCTACGCGCCGGTCATAGAGGTGGAGGGATGCAAGCAGACAGTTCAGAGGAGGAGTGATCATGGAAGTAGCGATAGAGAAGAGATAAAGAGGCAACAATGCGGCGAAGAGACAGAGGTTGAAAGGAGCCAATAAGAGGAGGAGAGTTAATAAGAAGAGAAGCCTTTGACTCCACCATATTGAGAAGAGCTGTATATGGGGAGCCTCCTCACACATGAGAGTTGTACTCTACACAGGGGCGAATAAAACCCGTGTATAAAGTCCGGGTATAAAGTCCGGGGTAAAGATGGTACGGAGTTCGGCTTAGCACACCTAATCTCTTGGATGCTGATTTTACAAGTGATGTTACATGATCTTTCCAAGATAAGTCCCGAGTGAACGAAACCCAAAGCATGCTCAAGGATGATGCAGGCTTGAGCTGGATATTATTAAACATTAGTGGGTACTCCTGTAGAAGATTCTGTTGGGCTGATAGGTGTAAAAATTGAGTCATTGATGCAATAAAAACAACAAGATTATTTTTACCCCAGTTAGAGATACGAAGCAAGTCAGACATTAGGTGTCCCATAGCCTCATCCCTTGTTCGTCGAAGTAACTGCTGGGATAGACGTTGCAGGAACCAAATGGAAAGGTGCAGGGTGGAATCATCAGCGTACGAGTGGATAGGGTTAGATGTACAGCTTAGATTATCATTGATGAATAAAAGGAAGAGACTTGGTGATAGGACAGAGCCCTGAGGAACACCATTCTTGATAGATCTAGAAGAACGATGGCCGTCTACAACAGAGGCTATAGAACGACCAGAAAGGAAGCTATAGATGAAGGCGCACATAGAAGGATAGAAACCGTAAGAGGGTAGTTTGGAAATTAGAGATTTATGCCAGTCTCGATCGAAGGCATTTGAGATGTCAAGTGTGACGACAAAGCTTTCGCCAAAATCCCGAAAGGAGGATGACCAGGAGTCTGAAAGGTAGGTGAGAAGATCACCAGTGGAGCATCCCTGACGGAACCCATGCTGATGATCAGAAAGAAGGTTGTGATAGGAAAGATGCTTTATTTATTTATTTTTTTTTGTTAAGAATAAACTCAAAAACTTTTGAGACACAGGATTATAAAGCATTTGGACGATAGTTAGAAGGTTAGGAGTAGTCACCCTTCTTTGGGACTGGCTCAATGAGAGCAAACTTCCAGCAAGAAGGAAAGGTATATGTTGAAAGACAAAAACGAGTTTACCTAGGCAGGCTGGAAGCACAGAAGCACAGTTCTTCAGGACAACAGGAGGGACCCCATCAGGCCCATATGCCTTGTTAGTACTGAGGCCAGCGATAGGAGAAAACACATCATCTGAAGAAATTTTAATGTCAGCCATGAGGAAGTCAGAGGGAGGAAGTGATGGAGGAACAGCACCGGAATCATCTAAGGTAGAATTGGAAGAGAAAGTCTGAGCAAAGAGATCTGCTTTATCGGTAGAAGAAATAGCTACACAGCCATCAGAGTAGAAAATAGGAGGGAAGGATGATGAGGTAAAGATGTTAGAAAGGTTTTTGGCAAGGTATCAGATGGAGCGGGAAGAATTCGAGTTGGAGAGTTGAGAGCATTGAGTATGGAGGAAATTATTTTTAGTAGAGCAAAGAACAGACTTAGCATGATTCTGGGCAAAAATATAAACAAGATGTGATTCAGGGGTGGGTTGGCTCTCGTACCTTTTACAGGCCCTCTCCTTGTTGTGGACAGCATTAAAACAAAGCGTGATTAAAGCAAGGCTTTCTTGGATTAATCAAAGGATATGAGAAAGGAATGTATGCTTCCATGCCCGAGAGAATAACCTTTGTAATCCGCAAGGCACACTCAGATGGCTTCCGGCCATGGAAGCAATAATTATTCCAGGGAAAATCAAAGAAGTACTGCCTGAGGGCCTCCCAATCTGCAGCTCCAAAGTGCCACAGATGACGTGTCTTTGGAGAGTCTGCAGGCCATACTGGAGTGATAGGACAGGTTAAGGTGATAAGGTTGCAATCAGAGGAGCCCAAAGGAGAGGAATGATTAACAGCGTAAGCAGAAGGATTAGTTGTAAGAGGAGGTCAAGTATTTTGGAGCTCTCTCCAAGATGGTCAGGGATATGGGTAGGGTGCTGTACAAGCTGCTGTAGGTCATTAAAGATGGAAAAGGTGTAGGCTTGTTCACCAGGTGGATCACTGAAAGGAGAAGAGAGCCAAAGTTTGTGGTGAACATTGAAATCTCCAAGAATGGAGATTTCAGAGAAAGGAGAAATGGATAGAATGTATTCCATTGTAGATGTAAGATAGTCAAACAATTTTTGATAGTCAGTAGAATTAGCGGATAAGTAAACAGAGCAGATATATTTAGTCAGAGAATGACAGGAGAGCCAAAGCCAGAGAGTAGGGAATTCAGAAGATTCAAATTCAGGAACACAAGAGCAAGATAAGACGTTGCGTACATATATACAAAAGCCACCTTTAGCTTTGAAATGAGTATAGAGAAAGTAGGAGGATACAGAAAAGGGTTGCTGTCAGCTGCCTCGGACAGCTGAGTCTCAGTAAGGAAGAGAAGGTGAGGTTTAGGGGAGAAGAGTTGATGTTCAACAGAGAGAAAGTTAGAGGAAAGGCCACGGATGTTGCAGAAATGAAGAAGTGAGTCAGACAGTGGTTCGATGCAGCTCTTACAGTCGTCACCAGGAGATGGGCGGATGGTGAGGGCATTTATGGTCCCTCCCCCCAGGGACTCCAAGGCATCAGTAACATGCGCCATTTTAAATTTTTCGGTTTTGAAAAGGAAGTGTAGTGTATACCGTGCATGCAGTTTGGTGTTGACAGTTTGAGAAACATGTATTAGAGAGCATCGGGGAGGCGGTGGCTCAATCGGTAGAGAGGTGGCTTGTAGTCCTAATGGACCCAGGCTCAAATCCCGCTGGGGCAGGGAACAATTTAAGGATTTGAATTTCATAAAAATCAGACTTTACTGATCTACCAAACGACTCGCCAACATGTCGTAAAAATACCCCCGCTAATACCAGTACACCAGTCCTGTATGAGGTAGCCCAAGCATGTATTCAGTATGGACGGTGGGTGTTAGCACCGAAGTGGTGACATGTAGAGGTGTGTGGTACATAGGAGGGCTACTGGGCCTTGAAAGCAGGCTGTGAAGCCTATGCCCAGAGTCGGACACATAAAAATATATATATATATACATATATTGGCCTATATCTGTGTTACTGAAACACCGAAAAAGTTCAGCAAAAGGGGATGGTCAGGAACTAGTAACGAGGGCTGATGAAACGGGAGCTCCAGCTCTCCCTGTCATCGGCTTTCCACCCACCATGGGAGTAGTGCCCTGCTCGACTGGTGCTACATTATATATATCTATCTCTATCTATATACCTAGGCTGCTTCCCCCAAGGAAAGGGAGGTAGCCGAGACAGGACGACACACTCCCTATTTACTCATCCATTCAAACACATTCATTCGCATCTTAGCCCCAACGGGGAGAACGGACAGATCCTCACCACACCACACCGCACAAGGGTCAATTGCGCAATGCAATCAGTGACATCCGCAGCAGGGCCCGACAGCAGAGCTGGTTTACCCCTGCCACATCATAACAGACTCATCCCCTTACCCGCACCTGACCTGAAATAGCTGATCAGACCAAATGCGGGAGAATATCCCCTCAGGGCTGCGTCATCACTTATTCATTCACAATTTCTCTCCATTTATTTCTGTCACGCACAGCCACTCTTCCTTGCTCAACAGACATCCCTCTCACATCCAGCGCTCTCTTCACACTGTCCATCCATCCTATTCGTGGTCTTCCTCTCAGCCTTACACCTCTCACATCAGATCTAGTTATCTTTTTCACCAATCGCTCATTATCCATTCTCTCCATATGCCCAAACCATCGCAACACCCTCTGCTCAACTCTACCAGCCATCTCCCGAACAACTCCAGTTCTCCTTCGCACTTCATCATTCCGCACTTGATCCATACGCGTCACTCCACACATACTCCTCAGACATCTCATCTCCATTATTCAAACTTTTCCTCTCTGCTACACCCATATTCCATGTTTCAGCCCCAAACCACAACACCCTCATACAGCCTTCTCTTTACTGTACATCAATTTTAAGAGAACGACATCTAAACACTTTTTTCATTCTTCCCAGCACCTTTCCTACTTCATTTATTCTAAACTTCACTTCTGCATCTATTCTTCCATCCACAGGAACATGTGACCCTAGATATTTGAAACACTCTAACTCCTCAAGAAACTCGCCATTCAAAACTATATTCATCCCCCTATTATCTACCAACCTCGTACACTTCATCACTTTACTCTTATTCTCATTTATTTTCAATTTCCTCCTTTCACATATCCTTCCAAACTCCTCTACCAACTGTCTCAATCTCTCCTTTGAATCAGCCACCAGTGCAGTATCATCTGCAAACAGCAGCTGCTTCAGATTCCACTCTCCACCATCAACATTCACCAGACTCAGACCTCCACCTAAAACTCTTGCATTCACCTTCCTTACAACACCATCCATGTAAATATTAAACAACCAAGGCAACATCACACATCCCTGTCGCATCCCCATCTGACAGGAAACCAATCACTCACAGCATTTCCCACTCTTCCACACGCTCTACTATTTACTGTACATAAAAACTTTTCACCCCTTTTAGTAACCTACCATCAAGTCCATACAATCTTAAAACAGTCCACAAAGCCTCCCTATCAATTCTATCATATGCTTTCTCTAAATCCATAAATGCCCAAAACACATCCTTGCCTTTCGCTAAATACTTTTCACACACTTGTCTCACTGCAAACACCTGATCCACGCATCCCCTCCCTCTCCTAAAGCCACACTGCTCATCACCAATCACTCCCTCTGTACCCTCTCTAACTCTCATAATTAACACTCTACCAAACACCTTACCTACAACACTCAACAGACTTATACCCCTAAAACTAGTACATTCATACTTATCACCCTTGCCTTTATACAACAGGACCACACAAGCACTTGCCCAGTCAACTGGCGCCATACCTTTCACGAAGCACACGTTCAACAATCTTACTAACTAGTCAACAACAGTCACTCTACCACCCTTCAGGCATTCCACAGCACACCCATCCATACCTGCAGCCTTCCCTGTTTTCATCTCCTTTACTGCCTTCTCCACTTCCTCCTTCGTGATCAAAGAATCATTCAACTCTCCCAACACATTTATTCCTTGCATCCTTCCATCCGCCACAATCTCAGCCATCCTTTCCTCCTCCACATTTAACAATCTTTCAAAATACTCTGCCCATCTCTTCCTTACTG
>NC_136969.1:20977758-21055258 GCF_032717465.1 Coenobita brevimanus | reverse complement strand
AGACAGAGAGAGAGAGAGAGAATACACCTACGGCATGGTAACAGACATCGACGGAGCGTCTCCCTACCTCATTACAATCATGACCCATATTTCTGTGAAGTATGTAATCTATATACTTCAATATATGTAAAAGACTAGTGATTTTATTATTACTTTATTTCCACGTCACATGAATTAATGTCGTTAGGCACCTTAGTATTACTTTTACCCAGAATACATCCTATACTTGTATGGTCATACCTAGGAAACGCTGACAGGTAATATTTTACCAACTGTCTTGCCCTTCGCTATTGACCTTTTAATTTCAAACTACATTTGTGTAGTTAAGTAGATGATGAAAGTATAGCACACCTGTGTCTCGTGTGTAAGCTATGAACCACACGGATGGTCGGGTCTCCTTACATTTTGTCTAAGCTATAGGTTAGTCATTTAAATGGCGGATGTTACCACAACTTGGATAAGCATAAATTTTAAAATTATAAATAGTAAAGTAAAATCAATATATTGTTATGTCTCTTAATAATATTATACTCTTAATAATAAACACTGAAGGGGACGAAAGACTCAACTGCTCTGGTATTTATTACTACCATACGTAATATCCAGTCCACCCACCATTATTCTCAAACACTTTCGGTAGCCTCCGCCTCATTGATGCCACAAGCGTTTGCATCAGTTCTGGCCTGTGCCTGTGATACTCCCACTGCCATTGAACGTGGGCCATCAAGGTGTTGGTGTTTCTCTCAATTACCATTTCCCAGTTGTTGATAAGGGCTCACACGTGCTCAATGACATTCATCTCAGCTCCCTTGCTGGGCCAGTCAAGAAGCTCACAGTCGTCCTGCCTCTGAAACCACCTCTGTACAGCATAAGCAGTGTGGATCGGGCATTTATCTTGAATGAAGAGAACGGGCTCAGGAGGAAAAGGGTAATCTCTTTCCCAGAGGGATGGCAGGAAACACTCTTCTAGAATGTCTATGCATTTGTCAGCTCTGAACTGACCTTCTGTTTGAAACAAGTCACCCATGCCGTGTTGACACACCCATCCCCAGACATTGCATGTGACTTGACCAGAGCGGGCCTCCTCCAGAATATTGGGTCTGTCATAGCTGCAAGAGAAATTAAACGTGATATTCTTATCCCCTCCTCTTAGTCATTCGTATTATACATTTTTTTCTAAATGGCATTATTTGGTGTGCATTTAAATAAATATACAATATATTAATATTTTACCTTTATATGGATTGGTACAAAAGAGTCAACTAAATTATTACCAAAAAGCCATGATGCACATAGTTTTCATTATTCGAGTAACACAATGTGCATATAACGGAAGTAACTGAAGGTTTCTGTTGTGGTCAAATGCCACACTATTCTACTCAGAAAGACTATTCGTCGGATATATATATATATATATATATATATATATATATATATATATATATATATATATATATATATATATATATAATTAAAGGTGTGCAAGGGAGAGAGAAAGACGGCGCAATGTGGTAAGGGGGGTGTTGCAATGCCGGTGACCCAGACCCTGTGCGTATGAAACGGCGAATTTTGTTATATTTTTTAATGTGCTGTGGAAGGGACACAAAGTTGGGTCAGTAAAAGGTGTTTGGAGTGTAAATGTGACTTGCATGTAATCCCTTAATCACTTCATCCCGCCAAGATGGGAACCATGCAAACTCGGGTCACATTTGCATTACGTCCACACTTTCAACACCATAATACGTTTTACAGTATTTAAATCTGTGGTTATTAATTTACAATAAAGCCGTATATATTGCAGGACTGTCGTCAGTTCATATCTTACCGTGTCTTATCTCTCCTCCAACAATGGACTCTGCCATGGGAACTAGAGGAGAAATGCTTCTCATCTGTAAAAATGGCTCTGGTCAAGAAGTCGTGATCCTGCTCAACATGGAGCTGTACAAAAGCCAGCCTTCCTGCATGGTGCTGGTCCGTCGGGTGTTCCCTCTGAGCCAGGGTGCAATGGTGTATTCCAGCGCGATGTAACCTTCTTCTCACAGTTCTGGTTGACACTTCTAACTGCAAGTCATGCCTTACTGCTGCTGTGTTGGTAAGGGGGTTAGCTTCCGCTGCTGCAATAATGTTTCCATCCTCTACTGGTGTTGACCTCCTTGGGACTCCTGTTCTCTCTAAGAAAAGGAATTTACTGTAAACCCAACGAGGTTGTGATACATTTATTGAGGTGTTCTCAAACGTTACTTTTATAGTCTGTGTGGGTCTTTCCTAAGGGCTATGTAAGGTTTTATTGCATCCGCCCAACTCCGTGAAACCTGAACGATCTGCATAATTATGCAATATCGTTTCACGGGGCGCACGTCACTCTCCTACTTTGCCAGAGCACCTCAGCAGGGAGATGTTGGCATATGCAGGTTGCCTTGTTGTATCAGTCTGGACAAATGGACAACGTTACTACTTCATGCGCTAACGCTGTCACCTACATAGAATCCACTAAATTTGACAACACATTGTTAACCAATTGGGACAATTTCCATGCTGATATTACCGATAAAGGAATGTGGTGAACAGGGCTGTTTATATTACTCTATACACCCATATCTTTTCTCCTCATCCCTTATCTGTTTTATCAATGTTCACCCTTATTTCACTAACATTGGTGGAAGAGGAATCACGTAACACATAGATATGTCGCATAATACGAATCTTTTTTATAATGTTGATGAATCCTAAATGTAATCGATAGTTTAATCACCAGCTATGCTTAATGTGTGAAACAACTGATATGGATTTGTAGTTAAAGGGTATGTGGAAAAACTGATTATCTCCTTTGCATTTCATATACCATGGTCATCTGAGAACAGGAGGGCGGGAGAGATGATAACATAATCGGATGACTAAAGAGGGAGGCAGAGCTACAATGCGTTTTGCTCATGTCTTTGCTACAGCCAGGTTAGGATGCACTAAATAAACATAAATAACATGTAAACATGAACTATTACTATACTATAATGCTACTGTAAGTCATACGTTACCGTGAACAACACTTAACCATCAAAGCAAGCTTAACAGCTTAACACAGACCCTTCTTTACTCCAACCCCGTTAGTGACAGGACTAAACATTTGATACCCTACATTACCCCACCACCAACCAGTAATGCACGTCACAAGACAATTGTTGATGGTTGTAGATGTAATCGCAGACAATATGTATTTTCGTAGAATATGATTATCTATATATATTGAAAATTTCAGTATAATAACTATAACCTCACAGGTAAAATTCACATTTTCTTTATCTTATGTATACTTGTACTATAACAAATCCAAGCATACACATAGAACTTAAAGAGCTTATGCAGGTCGTTTAGGTTTCCGCTGGTGTTCCACCTCGTAATCCACTTGGCGAAGGTCCTTGGTGCCAGACCAAGTAGCTGAGCGATTGCATGTATAGACAGCCCACTATCCCTCAAAGCGATGACGCTCCCGCTCAGCACCAGGTTTTGCTCCTTCCTGTTCATACTGTATTTTCCCGGGGACTGTTTTTTTTTTTTTTTTTTTTTTTTTATGTGTCCGACTCTGGGCATAGGCTTCACAGCCTGCTATCAAGGCCCAGCAGTCCTCCTACATACCATGCACCTCTACATGTCACCACTTCGGCGCTAACACCCACCGTCTATATTGAATACATGCTAGGGCTGTCTCATACAGGACTAGTGTATTGGTATTAGTAGGGGTATTTTTACGACATGTTTATGGGCTTCAGTAGATCAGTAAAGCCTGATTTAATGTAATTCAAATCCTTAAACTGTTCCCTGCCCCAGCGGGGATTTGAACCTGGGTCCCTTGGGACTGTAGCCCACCTCTCTACCGACTGAGCCACCGCCTCCCCCCCAGATCATTATGATGCAAAGATATCTCGGATGATTCTCACCGTCTCTATCAGTGTCAGACACGCGAGTCGAAATTCTCGAACTGATGCAAACGCTTGTGGCATCAGTGACACGGAGGCTCAAGAAAGTGATTGTGAAAAATGGTGTGTGGACTGAATAATACGTATGGTAATAGTAAATATCAGAGCAATTGAGTCTTTCATCCCCTTCAGTGTTTATTATTACGATTATAATATCAACCCGTCCCATCCCAACGTTTTTGGACCTTTTTTCTTTTGGCTCAAACATCCGCTTTTGGTGAGAAACATCGAAAATTCATGGAGAAATCGTTCACCTGAGGTTTAAAATACGCGATTTAGGTATGAGTACTTCCTTACCTGACCGGGTTTTCTAACAGGCTGGCACCAAAGAAAACGAGTTCTATGGGAGGGTAACCATTTTATCCACTCATAAACAGTATTTATATACTTGGTACGAATTTATATGTAGTACAAGAGTATATTGGTTTTCAAACAGTAATATAGGCATTATAAGCATTGTTTCACTCACTAACTCATCACCATTCATGACCTTTTTTTTCCCACATTACCTGATCATCATTTCTGACTGTTTCTTCCTCTAATGCTATGTAAACTTTGTCCTCCACATTGTCATCGATTGGGGAATCACTCTGGCCCTGAATGTCTTTATTGGCCAGGTCACTGGTAACAGGTGAATTGCCGAGACAATGGCGTGCAGGGGGGTGGAGGTTATGCGGTGTAAGGCATTGTTCCTGCTTGGCATCTTGTAGAGGAATAGAGGATGGTGTCCCGTGTATATGTGCCAAAAATCACTCGCGAAATCACTCACAAAAATTGAAAATTGTGCAAATTAGGGACCTTGCAATGTTGCTGCGTTAATTCACGTCGCCAGGACGGCGCAGATTAAGAGACAAAACAATATATTGATTTTACTTTACCCACTTTAATTTAAAATAAGACGCTTGTCCACGTTGTGGTAACATCCACCATTTATGTGACTAACCTATAGCTTAGACAAAATGTAAGACCCGACCATCAATGTGTTTCATAGCTTACACACGAGACACAGGTGTGCTATACTGTACTTTCATCATCTACCTAACTACACAAATGTAGTTTGAAATTAAAAGATCAATAGCAAAGTGCAAGACAATTGGTAAAATATTACCTATCAGCGTTTCCTAGGTATGATCGTACAAGTATAGAATGTATTCTGGGTAAAAGTAATACTAGGTTGCCTAACAACATTAATTCAAGTGACGTGGAAATAAAGTAATAATAAAATCACTAGTCTCTTACATATATTGCAGTATATAGATTACATACTTCACAGAAATATGGGTCATGATTGTAATGAGGTAGGGGGATGCTCCATCGATGTCTGTTACCATGCCGTAGGTGTATTCTGTGTGTGTGTGTGTGTGTGTGTGTGTGTGTGTGTGTGTGTGTGTGTGTGTGTGTGTGTGTGTGTGTGTCTGTCTGTCTGTCTGTCTGTCTGTCTCAGACACGTGAGTCGAAATTCTCGAACACTGAACCACAGACGCTTTGGCGTTGGCAGTGCTGACTGTATCACGAAAATCTGACCGGAGCTGTACCTTCCTCTGCAGGAGCCTGGAGACAGGTGGAGGGAGAGTGGCCAGGGGCTGGCTTTCCTACTTGGTGGGGTTGGGAGGCCCCGCCGGAACTCCGGTCTGGACCAGATGGGGAAGGTCCAAGGGACTTTCCCTCTGCCAGGCAGCCCCGTTGGGCACTGCCTGGGCTCCCTCAGGGGACAGGAGGGTAAGAGGAGTCGGGGGAGACTCCTCTGGGCACTACAGACCCTGGCAGCGGGGAGAAGGTGCCTGATGCATATGCCCAGCTATTGCTATGGCTCCAATGGAGGCTGCACTCCAGCCATTGTTCTGGCAGCGGGGAGTAGGCGCCCTATGGATACGCCCAGCTATGGTCACAGCTCCGACGGAGGCTGCTCTCCAGCTGTACGGTCTGGGACTCCTGTCCCGGAGACAGCACTGGGGAATGGCGATGTTTTGTCCTATGTGGTACCTCTGGCAGAGAGTACCCTAGGGCCCCCCTTCCTCCTTGGGCTGCCGGCAAGGGTTGTCTGGTGCACGTGCCGATGTGCAGGCTCCCAGAGGGGGTTGGCAGACGGTGGCGAACCAATGGTCCTTTTACCCACAGTATCCTCGGTGGGTGATACCGTGCCACTGATCCTTTGGGGGAATAGCAGCCCTTGAGGGTCCTCCTGAGTCCTCTGTTTTAAAGGAGGCTGATCCAGGGGACTTGGCATCCACGGGTCTGCTTGGGATCTTGCCACTGTAAGTCCCACCCCGATTCTGGCGAACGTTCCCTCTGCCGGAGTGTAGTGTGCTTTTTCTGCACGTTGCCAGGTGGTCTGGTTGCGGAGAAGAGGGGCGTCAGGTGGCGAGGGAGATAAGATGCTCTTCCCTGAAAGGTATGACAGCCTCCCTGTCATTTCCTGATGTGGTGGGTATTGCCCTCCTGTACTCTTCTCCAGGGGTGGTGGTGTCTGGCTTACCCTGCCGCGTGGGTATTTCACCACAGTTGTGGCAGTGAAAGTCGCATCCCCATGATTGGAACTGAGACGTGTTGGAGTCGGTGGTGTGGTGCGAGGGGATGAGGTGGTGGAGGAACTTTGCCCAGTAGGTGGTTCATTGAGTGGGCTAGAGGTACGGGGAGTAGTAGATGGTGAGGGATGATGAGTCGGGGGCATGCTGAAAGAGTTGGAGGAGTTGATGAGTGCCCTGGATGCGACATCTGCACCCTTGGTGAGGGGTCCAGAACATGGCTGTGATTTTCATGTCCAGTGGTGATGTTGGGGCATGTGGGATGAAATCAGGCTGGAGACTGGAGAGAGACGATGTGGTTGTGCTGTTATGAGGACGTCTTGGGTAAATCGGCTTAGTAGGGCGGGCAACCGGGATATTATCTGGAGGGTGGCGTGGTTTAGAGGTGAGGGTGGTGACATTAGGGGTGGGGGTGGAGGGCAGGGAGGGCTTTTGGGTGTAGCGGGCGGGTGGGCGTGACAAGCGGCTGGACCGGGTACAGCTGTGGTAGGTCCCGGCGTGTAAGTGGTGTCTTTTCCAAGGGCGAACACTTGACAGGCCTGCACGACTTGTTGCACGAGTTTGGAGGGGTGTGGGGCCCAGAAGGTGTCACTGAAGGTCTGGAGCAATTTTCTCATGCTGAGGTGTATCCCGTTGTTAGTGTGGAGGTGGGTGAGGGTGTCTAAGGTGGCATCGGGGTCGAGAGCTATGTGGACGGAGTGGGTGTATAACAGGTCACCGCGTCATTGTAACTTGGAAAAGAGGTGGGTGGGCATCCAATCAGGGTGGTCCTTGGCCTGCCAACATTGCATGAGGGTGGGTGCAGCCTGGATGGTGTTCACAGGGAGTCTAAAGAGGGCGTCAGCATTCATGTGGAGTTTGCCAGGCCGGTATGATATATCAGAGTTGAATTCTTCTAAGGTCTCCCTCCAGAGGATCATCTGTGCATTCTTGGTGTCGGATTGGCGGAGCCATTGGAGGGACTGATGATCCGTGATGATGGTAACGTGGGTACCCACCAGGTACGCAAGGAAGTATTCGAGTGCCCAGATGATACCGAGGCACTCCTGTTTTGTGGCCGCATAGTTACACTCTGCCTGGTTGAGGGTGTGGCTAGCACAGGCAATGATATGTACCCTGCCGTCTTGTACCTGGGCTAGTAAAGTGCCAATGGCCACCAGCGAGACGTCGGTGTACAGGCAGAATGGTATAGTGTCATCGCGGAATGACACCATGGGGGCCATGATTAGCTTATCCTTGAAGGTCCGGAAGGCTTGGAGACAATCTTCTTTCCAGGTGAATGGTTTCCCCTTCTTGGTGAGGTCAATAACGGCTTGGCAATGGTTGTGAACCCTTTCACAAACCACCAGTAATAGGAGACGAGGCCTGTGAATGCACGGATCTCATGCACGTTCTGCGGCAGGGGGAGTTCAGCTATAGCCTTGAGTTTTTCAGGATCGGGTGCAATGCCTTCCTTCAATATGATGTGCCCCTGGAAGGAGACCGATCTCTGAGCCAGGATGCACTTGGATGGGTGGAGCTTGGCGTATCCTGGAGAAGACCTGACGTAGGTGGTGGAGGTAGTCGGCCCAGGTCCTACTAAAGATGATGACGTCGTCATGGTAAGTGAGGCAAATCTCCCAAGTGAGACTGCTGAGTATGGACTCCATCAGGCGGGAAAACGTAGCTGAGGCATTGCAAAGGCCAAAGGGTAGTATGTTAATTTCGTAGTACTTCCCGTTGCTGGTGGAGAAAGAGGTCTTTCCTCGATCCTCTGGGTGAACGGGGACCTGCCAGTATCCTGACTGTAGGTCCAGGGTGAAGAACCAGGATGCCCTGTACAGGGAGTCAAGGGAGTTGTCAATTCTCAGTAGAGGAGTGGCGTCTTTGGTGGTGACATCGTTTAGGCGACAGTAGTTCACCCAAAACCGCAGCATCCCATCTTTCTTCTTTGACGAGGAAGACAGGAGAGGACCACGGGCTGGTTGATGGAAATATAATGCCGGCATCTAACATATCCTGGACTTGCCGATCTTCTTCCGCTCATTGCGTGGGGTTCTTCCGGTGTGCAGGTTGCTGGATGGGAGGGCACGTCATGTGTATCTCGTGGGACAGGATGGTGGTGTGGCCGGCGGCCATGGGTCTCAACAAGAAGATGTTCCAAAAGTCCAGGAGATGTCGTTGCAGATTGGTGGTTTGTTGTGGGGAGAGATGGTTGAGGAGTGGGGGCAGAGTCAGGGAGGTGGGGGGAAGGGGAGTTGTGCAGGGCTCAGCTTCCTCCATCTCACCCACAACTAGGCCCTTAAGGAGGGTGAGGGGTGTGGTGGAGAGGTTAGCCGCACAGACCGCGGCAAGGTGGGGGGGGAGGAAAGGGAAGGAGAGGAGGCAGGAGGCGGTTGCACCCGCTGGTGCAGTTGGGGAAAATACCACATGGGCACCAGGAGGCCGGTGCAAGGGGAGCCAGGCCTCGTGATGGGGAGGAATAGTAAAGGTAGTGGAGAGAATAGTGGGAAAGTTGGGGGGGTGGGGGAGCTGAGGGGGAGGGGTGGAGAAGGAGGGAAGGAGGGCAGGGGGGAGGAGGGGGTGTTGCACTGTAGCACGTGCAGAGAGATTGAGGGGGGCAGATCTGGTGACTTGATAAAGTGCAACCGCCTTCCATGGCAGTCGATGCTGGCCCAGAGTTTCTGCAACAGGTCCAACCCCAAGTAACCATCGTAAGCACAGCAAGTGGAGTCAGATATAATGAACTATGTTGGGTGCTTACTTGCTGATGTGTCTGGACATGGCGGGCCCGTGTCTCCCTGCGGATATGCAGAGAGCCATCCCCCGTGTCTACGAGGTGGGTTGCAGTGTGGAGGAGAGGGCCGAAAGCTCTGGCATGACAGGAGTAGAAGTGATGGTATAGGCAAGACCTGGCTGCTCCCGTGTCAACCAACAGTCAAGCCTTCACCCCATTCAGCCTGGCCTTATCGTAGACTGGGAGGCGGTACTTGTGCAAAATGGCCCTCGCCACCGTGGGGAGGTGCAATGGTGGTCTTTAAAATCCAGTTGGGGTGAGGCGCCCTCCCCCTCACCACCTAAGTCAGCCTCTTCAGCATTGGGGGCATTGGTGGGAGGAGAAGGTTTGTCCGGTGGGTCGTCTTCAGTAGTCGATGCCTTGTGGCGTCCCTGGTTCGCAGCCCTCTGCCAGGCGGCTTTCAAGTGTTCTTGAATGTCGTATATGGGGCAGCAGTAGCTCCATGCGGTGAACTCCCAGGGATTGATGGAGATGAGGTTGGACGTTTCCCTGGGAGAGGGTTGCTTTTTAGTGGGGAAGGCTTGTGGTAGGGCTGGCAGATCCTGGGGCAGTGGGTTTGGGGTAGGTGTCCGAGGCTTTTGGGGGGTGGCTTGCAGGTGAGGACTCTGCTTACTGCTCCTATTTGTTGGGGAGTGGTGCGGGCAGCGAGCAGGCACCACACCAACTGGATATCCCTGTCGATATCCCCAGTCAGGTAGTAGATGGTAAAGTGTTCCCTGGCCACACTGGGGAGTATGTGTTGCAGGGTATTAAACACATGTTGGTCTCAGGTTTGTAAGTCCTCCTCTGGGTAGGCGGTGGCAACGAGACGTCGTGTTTGAATAAGGGTGTCATCTAGATTCCTATCATATGTGAGTGCATCCAGCTGCAAGAAGGCAACAACCTTCCCTTACGAGAGTGTGACAGCTTGGGTCACGATTTGTTAAAATTGGTCCATTTCAACTCCAGGACTATACTTGAGACAATCTTTCCAAGGTGGGGGAGCGTGACTGCTACTTTTTCTCAGTCATTCTCAAAACTTGCCTAAAATAGCTTTGATTATAGACATATACGTGTGTATGTCGTAAAGTTTGGTGTCGAACATAGGAAGCTGTACGTGAGGTTTGGCCGGCATGCTTGCGAATTTTCCGTTCCTTGCTTTTCCACTGCCGGGTCAAGACCCACCGCTAGCCACAAGTGTTATGCAGCCTGTTCTGAGTCCTGACTTCTTGGTCACAGACATGGTGTGGTTCTGGGTTCTATATTCCCGACCAGGTCAGCACTAGCAAGGAAGGAAAACACTAACACCACTGGTCAAAAGGCACACTTACAGTATATATTACCAAAAGACAAATACACACACCATTCTATGAGCAAAACTGAGGAACTTACAGTGACTTAACTCGCTGTGTGCTGGCTATTTTTAGCCCTATGGGTCACCCCAGTGCCGGCCATTTTTCAACCTTTTTAAGGGGGTTAAAATGATAGATTTTGATGTGGAAACAACAAATTTCACCATTAAAATGCTCACCAAGGCTCGGAAATGAGTTTTATTGAATCCTGCATACTCGTTTACAGGTATAGCCACTCTCTCACGCTCACCATGTACGTGAGAGAAAGCCGTTTTCTATGTAAGATATACTCAAGTATTTATGCTGGGAAGGTATAGCAATGTTCAGTACATTTTTCTGATTACTTATTACTTCAGCATCTATCACAATTTGTGTGTTTTTCTCACTGTGAATGCATAATCTTACACTTACTTGAAGATAGGTACAACCTGACTTCATTATGTACAGTCCTGGCACTTACAATTAGGTATTTACAACTTGACTTCACAGTATAGTCCTTACACTTACAAGAAAATATTTACAACTTACATGAAAATATTTACAAAATGCCTTCACTATGTACAGCACTGCGTGAGGCACACAGGCAGAGTGAGGCAGAGCAAGTGTGAGGGGGGAAGCGAGTGAGTGTATGGCCCTGACAGCCTGGGGGATGGTAAAGGAACAGTTATCTTACATGCCTGTCAATTTCTACATGCAAATCTTGAAAAATGCAGTCACAGTGAAGTTTTTCATTTTAAACCATTTTAAAATGGCACTGGCACTGGCCGTGGCTTTATGTCAGACCGCTTTAAAATGGCACTGGCACATGGCGGGTTAAAACAGTGTTTACATCAATCACTTTACACCTAGTTCAGGAAGTCTGACCTGTACACGGAGTTACACCTTCCTGATGTAGAGTTATGTCCACCCAGTGTCACAGACAATTTTTCACAGATGTCAGGTACATTATGTTCAGAATACACGGACAGTACAGCACAGTATACCCAATATGACTGGTGCATGACATGGACAACAATATTTATTCAAGCCCTTAAGTCTAGGTATTCACATGACATAGATGTGTCCTAGCTAGTACTATGTATACGCGTGACAGGGACAATATCCTAGCTAATCTTAGACTGTGTACGCATTACATAGGATGAGAGCATATAATGTCCTGCACTGATAAAAAGGGGGGTGGAGGTAGGGGTATTAGTGAGTCTTGGGTGGGTCTGTTCATGTGGAGACGGGAACTGGGGGCCTGGGGAGGGGAGGGAAAGTATGCTGGGGAGGGTTACACTGATGTATGACGTCCTGTGGGGGTGACGCTAGGGGAGGGTTGTCACTGTCAGGGAACCGTCCTGGGTGTGGGTGTCAAACACTCCGCGAGCGAGATCGCAAGTAGTAGAGTTCACTATGGCACACTGAGGGAGGATAACACCGTGGCTGCTGGGGGGAGAGGGGATAGAGCACTGGGGGGGGGGTCCAGCAGCACTGGGGAAGTGCACAATCATAGGATCTAGTACTCACGATTCTGGTGGAGTGGAGGACACACACCATGGGGCGGGAGGGCCTACGCCGGGAGCTTCAGATGTCAGCTGGGCGTGGGAGGTGGGCTGCCTGGTGAGTAGTACATGGGAGGGTGGTCCGTGAGGTCACCACAAGTCCTGGAGGAGTGGGCGGGTTGTGTGTTGGGCGGCTTCCTAGCCGCTATGGCCTGCCAGGAGGCAGGGCTCTCCTGGCTAGGGCCGAAGAAGGCCAGAAGGCGCACTGCTCGGCACTGGCCCTTGGTCATCATTGGGGTCCTAGGAGAGGAACTGGGGAGGCCCAGGGCTGGGGTTGGGCGTGGAGAGGGCAACGCCCGGGGTGGGCTACTGCCTCGTTCTGCAGAGGCGTCAGTCAGGTAGGGTCTGTGGCCGCCGTCGCTGAGGGAGCCTCGGCTTCTGTAGCAGGCACTGGGGGAGGCCTGGTGACTCTGGGGGCTGCGGTCTCGCCATCAGGAGTGGGCCGACAGGGCTGAGCTGCAGCCTCTCGTCCTGGAGGAGTCCGACAACACCTGGGGCTGCAAGGACAGGACACCAGGCCTAGGGGATGTCACGCCTGGTCTGGTCTCTGGTGGGGTGCCTGAAAAGGAGCAGAAACCGCCCTCTCATGTAGAGGGGTGGGGAGAGGGGCACCTTACTCTGCCACCAGAGTGGTGGTTGGGGCAAGAGGTACCTTCCTCTGCGTGAGCCTGGGGACAGGCAGAGGGAGATTGGCCAGGGGCCGGTTCTCCTACTTGGTGGGGCAGGGAGGCTCCGCCGGAACTCCGGTCCTGGCTGGACGGGGATGGTCTAAGGGACTCTCCCTCTGTCAGGCAGCCCCGTTGGGCACTGCCTGGGTTCCCATGGGGGACAGGAGGGCAAGAGGAGTTGGGGGAGGCTACTCTGGGGACTACAGACCCTGGCAGCGGGAAGAAGGGCACCCGATGGATACGACCGGCTATGACCACAGCTCTGACGAAGGCTGCTTTCCGGCTGTAGGGTCTGGGACTCCTGTCCCGGAGACAGCACTGGGGGGTGGCGATGTCTCGTTCTATGTGATACCTCTGGCAGAGAGTACCCCAGGGCCCGCCTTCCTCCTTGGGCTGCTGGCGAGAGTCGTCTTGTGGACGTGCTGACGTGCCGGCTCCCGAAGGGGGTTGGCAGAGGGTGGCGAACCGATGGTCCTTCCACCCACAGTATCCCCAGCGGTTGATACTGTGCCGCTGCTCCTTTGGGGGAATAGCAGTCCTTGAGGCTCCTCCTGAGTCCTCTGTTAAAAAGGTGACCGATCTAAGGAACTCGGCATCTGAGAGTCTGCTTGGGATATTGCCACTGCAAGTCCCATCCCAATTCTGGCGAGCGTTCCCTCCACTGGAGTTTAGTGTACTTTTCCTGCACACTGCCTGGTGGTCTGGCTGCGGAGAAGAGAGCCATCAGGTCACCAGGCAGATAAGATGCTCTTGCCTGGAACGTATAACAGGTGAGTCAGCCTCCTTGTCGTCGCCTGGTGGGGTGGGTATCATCCCCCCGTACTCTTCTCCTGGGGTGGTGGTGCCCGGCTTTCCCCACTGCACGGGTGCTTCAATACATACATACATATATATATATATAAGTAATCCTTCCACTATCCGACGTAATAGAGCCAAAGGCATGTCCGCAAAGTGGTCCTGTCCGGATAGTGGGCTCCAGCCTCCTGGACTTGTACTTATTGACCCTAACTCAGAAAAACACCTATACAATTCCCTCTGGACATGCATAGCACCTATTTAAGACCAAAATCACACCAATAAGGGACATAAAAGACTGAAATAAATGCAAAAGAATCATAAAATTAGGGGTTAGAGGTGAGTTTATACAATATTAAACATTCTGGGTACTTACAACAAGTCCGTGGCTCTTGGACTGGTACTTATGGACCCTAACTCAGAGAAAAACTTCCCTACTGCACATGCATAGCACCTAATACCCTATTCACACCAATAAGGGACATAAAAGAGTGAAATGAGGTGTTAGAGGTAAGTACAGTATGGAAAATACAGTACAGTACAATATGGAACATTCTGGGTACTTACAGCAAGTCCCTGGCCATCTCGATGAATAACTGCCTCCTCTCAGACTCTGACAGTAAGAAGGATTTCCTGAAGCACTTGCAGTACACCGTTCATGAAGCCTTGCACTGAACTTAGTTATTTGCACTCAGAAGTCCATTCTCTTAACACTGCGCACTCTTGTCTTACTTATGCTCCATTGTAACTTTATGAAATAAGTGTTGCACTCTGCACTTAAAGTCTTTGCACTCATAAATCCATTTTCTAAACATAACACACTCTAGTTAATTTTAGCTACATTGAAAGTCTATTAAATCAGTCTCTTTTCACTCAGAATTCTAATTTCTTAACAATATGCACTGTTTTTCTTTCACTGCACAACACTAAATTCCCGTGTGGTCTAGTGGAGAAGTTCTTGCCATTTAATCACTGTCAGAGTCTGAGCGTAGCACATGGAGGTGACCTAGGGGTGCATCGCTGGGTTGTGGTGATGGCGTAACCACTGCAGACGATTCTGAAGATAGACGCAAACTCACGTTGAGCGGTGACTCCACCGTGGCTGATGTGCTGGGCTGTGGCTCGGAGCATGAGGGCCTGTCCTGGGGAGGCAACGGAGTGGAGCCAGGGCTGGGCACAGCGGGGGTCACGGGCCTGAAAAAGCTGTCAATCGTTGATTGATGCAATGAACGACGATTCTGACAATTATTGATGCGCTGCCTGAAACCACGCACTTCCTCCACAAGTCCCAAGGACCCCATCTCCCTGCCACAGTCCGGGTGTTCCAGGTAGTCCAGAATGAACTCTAGGTGTTCCTGGAGTGCGCTTAGCTTGGGGATGGCAGGAGTAATGTCATGCTGAGAGGAGTCCGCATCATCGTCGCCGTCCTCGTCGGAATCTTCAAGCTTGGTACTGACACCTGCAACCAAAGATGCGATCTCGATATCAGACAGGGTCTGATACCCAGGATCGCCCTTGTCGTCATCCAACCACTCACGCACTTCGTCCACATCAACATCGTCCCCATGGACACGTAGACATGCATGGAAGTCATGCACGTCGAAATCTAGGAAATCATGCTCCACATCCATTCCGAGAAGCAGACTAGACCAACCATTTTCTAGAGTTTTGACAGGGACTTCCTTCCATGCACTGGCCTAGTTGTAAATGGCAGACTTGATGACTGTAGTGGTGAAGGTTTTCCAAAGTCTGCTGGCCTCACGTGTCCCATCCCTCCTTGCGCTCATCATCGTCCTCGATAACAACCATCACCTTGTCCAGGAACTTCCATCAGTATAGCCGCTTTGTTGCCTCGATCACTCCTTGGTCCATTGGTTGGATGAGAGCAGTAGTATTAGGTGGCAGAAACATGCACCTAATGCGGCCATTCTCAGCCACCAAGCCCTTGTCGCACGGGTGGGCAGGTGCAATGTCGAGGAGAAAGAGGGCCTTTACTTGGTCGCGTGGGATTCTCAGTTTCTCTGTCTGGTATTGAATGACCTCCTTGACGAAATGGCGGTGGAACCAGTCTTTGAAGATGTGGGCTGTGAACCATGCCTTCAAAGCAATGGTACCAAACGACAGGAAGGACATCCATCACCCCACGAAGACACTGAGGCTGCTTTGCACGGCCAACAATAACGGGCTTAAGCTGGTGCATGCCGTTAGCATTAGCACAACACAAAGCAGATATCCTTTTCTTGGAGAGCTTGAGGCCAGGTACATGCTTCTCCATCTCCTCGACTAGAGTGTTCGTAGGCAAAGAGCGATAGAATAAACCAATTTCGTCAGCATTTTAGACTTGACCGAGAGTGAGGCCCTCCCTGTCGATCAAGCCCTTCACCTTGTGCTGAAACTCCTCTACTCCATCCTCGTTAGCGTCCAAAGCTTCGCCATGAGACTTACAGTTGGTAAGGCCATGTCGTAACTTGAAAGCGAAGAGCCAACCCTCGGATGCCTTGAAGTCTAGGGCGTTGTGAAGCCTTGCGAACTTCTCGGCAGCAGCCTTCAGCTCCGTGCCATGCACCATCACACCAGCAGCACGTTGCTGTCGATACCAAATCAACGAGGAGCAGTCGACTTCAGCATTCTTGGAAGTAAACATCATCTTCCTCTCCATGTTGCACTTGCTTTTCGACGAGAAGTCAGCCGTGTACTGCTTGAGTTTGTCTCGGGATCTCTTGATATTAAACAAAGTAGATCAGGCCAGATTGAACTCCCGAAGGATGCATGACAAAGACCATCCTGCATTCACTTTCTCCAATATCTTCCTCTTCTTCTCCAGAGTCAAAACCACTCTCTTCCTCTTCTCAGGCGGCGGGGCCATCATCACACACATGAAGAAGAGGCACGAGAGCAGCAGGAGAGCCTGCAGCAGGTAAGGCACCACCACAAAAGTGAGCACGTGGGCAGCCATGACGACGAGCGTGCACTCATGACAAGAGACGGGCGGTAAGTGGGGAGGATTCAGCGGCGCTCTAGCGGACGTCGGAGGAATGACGCACCAAAACAAAGCTGTCCTGCACCACGCATGCCAAGTTCAAATTATGGGCGGGAAAAAGTCGGATTTTTTTCGAATTTTTTGCGGTTTTCGGACCATTTTGGGAATATTGGATCCTGGAACGATAATGTCCGGTAAGTGGGTATGTCCGGAAAGTGGGCGTCCAGATAGTACGGGGATTATATATATATATATATATATCCCCCCTGTGGCGGGGGGGACACAATCTGGCCGCACTATGGGGTGGTACTACTACTCTGCGGCCAGGTTGAGTTAGGAAGAATACTGCCACCGTATTCCCTGCGTGTTGTAAAAGGTGACTAAAAGGGGCAGGGAGAGGGGACTAGGGACCCCCTCCTCTATTTTTTAGTTCCTAAAAAGAGACAGGCCAGAGAAAGGGATGGGGGATGGAGTTATCCCCGTACCCTGAAGATTGGGTATATGAATGTGCGTGGATGTAGTACGATTGAGGCTAAAAGGGAGGAGATTGGGAGAATGTTTGTGAGAAGAAAGTTGGATGTGTTAGCTTTGAGTGAAACGAAGATGAAAGGGAAGGGTGAGTCTATGTTTGGAAGTGTGAATGGAAGATTGTCAGGTGTTGATAGAGGAAGGGCAACAGAAGATGTGGCCTTGTTAGTGAGTCCGGAAGTACAGGAGTGTGTGATTGAATGGAAGGAGGTGTCATCGAGACTGATGTGGGTGAAAGTGAAATTTGAACGTGAGTTGTGGGTGTTTGTGAGTGCATATGGGCCTGGTAGTGAAAGGGATGAAGAAGAGAGGGAGTCTTTCTGGAATGATGTTGATGAGTGTCTGCAGAGTTTTGGAGCGAATGTGAATGTGGTAATGATGGGAGATCTGAATGCTAGAGTGGGAAATATAGCAGTTGAAGGTGTAGCTGGTATGCATGGTGTGCCTGGAAGAAATGAAAATGGGGAGCGAATGATAGCGATGTGTGTTGAGCGAGAGATGGTGATTGGAAATACGCTGTTTGAGAAGAAAGATATTTATAAGTATACATGGGTGAGACAGGAGGGTGGAAGGGTTGTTGATAGAGCTTTGATGGACTATGTGGTTGTGTCTAGGAATGTAATAGGAAGATTGTTGGATGTGAGAGTTCTGAGAGGGGAGGGTGGAGGTATGTCTGACCACTACCTGGTGGAGGGAAAGTTAAGAGTAGGTAAGAGATAGGTGAGAGCTAGGAGGGTTAGGTGTGGCGGGGAGGTTTTGAAAGTGAGTGAGTTGGATAAAAGAGAGAAAAAGATAGAGTATCAGGAGAAATTGAAAGATGAGTAGAACGCAGTGAAAGATCGGGAAAATGGCAGTGTGGAGGAGGAATGGCATTTATCTAACAGTACTGTGGTGGTGCATGCAGAAGAGGTGTGTGGTGTGAGACGTGTGGGTGGTGGTGTAAGAAAAGGAAGTGAATGGTGGTGCGAGGAAGTAAGTATGGCTGTGGTTGAGAAGAGACATGCATATGAAGTGTGGCTGCAGAGGAAGAATGAGATGTCATATGAGAGGTATAAGGAAAAGAGGAATAAGGTGAGAATGGCTGTGCGTGATGCTAAAGTGGCAGCAGATGAGAGGTGGGATAGGCGGCTGACAGAGAATTTTCAACAGAATAAGAAAATGTTTTGGAAGGAGGTGAAAAGCATGCGAAAGGGAGAGTCTGGGAAGGAAGAACGAGTAAAAGCAGAGGATGGAAGGTTGTTAATTGAGATGGATGTAGTAAGGAAGAGATGGGCAGAGTATTTTGAAAGATTGTTAAATGTGGAGGAGGAAAGGGTGGCTGAGCTTGTGACGGATGGAAGGGTGCAAGGAATAAATGTGTTGGGAGAGTTGAATGATTCTTTGATCACGAAGGAGGAAGTGGAGGAGGCAGTAAAGGAGATGAAAACAGGGAAAACTGCAGGTATGGATGGGTGTGCTGTGGAATGCCTGAAGGGTGGTGGAGTGACTATTTTTGACTGGTTAGTAAGATTGTTGAATGTGTGCTTTGTGAAAGGTATGGTGCCAGTTGACTGGGCAAGTGCTTGTGTGGTCCCATTGTATAAAGGCAAGGGTGATAAGTATGAATTTACTAGTTTTAGGGGTATAAGTCTGTTGAGTGTTGTAGGTAAGGTGTATGGTAGAGTGTTAATTATGAGAGTTAGAGAGGGCACAGAGTGAGTGATTGGTGATGAGCAGTGTGGCTTTAGGAGAGGAAGGGGATGCATGGATCAGGTGTTTGCGGTGAGATAAGTGTGTGAAAATTATTTAGCGAAAGGCAAGGATGTGTTTTGGGCATTTATGGATTTAGAGAAAGCGTATGATAGAATTGATAGGGAGGCTTTGTGGACTGTTTTAAGATTGTATGGACTTGATGGTATGTTATTAAAACGGGTGAAAAGTTTATATGTAAATAGTAGAGCGTGTGTAAGAGTGGGAAATGCTGTGAGTGATTGGTTTCCTGTCAGAGTGGGGATGCGACAGGGATGTGTGATGTCACCCTGGTTGTTTAATATTTACATGGATGGTGTTGTAAGCAAGGTGAATGCAAGAGTTTTAGGTGGAGGTCTGAGTCTGGTGAATGTTGATGGTGGAGAGTGGAATCTGAAGCAGCTGCTGTTTGCAGATGATACTGCATTGGTGGCTGATTCAGAGGAGAGATTGAGACAGTTGCTAGAGGAGTTTGGAAGGGTGTGTGAAAGGAGGAAATTGAAAGTAATTGAGAATAAGAGTAAAGTGATGAAGTGTACGAGGTTGGTAGATGGTAGGGGGATGAATATAGTTTTGAATGGCAAGTTTCTTGAGGAGGTAGAGTGTTTTAAATATCTAGGGTCACATGTTGCTGTGGATGAAGGATACATGCAGAAGTGAAGTTTAGAATAAATGAAGTAGGCAAGGTGCTGGGAGGAATGAAAAAAGTGTTTAGATGTCGTTCGCTTAAAATGGATGTGAAGAGAAGGCTGTATGAGGGTGTTGTGGTACCGACTGCATTGTATGGGGCTGAAACATGGAATATAGGTGTAGCAGAGAGGAAAAGTTTGAATGTAATGGAGATGAGGTGTCTGAGGAGTATGTGTGGAGTGACGTATGGATCGAGTGCGGAATGATGAAGTGCGAAGGAGAACTGGAGTTATTCGGGAGATGGCTGTGAGAGTTGAACAGAGGGTGTTGCAATGGTTTGGGCATATGGAGAGAACGGATAATGAGCGATTGGTGAAAAAGATAACTAGATCTGATGTGAGAGGTGTAAGGCTGAGAGGAAGACCATGAATAGGATGGATGGACAGTGTGAAGAGAGCTCTGGATGCGAGAGGGATGTCTGTTTAGCAAGGAAGAGTGGCTGTGCGTGACAGAAATGGGTGGAGAGAAATTGTGAATGAATAAGTGATGACGCAGCCCTGAGGGGATATTATCCCGCATTTGGTCTGATCAGCTATTTCAGGTCAGGTGCGGGTAAGGGGATGAGTCTGTTATGATGTGGCGGGGGTAAACCAGCTCTGCTGTCGGGCCTTGCTGCGGATGTCAATGACCCTTGTGCACTGTGGTGCGGTGAGGATCTGTCCGTTCTCCCCTTTGGGGCTAAGATGCGAACGAATGTGTTTGAATGGATGAGTAAATGGGGAGTGTGTCGTCCTGTCTCGGCTACCTCCCTTTCCTTGGGGGAAGCAGGCTAGGTATATAGATAGATAGAATATATATATATATATATATATATATATATATATATATATATATATATATATATATTGTTACGCTGTCCGCCTGTCCGTTCCCACGGGTGCAGCCGTTACAGCTGGGCTAGGGGATTATGCAGTATGTATCCGTGTCATTCGCGGAGTTTAAATTAGCGAGTGTTACAAGTTCTTTTGTTTCTTTCGTTCCTGCCACTGAGGGCAATTTTATTTCATACCATGCTGAGTATGCATTTGATTATTTTGATTGTCTTATATGAGCTACCAGTATATTTAATGATGTTTTGCTTGCATTAGAAGTACCAATTCATTGTAGAGAGAGAGAGAGGGGCACGAATTTAAGTTCCTTGTTAATTAATTTGATTCTTGCGTTCGCGCTTGGCTGCACACGACCAGCTTCAGTATCGGGTGTGGTACACTCTCTCTCTCTCCCCAGTCATTTTTATGCCGAGCTGGCGTTTTCATTTAAGTTTATTTTTACTCTTTGTTTGTTGACTGAGGAAAGTAGTTATTTTATTTGTTTTTGTGACCTTGTTGTCTTTGGAGGGCCAGTCTGGCTCACCGTAGTCCTCTCGCTGCCTTAATTAACGTTCCCCAACACACGTACATACACACACACCCCCCTAACCCCTACACAGTTCAATCCCATCTACTTGCACAAGACTAGTGAGAACTATCGTGAGCCGTCAACTGCGTTCCCCCTTGGACACGGGTTAAGTAGAAAGTCGTCACCACCGGAAATAAGTGGGAGGTGTTCCTGTAAACTGTCTCGGGCGGTATTATTTCCGGTAGTGATGATAGTAGGCTAGATCTATAGGTAGGCTGTTCCGTTTTACTGTCAAAGTACAGAGTGTTGCGTATTTAATATTCTTTTGTTGCGCAGTTTTTCTCTAGTTTGCGGAGTGTGAGTGCCGGGGTCTGCGTTATTTTTGCAACGCAGTGGAGGCCGATCATCTAAGGCTGCCTTGTTGTTTTTTTGTAATAGCCCCGGGCTGGCGCTACCGTAACAGTGGCGACCTCGCCAGGATATCCTAACAGTGCCTTCTTCTTGCTAGGATATCGTTACCTTGGCGTTCTCTGTGCTTTGAGGTGAAGTTGATGTGTGTGTAGTTTCTCAGTCAGCATTAGTATTTCATTATTTAGTACTGCCATTGATTTGTCGCCATGGAGTCACGCGTGTCTACACCAGATCGCGTACGTGCTGAGTCACCTGTGGATATGGAAAATATGGAACAACGAGAGGCACATAGCAAAGGTACTCCCCGTGTGAGCCCTGAGTTTGACTATGGTGCTGAGCTGCCTCGCTACCCCACTATTACCATCTATGATGCCGCCGAGCCAGTTTAGCAGCAGTTCCCCCAGGTATGTCTAGTGTTTTCCTGGAGCTGTTCATTCCACTCCCCATATACCCTGGAGTCTTGTCACCGGAGGCTCAGTTGCAGTTGGAGTTGAAAAAAATGGAGATGGAAATGCAGCGTGCAAAAGAAGAGAGGGAGATGGAAATGCAGCGTGCAAAAGAAGAGAGGGAAATGCAGCGTGCAAAAGAAGAGAGGGAGATGGAAATGCAGCTGGAGTTGCAGCGTGAAAAAATGCGATTTGAGCTGGAGAAGACTCGCTTGGAGGTGACTGCTAATAGACCAACTTCAGATACCCAAACCTCAGGCCGTGCAGAGGATAGGGAGAGTTGGCTCTCAAGGAGTCTAAAATTAGTGCCGGCATTTGATGAGTTGAAGGTGACAGAATGGTTTGTCAGGTTTGAAAAGAAGGCTAGGGAGTTTGAGTGGCCCAGGCAGCGCTGGGGGGGCTTGGTATCTAATGTGCTGAAGGGAAAAGCTTTGGAAGTGTATAATAGGTTGAGCCCTGAGGATGTAGATGATTATGATGAATTTAAAGCAGCCATCCTGAAGGCATATGAACTTAGACCAGAGGCTTATCGGTTGTTGTTCCGTGGTGCTCGGAAAAGACCTGCTGACACCTATATGGCCTACGCCAGGTATCTGGAGGAGAGGTTAGACGAGTGGTTGCTGAGTGAGAGCGCCACTTCGTATAACGATGTGTGTGAACTGCTTTTGATGGAACATATTACCAACATGGCTGACAAAGAAATTGGTGTTAAAATTAGAGAGAAGAGATTTAAGACCGTGAAGGAAGCAGCGACGTGGGCTGATGACCGGGTGTTTGCCTTGCGGAGTATGGGGGTCAAGTATGCTAATTTTCAGTATTCCAGGGAGAGGACTGTGAGTGGCCCTGCCTGGGATAAATCTCCCGTGAATCAGTCCAAGGGAAGTTCAGAGGAGAAAAAGAATTCTGGGAGGAAGAGCCCTGTATCCAGTTCGAAGCTACTTTGTTATGTTTGCAAACAGAGTGGGCACATCAAGGCTAACTGCCCTAAGTGGAAGGCCTCCCAAAATGCCAAACCAGTGGCACTAGTTGTAGGTTCGAGTCAGGTGAACAAGAGGAGTTGGGAGAGTGGTAACGGTGAGGGAGAAGTCTGTGGAAAGCTGGAGTGTAGCCGGCTGTGCTCGCTGCCAGCTCAGGCTGAAAGAGTTACCCAACATGCTACGCCACCTCCGGATGAACTGCCTCAGAAATCGTCCCTAGACTGGTGTAAACCTTTCATGTGTCACGGCACAGTGAAAATTCATGGGATCAGTTATCCAGTTACTGTGGTTCGTGATACCGGTGCACAACAGTCTGTGTGCAGAAACGTGACTGGAGGGCCTGTAAACTCAGGGAAGTATGTGCTGTGTAGAGGCATGAACTCAGATGAATACTATGATTATGTTCATGTGGAACTCGATTGCCCCATTGTTCAGGCTGCAGCTCAAGTAGCTGTTGCTGATGTAATGCCAGTAGAGGGGATTGATTTTCTGCTGGGGAATGACCTGGCTGGGGAGAAAGTATTTCCATCTCTTCCTCCACCAGTTGTTGTGGCAGAGAAGTGTTTTGACACCCCAGAAATTGGTATTGAAGTTGATGCAGAAGTGGAAGCCATGTTCCCGGTCTGTGTAATTACAAGATCTATGGCACAGGTTGCAGCCTGGGAGGAAGAACTGGCGAAGTCACAGGTTCTTGGGGTCGACTGTGATGAGGCAGGGCCACCAATGGAGGAACCTAGTGAGCAGAGTGTTGCTGTAGTGGGTGAGGGGAGTGGGAATGCGTCCATGGGCGCCGCCCCACTTCCCACTCAGGACACTAGAGGTGGTGTTGAGTGTGTCTGGGTGGAGACTGAACCCAGCCCACCGACTGAATTAGAAGAATTTCAGGACGCTGGGGTCGACTGCGGGGATGCAGGACCACTGTCAAACGCGCCTGAGGAACAGAGTGTCACTGTTGAGGGTAGAGGTGATGATGTCAGTGTGGAGTCTGACATTCCTCCCCCTGTCGAGTGTACTAGAGGCGACGCTGAGATTGATCGCCCTTCGCAATCCAGTGTCCCGACCAGTCCCTTATCTCAGTCCTCAGTAGAGCTGGCGGGTGTTGAGCCAGCAGAATTGAGGGTGAAGCAAAGGAGGATGTAACATTAAAGCCCTTGTTTGCTCGAGTAGGGGAAGAAAGAAGTATGGAGTGTGGTAAGGAGGAGTTCCTGATTAAAGACAATGTTTTACATCGCCGATGGACGCCCACTGGCGCCACGGTGATGGAGGAGTGGGTGAGTTAGTGCAGGTGGTGGTGCCTGTGCAGTATAGGTGTGGGTGCCGTTAATACAGTTAGCACATGAGGGACCTTTTTAGCAGGTCATTTGGGAAACAGAAAGACAGTGCAGCGCTTAAGATATAACTTTTGTACAAGCATGCCGGGACAAGTTGCTGCGTACATCAAGAGCTGTCACACGTGTCAGATAGTGGGCAAGCCTAATCAAGTTCTTCCTGTGGCCCCTTTGACTCCCATTCCTGCTGTTGAACCACCGTTTACCCGGGTAATCATTGATATCGTGGGCCCTTTACCTCCTACTTCTGCTGGAAACAAGTACTTGTTAACCATAATGGATGTTACAACGCGATACCCAGATGCTATACCAATCAGAAGCATGCAGGCGAAGTCAGTAGTTAAGCAACTTATCCTGTTCTTTACTCATTTTGGCCTGCCCAAGGAGTTGCAGTCAGACCGTGGAGTAAATTTTACATCTAATTTGTTTAAGCAGACAATGACAGAGTTGGGCATCAAACACATTTTGTCCAGTGCCTACCATCCGCAGTCACAAGGTGCCCTGGAGAGGCATCATCAGACCTTACAGACAATGCTGCGCACCTTCTGCTATGATAGTGGAAAGGATTGGGACCTAGCGGTACCCTTTGTTATGTTTGCAGTGAGAGAGGTACCAACTGAGTCATTAGGGTTTTCACCCAATGAGTTAGTGTTTGGGCACAGAGTTCGTGGTCCCTTGGATGTGGTGCGAGAGGCCTGGAGTAACAACAAATCTGGCAACCAGGAATCCATGCTTGACTATGTCTGCCACACTCGGGAGAGACTGCATTGCGCATTAGAGCTTGCCCGTGACTATCTAATCGGGGCTCAAGAAAATGAAGGCTCATTACGATAAGAAGGTCAGAAGTCGTGAGTTTAAGCAAGGAGATGAAGTTTTGTCACTGCTGCCCATGCAAGGAAAACCTCTGGCAGCTAGATTCAGTGGTCCTTATATTGTGAAGAAGAGAGTTGGGGAACTTGACTATTTAATTGTTACCCCAGATAGGCGGAAGAGTACTCAGTTGTGCCACATTAATATGTTGAAGCCATACTACCGCCCAGTTGATTCTCATTGTGGGATGACTGCTGATGTCTCTCACCTGGGATGTGAAGGACGGGGAAAGGAGGACGTGGCATCAAAGGAACGTGCTGTGGAGGGAGCTGTTGGTGCCGGTGATGTGAGTGGTGGACCAGGGTTACAGCCACAGTCCCTGGAAGGTGACTTTGGAGTGGACGTTGAGGGAACCAGGGATAAGAGTGCTCCTGTAGTTTTGGTGGTTGGTAGTGAGTTGGAGGAGCAGGAGGAAGTGCTTAGTCGTGGTGAGATGTTACCAGCTGACCTATGGGAGGGCAATGGTTATGCATCTCTGGTGGAGAAATTGCGACACCTTGATCCAGTAAAGCGAGAAGAGCTGTGCAACAGATTATGGAAACATCCGAAAGTTTTTGGAGATTCACCGGGATTGACAACTTGGGCTACTCATGACATTGACGTTGGGGATAGTAAGCCTGTAAAATTAGCTCCCTACCGCATCAACCCTATCAGACAGACAGCTCTCGATAATGAGACTCAAGTATATGTTGGACCATGGATTGATCAAGAGGAGTTTCAGTGAGTGGAGTTCACCGGTTACCTTACAGCTGAAGCCAGATGGGAAGAAGGTTGTGTGTGGACTTCCGGAAGTTGCTCACTGTCTAAGACCGATGCTTATCCCTTACCTCGGGTCGATGACTCCATGGACAAGGTGGGAAATGCCACTTATATCACCAAACTTGACTTAGTAAAAGGATACTGGCAGGTCCCGCTGATGGAACGGGCTAAACAAGTGGCTAGCTTTGTTGTCAGTGGTGCAGTATATCAGTGCCAGGTGATGCCTTATGGATTGAAGAATGCTCCAGCCACTTTCCAGAGGCTTATGGATAAAGTGGTGGATGGCATACCTAATTGTGTCGTTTACATCAATGATGTCATTGTGTATGACACCAAGTGGGAGGAGCACCTTGATCATGTGAAAATGCTCATTAAGCGGTTGGAGGAAGCTGGCTTAGTAGTCAACTTGGACAAGTGCGAGTTCGTACGTGCTAAGGTCCAGTACCTTGGATTTGTTGTAGGACATGGGCAAGTGGCTCCACCTCGGGCTAAGGTGGATGCCATTTCCAACTTTGCAGCACCCCAGTGTCGCCGTGCCCTCCAGCGATTTTTGGGCATGATCGGCTATTACAGAAGATTTATTGGAAATTACTCCACAGTGCTTGCCCCTCTTACTGACTTATTGCACAAGGATAAGAAGTGGCAGTGGACAGCCGAGTGTGAGCAAGCTTTTACTACTGTTAAGTCTCTGCTGTGCCACCACCCTATATTGCATGCACCAGATTTTGACAAATCTTTTGTGCTGGCAGTTGATGCTAGTCGAGTAGGGGTAGGAGCAGTGTTGATGCAGCCGGATGAGGGCCAGGTTGAACATCCCATATCATACTTCTCAAAGAAGTCTAATAGAGCCCAGAAGAACTATTCCGTCATAGAGCAGGAGTTATTAGCGATTATCCTGGCCCTGCAACACTTTGCTGTCTACCTGCCCCCTTTTGGCCCTGTGATCAAGATTTATTCAGACCATCATCCCCTGCAGTTTTTGAACAAGTTTAAATTTAAGAACCAGCGTTTGACCCGCTGGAGTTTGCTTTTGCAAGAGTACAATTTAGAAGTTAGGCATATTAAAGGGACTGATAACGTAATTGCTGATTGTTTATCCAGGGAGGGGTAAGGGTCTTGATTCGAAAATTTTGATCCAGGGCTCAAAATTTTCCCTTGGGGAAGGGCGTGTTACGCTGTCCGCCTGTCCGTTCCCACGGGTGCAGCCGTTACAGCTGGGCTAGGGGATTATGCAGTATGTATCCGTGTCATTCGCGGAGTTTAAATTAGCGAGTGTTACAAGTTCTTTTGTTTCTTTCGTTCCTGCCACTGAGGGCAATTTTATTTCATACCATGCTGAGTATGCATTTGATTATTTTGATTGTCTTATATTAGCTACCAGTATATTTAATGATGTTTTGCTTGCATTAGAAGTACCAATTCATTGTAGAGAGAGAGAGAGGGGCACGAATTTAAGTTCCTTGTTAATTAATTTGATTCTTGCGTTCGCGCTTGGCTGCACATGAGCCTGGCGTCAGGGCAGTGTCCTCCCAACCAGCTTCAGTATCGGGTGTGGTACACTCTCTCTCTCTCCCCAGTCATTTTTATGCCGGGCTGGCGTTTTCATTTAAGTTTATTTTTACTCTTTGTTTGTTGACTGAGGAAAGTAGTTATTTTATTTGTTTTTGTGACCTTGTTGTCTTTGGAGGGCCAGTCTGGCTCACTGTAGTCCTCTCGCTGCCTTAATTAACGTTCCCCAACACACGTACATACACACACACACCCCTAACCCCTACACAGTTCAATCCCATCTACTTGCACAAGGCTAGTGAGAACTATCGTGAGCCGTCAACTGCGTTCCCCCTTGGACACGGGTTAAGTAGAAAGTCGTCACCACCAGAAATAAGTGGGAGGTGTTCCTGTAAACTGTCTCGGGCGGTATTATTTCCGGTAGTGACGATAGTAGGCTAGATCTATAGGTAGGCTGTTCCGTTTTACTGTCAAAGTACAAAGTGTTGCGTATTTAATATTCTTTTGTTGCGCAGTTTTTCCCTAGTTTGCGGAGTGTGAGTGCCGGGGTCTGCATTATTTTTGCAACGCAGTGGAGGCCGATCATCTAAGGCTGCCTTGTTGTTTTTTTGTAATAGCCCCGGCCTGGCGCTACCGTAACAATATATATATATATATATATATATATATATATATATATATATATATATATGTGCAATTTTGGTCTGTCATTTTCCCTTCACACCATTCTCTCACTGTCTCCTAAGCCCTACAAAAGTTATGAGCTGCCATGTTATCACGTAGTGCGGCAGCACTCCGTAAATAGGAAAAGTGCATGTTCAAACTGGCATCTAGTGCTATAGGGTACAGGAGCATTTGCGCAAAAACGATCACAAAGCTTAGTTCTAAGTTTATGAACTAAAAGACCTTTGCTATTCAAGTGCAAAACTACTCGTATTGTCTTGATAGCCTTCGTAGGAGTCCCAAAATCGAACCGCGAAAATGTCGCTTTGTTTATTTCTTTCTTCTTTATCAGTCATAACCGCAAAATAAAAGGGCTTGTTTGGGTACACTATACAGCAAAACGCTGCTTGTAAAGTGTAGATGTTTTTTTTCATGTTTAAAAAGCATTTGGGCTATGGTTCGTGAGTTACAGCCTAAAAATCGCATCACGGTCACCCTTAAGTACGCCATTTTGCACAATATTGGTTAGCTACAGTTTGCCTGCAGTTAAAGAACGTAGCAAAACACTTCTTTTCACGTGAAGCACCCTCGCTCTTGTCTTTCAGTATGCTGTTCATGTAACAATCCAAATCTAACACTTGCTTTATGCATAAGTATACTCACACAAAAAGATTATATACTAGAAACCAAAAATTTTCTACTAAAATGATTAAGAAGTAGGAATAGCAAAACTGCACAGTTATGAGACAACAAAAGCAGAGAAACAAGAGAGTATTCAGGATGGGAGGAGATTTGGAGACCTATACCCATTACTACATTCCACCAGCTATAAGTTTGTGGTTAAAGTGTGGAAGATAGTAATGGGTATAGGTCTGCAAATCTCCTCCCATCCTAAGTGCTCTCTTGTTTCTGTGTTTTTTTCATCTCTTGTCTGTGCACTTTTGCCATTCCTATTTACAATTATTTTAGAAGAAAATTTTTGTCTTCTAGACTCGTCTCCCTCAATAAATGTTGATTGTACCTGAAGGGCAATGGGAACCATAGGTGTTCTTCGTTGAGTTTTGAGGGCCAGGTGGTGGATAGGGTGGTGAGCTGAAGACAAGTGAGATGTGTCATTCATAATGACAGGCTTTGTCCCTGTGAGTACGCAACAAATTAGTGCCGGGATCGTCAATTAGCATAAGCTGTTGTACGTGCATGGCGCGCTCACTTTTACTTGCTTTTCTAAAATCCATGTTTCTATTCCATTATCTTTTACTGGCTTTGCATATAACTGTGGGTTATTCTAAACAGCTTTGAACCATGGTTGCCCGTCTGGCAGTTGAAGTTGCGATAAGCTGGATACGAACTGAGTAGCTTTGGCTCATGGTATTTGGTGTTACTGTATATTTGGCAACAGTCAAGGTGGGGGAAATGGGAGATACGAGTGACCCTATGGAGCCATTAAATTAGCACGACAGTGTTACTTCCAGAGACTCCATGGCCAGTTATTATAATTCTAGCTCATAACAGGTAGACTGCAGGTCATAGCTGCATCTTATGAGGTAGTCCACAGGTCTCGAGCTACGGGAGACATTCATTTTTGTAGAATCAATCTTCCTTTAGCTAGATTATGATGAGCAATCGTCAAACTTACTACCCATGCCCCTGTTTCAGCTCTAGACAGGAACCAGCTAGGCACAAAGAAAACCTAATAATATCATCCTCTCTAATCAAGCAGTGGTTGAACTGGTTGGCAACTCATTTCATTTATACCCTTAGGCTGTCATGCACCTTCCACAAACACCGAAAAGGTGACTGTGACAGCTCTTGTGGAAGCCAGCAGGAAAATTAGTGTCTGGGGGGCTCAATTGGGAGGAGGCGGTGGCAGAAACGGTAGAGAGGCGGCCTGCAGTCCTAATGGACCCAGGTTCGAGTCCCGGCAGGGTCAGGGAACAGTGTAAAGATTTGAATTTCTTAAAAAGCAGACATTTCTGATCGACCAGATGACCCGCCGACAGTCATAAAAGTACCCCCGCTGATACCAGTACATCAGTCCTGTATAGCCCTAGCGTGTACACAATATGGATGGTGGGTGTTAGCGCCGAAGTGGTGACATGTGGAGATGTAGGACTAGTAGGCCCCAAGGAGGACTACTGGGACTTGGGAATAGGCCCTGAAGCCTTTGCCCAAAGTCGGACACGTTAAAAAAAGAAAAAGTTATTCCTGCATAAAGCTTAATAGAGGGTCAAATGGATCCCCACGCCAGCCTGCCTGAACGTGTAACATCACTCAGTCACCCAGTCTCCATGAGATAGTCACAATATTACCCTGTTCCTTCCAACTACCTTCCTATTCCCCTACCCAACTGAGTGGGTAGCTCACCGAGCCACCTACGAGGTGCAATTACCACCGAGTAATAAGTCTGACAGAGTCTCCAAAGGCAAGGAGGAGGAAGTGTAAAGAAAAAGGCTAAATTGGAACATGCAATCCTGCCTTTCCCTGCCTTGTCCTGCATCTCCATGCTCTGTCTTGTCTCTTCTTGCACCACCCCACCATTGCCTGCCATACCTTTTCCTACCCTATTCTGTATCTCTTTTTCCTACACTGCCTTTCCTTGCATTACACTGCCTCTCCTTACACTTCCCTGTTTCTCCTAGTTCTACTCTGCCTTTCCCTGTCATTCTTGTCCTACCCTACCTCTTCTTACTATACCCTCCATCTCTCTGCCTTGCCTTCCCTATTTCTATCTTATCATGTCTCTCCCTACTCAACTCTGAGTTTTCTTACCCTACCCTGCCTCTCTTTACCTTAACCTACCTCTCCTTGCCTTTCTCACCCTCTTCTTACGCTACCCTGCCTCTCGGTACCCAGCCTTCCCTCTTCCTGTCTCCATACCCTGCCTTGACTAGCCCTTCAATATTCTGGCTTTCTTTACCCTATCCTACCTCTCCTTGCCCTACCTTGACTATCCTTACCCTTCCCTGCCTTTCCCTAATCTACCTTCGTTCTTCCTATATTTCCATGTCTTTCCTTACCCTGCCCTGACTTTTCTTGTACACCCTACTTCTCTTTACCCTATGCAACCTCTTCTTGCCCTATCCTGCCTTTCTTTGTCCTGCTCTGTCTGTTCCTTCCCTGCTTTTCCTCTCCACATATCCCTATCCTGCCTTGGCGTTCCCTACAGTACCATGCCACTCTTACCCAACCTTAACTTTTGTTTCTGTACTCTGCCACATGTTTCCTCACACTGCCTATCCCCTCCCTACCCTGTCTCTCCCTACTCCCCCTCCTTCTTCCTATGTTTCATGCCTCTCCCTACACTGCCCTGAATTTTACTACACTACCCTGCCTCTCTTTATCCTACCCTGTGTATCCTGCCTCTCCTTGTCCTACCCTGCCTCTCGTTACCCTATCCTGCCTTCCTACTCCCCCTTCCCTCTCCTTTCTCCTCCTGCCTCTTCCCTTTCCCTCCACCTCCTACCCCTCCCCTTTCCCATCCCTCCCACTTATCTCTCCACCAGGCATTGACTTTCCCAACAATACCCTGCCTTTTTCTGCCATCCTTTGCTTTTCCCAACCCAACCCTGCCAATAATAATTCTTTGTAAATATCTATACATGTAAGAAAATGAAAAAATGTATAATTTTGTTTAATAACACAACAGAGGAAGGAAAAACAAATGAATAAAAAAATAATAATCCATACACCAGATTACTGGTGTCCGCCATTCATAAAAATATGTGACAGACTTAAAAAGCTGTAGGTTGAAGTTTAGGGGGAAACAACTCTGGGGACGCGAGTTCCACAGAGGTGCAATTCGGAGAAAAAACGATTTTTGAAAGGCGGAAGTTCTCCAGTATGGCAGCATTACATTCCAGTCATGAGTGCTACCAGATGTCCGTGAAGCACAGAGGAAGGCATGGAGAGGTGGCACAATGGATTCAACTTCGTCTGAGAATTTGCCATAAAAGTATCTGTAAAATAATGTAAGGGAGGCAACATTCCTTCTTACCTGTTGGGGAGGTTCTAACAATTTTGTTCTACATTTTGTCTAGTTGCTTTAGCGCAACCTCGCCACATCCGCTCCACAAGGGTGAGCAATATTCCAGCTGAGAGGCATATGATTCTTATAAATCATAGTCAACGGCTCATCAATAAAGAAGCTACGAACTCTGTACAAAAATCTAAGTTTCTTTGAGGCGGTTTTAGCAAGTGATCTGACGTGAGAGGTCCAGCTGAGGGCATTGTTAAGTGAAACTTCGAGAATTTCAATAAGTTTGGAGACAGGAGTATTAGTAGCACTGAAGGTAATATAGGAATCTGGCAAAATCTGTCTGCCAGTATATTGTACATATTTGCTTTTACCAGCATAATGAAATAAGGTTATTTTGTCCCCATTCAGTGTACTAGATGAGTCTTGATTTATGGAGATGGCTGTACTGAGTTGTGAGTTAGAGATATTAAACTTTGTGAATGGGTGTTTAAGTGTGAATGAACTGTGAAGTGTTGAGTCATCTGCATATGAGTGGATGGTATTATAGCTGACAGATAAGAGATCATTAATCTGAATTAGGATTAGGGTTGGAGCCAGAACTGATCATTTTGGCACGCCGGTGTTAACTGAATGGAAATTGGAATATACATCATCTACTTTAATCTTACTGTTGTCGAGATATGAGGAAATTAGAGGAACAAAAGATGATAGTCCATATCAAGGGAGTTTGAATAGCAGGGAACGGTGCTACACTCTGTCAAAAGCTTCAGAAATATTAAAAGCTACTGTATTAGTTTCTCCATGTTGGTCAATTGGTTGATGGATGGTGTGAGTCAGGAGATTGAATATATCAATGGTGGATCTTTCGAGGCGAAAACCATATTGTCTGTCACTAATTTAGTTTATTAGATGTGAAGGTGGATGGAACAGTTGGTGAGTGGGGTGTGCCTGCTGAGATAGATGAGAATGGCAGTGCGTTAGTGGACATTTGTGCTGGGAAGGGGTGGGTGATAGTCAATACCCTCTTCAGGCATAAAATGATCCACAGATATACATGGCGAGTGATGAATAGGGTGGGTGGTGAACTGAATGAAAGGAAGGCAATGACTGATTATGTGTGTGTGGATGAAAGGATGCGAAGATGTGTAATGGATGCAAGAGCTTATAGTGGCTGGGGGAGTGGATTTTCTTACCACTACTTGGTGATGGCCAGAATTAGGATACAAGTAAGATGGAGGAATAGAAGAAGGGAAAGACGAGAGGAAGGAGTGGTTGCAAGGAGAGTGGAAAGGTTACAAGAGGATGAGAAAAAGGCAGAGTATAAGAGAGAAGTGGAGGAACGATTGGGCAAATATGAATTGGAGCAGATGGGGGACGTGGAAGGTGTGTGCAGGATATTTACAGAAGAAATATGTGCAGCATGTGATGTGGTGTGTGGAAGGAAGAGAAAACGGAAGGGGGTGCAAGGAACAGCATGGTGGACTGAAGAGGTGAGACAGGCTGTGGCACAAAAGAAGAAAGCATACAATGAATGGATGAGAAATAGGGGTGTGGAAGAAGTTGAGAGGCGGAAGAAAGAGTTATATGTAGAAAGAAAGAGAAAGGTGAAAAGATTAGTAAAAGAGAGTAAGAAGAGAGTGGATGAGGAATTTGGAAGGAATTTGAGTGTAAAGTGGAGGGACTGTAAAAAAATGTTCTGGAAAGAGGTGAAGAGAGTAAGACAGGGTGGAAGTGAGGTTAGCAGGGGAGTGAAAGATAAAAATGGTAGATTACTAATGGAGAAGGGAGAAAAAGTGAGCAGATGGAGAGAACACTTGAAGGAATTGTTGAACATAGAGGATGGAAGTAATGCGAGTATAAGTGGCTGGGGAATGGCTGTGAGAAGGAGGGAGGTGAGAAGACAAGAAGAAATCAGTGGGATAGAAGTTGTGGAAGCAATGAAGAAAGTTAAATTGGGTAAAGCCCCAGGAATTGATGGAGTGTGTGGTGAAATGCTGAAGCATGGGGGAGAGATAGTAGTAGAATGGATGTGGAAGATGTGCAGAATGGCCTGGGAGGAAGGTAGAGTCCCGGAGGATTGGAAGTCAGGTATAATTATTCCCTTGTACAAAGGAAAAGGGGAAAAAGAAGTGTGTGGTAATCATAGGGACATTTGTCTTCTTAGTATAATAGGAAAACTATATGGTAGGATACTTATTGACAGAGTTAGAGAAAGAACAGAGAAATTAGTTGGAGAAGAACAGGGAGGCTTTAGGAAGGGAAGAGGTTGTGTAGATCAGATATTCATTCTTAGATCTTTAGTGGAAAAGTTTCTAGAGAAGGGAAAGAAGTTGTATGCGGCTTTCATGGATTTGGGGAAAGCATATGACAGGGTGGATAGACAAGGATTGTGGAAAGTATTAAGAATATATGGAGTAGATGGAAAGTTGTTGAAAGCTGTGAAGAGTATGTATGATGGTGCTAAGGCTGCAGTGCTTGACTAAGGTGAACTAAGTGAATTTTTCTCTTTGAAGGTTGGGTTGAAACAGGGATGTGTCATGTCTCCAAGGTTGTTCAATCTGTTCATGGATGGGGTAATAAAAGAGGTACAAGGTAGGATAGCGGATGTTGGAGTGGCCCTGGTGAGAGAGGATAGTGTTTGGAAACTCCCTGTACTGTTGTTTGCAGATGATACTGTGTTGTTGAGTGAAGACAGAAGGGAGAGCTGCAAGGTTTGGTGGATGAGTTTGGGAGAGTGTGAAAGAAACGGAATCTAAAGGTGAATGTAGGGAAGAGTAAAGTGATGGTCTTTGAGAGAGGTGAAGTCAGTGAATGTACAGCGAGGTTGGATGGTGAGGAATTGGAAAATGTGAGTACGTTTAAGTACTTGGGTAGTGTGATGAGTAAGGATGGGGGTTTGGAGGGTGAAGTGCTTGAAAGGGTACATCAGGGAAGAAAGGTTGCTGGTTCTTTGAAAGCAGTGATAAGAAACAGGGAAGTGAGCATGGAAGTGAAAAAGTTACTACATGACAGTATTGTGATACCAACTCTAACGTATGGAAGTGAAGCTTGGAAGTTGTTGGAAGGACACAAGTCAAGAGTGAGAGCAGTGGAAATGAGTTATTTAAGAGGAGCCTGTGAAGTTACATGGAGAGACAGGCTGACGAATGAGGACATAAAGGAGCGTTGTGGTGTGGATGTGGATGTGATAGGAAGCGTTATGAGGATCACACAGAGGTGGCTTGGCCATGTGGAGAGGATGGAGGGTGAAAGACTGACGAAGAGAGTGTATGTGAGTGAGGCGGAGGGGGGAAGAGGGAGGGGGAGGCCGAGGATGAGATGGAGGGATGGGGTGGAGAGGTATATAGAGAGGGGGGTGTGAGTTGGGAGCAGGGCAGTGAAATGGCGGGGGACAGGGCGACGTGGAGGCGATTTGTTTGTGGCCACCACAAACGGGATTGAGGCGTCTGGCAATAGATAGATAGAGATAGATTCAAGATGTTAAACTATGCACTTCTCCATTACGATTTTAAATACTTTACCAAGTGAAGATATGATAGCTATTGTTCTGTAATCAAAGGGGTCAGAGGAACTTCCATTCTTTGGAATTGGGTGGATATTGCCTACTTTCCAAGAATTAGGGAATGAAGAAGTACATATGCATAGTCTGAATAATTTGGCTAGAACAGAAGCAAGTTTTGGGGAGCACTTTTTTTTCATTTTTTTTTTTTTAATTGGATGAATTCCATCTGGGCCTGTAGCTTGTTGGGTGGTAAATTGTCTAGGATGGATTATAAGCATCTAGTCTGCGTTTTATGTGTAGCAGTTTCGGGAAAGTCAAGTTCTAGCAATGAGACATTCTGGCTGACTTCCTCTAAAGTATAATTTCTGGCAAATGTGCTGGCATGGATATTCACTTTACCACGCGGGCCATTTGTGATATTACCATCTGAAGATTTTAGTGGGGAAATGTGTGATGACTTGTTAAAGTTATTATTGAAAGAATTGAGAGTTGACCAGAATATTCTATTGCCACTGGGATTATCTAGTACTTTGGATGCATGGTTGTGAGGAAAGTTTGACTTAGCGAGATTTATTATTGCATTGGATGGTTTCCAGCAATTTTAAATTCACTGAGTGATTCAGACTTTTTTAAAGTAAGAGTTTTATGCTAATGACTTTTGGGTCGTTGCTCTGGCACAATTGCTATCAAACCATTTTGGGGACTCGAGTCTTTTAGTGATTTGTTGACTCAATATGAACAATTCCATACGAGCTTGTATTAACCCGCCCCATCCTGACGTTTACTGGGCAGTGGTACGCCCCAGTCCCGACATTTTTGGACTTTTTTTTTGGGGGGGGGCTCAAACATTCACTTTTGGTGAGAAACATCGAAAATTCATAGAGAAATTGCTCACCTGAGGTTTAAAATACTCGATCTAGGTACGAGTACCTCCTTACCTGACTGGGTTTTCTAACAGGCTGGCACCAAAGAAAATGGGTTCTATGGGAGGGTAACTATTTTATCCACTCATAAACAGTATTTATTTATTTACTTGGTACGAATTTATATGTAGTACAAGAGTATATTGGTTTTCAAACAGTAATGTAGGCATTATAAGCATTGTTTCACTCACTAACTCATCACCATTCATGACCTTTTTTTCCCACAATACCTGATCATCATTTCTGACTGTTTCTTCCTCTAATGCTATGTAAACTTTGTCCTCCACATTGTCATCGATTGGGGAATCATTCTGGCCCTGAATGTCTTTATTGGCCAGATCACTGGTAACAGGTGAATTGCCGAGACAATGGCGTGCAGGGGGGGGGGAGAGGTTATGCGGTGTAAGGCATTGTCCCTGCTTGGCATCTGGTAGAGGAATAGAGGAAGGTGTCTCGTGTATACGTGCCATAAATCACTCGCGAAATCACTCGCGAAAATTGAAAATTGTGCAAATTAGGGACCTTGCAATGTTGCCGCATTAATTCATGTCTCTGGGATATGAGTGCACATCATTTGAGGACGTGAATTCACGTCTCCGGGACGCGGCGAGTTAAGTCATTAATGTGGGACTGGGTAGCATTGATATCACCAGAGAAGAAAGTCTACCGTGGATTGTCAAGAAGATAATTTTAATGAATCCATCCCTGTCTGCCCTATCAAAGTGCCATCGGATCACCCAGACGTGTTATGAACAGTAAGGGTTTGGGGAACTGACTAAAGAGACATTGACGAGACTGTTGTCGGAGGATCCAAGTGGTGTCAGTACTTCTGTCCTGTATTCATCTGGATTATTTGTCAGGAACAGATCCAAGAGAAAGGCATTATGGTCAGGATTATCTGGTATTCAAGTGAATAGGGAGACAGTGGTGGGTGAGATTCAGTGCGCTACACACAAACGAAAGTTAACGTGATAGTTGTCAGACAACTGTAAATATTTGTTAATATCCTGGATAGTAAATAAGAAAATATAAATTCACTGTAAAGGCAAATATGGAGAGAAAGGCAAATGACAATGGAGTGGGTACATACAAATGAAAATGAAAGTAATGGCTAATTGTCGGAACAGATTGTAGATATTTGTAAAAATCCTGGCTACTCAGTAAGAAAATATGGTATTAGTGTAACAGTGAAGAAGGAGACAATGGTGAGTGACCATACTGTGTGCTACAAACAAGTGAAAGTGCGTAACGCACGTTACGAAGGTATTATTACTGTAAGATCAAAGGTCAGTACTAAGAGAGACATAAATAATCTTAGAAAGAACATAGTTAGTAATAAGCTGTAGAAAAATACGCAAACAAATGACTAATTTTGGTGATCAAGTGCAATCTAGTTATAAGTGGTAGAAAAATATGTCAAGTGACTGATTTTGAAGATGTCGAGTGTAGTCAAGTTTACATTTTTTTCTCTCCTTGGCAACCATGTTCTTTCAGCACCTTATACGTGCCTTTGTAGTGCTAAGTATAGGTGTGGGAAATAGTGTCCCCCAGAGCAGTTGCGCTCTCTACTTTTATCATAGTTATCCCTGGTTAAAGGCAGAGGAAAACTTGAGACCGTTGTTAAGAGTTCAAGCGTTTTTAATAACCCAGAAATTATGTTCTCTTTAGTAATTCTTGTTATTGATAAATTAAATGCTACTGCGTTTAACCCTCGTGGACAACTATACATTGTAAATACATGTAATTATATGGAATTTTCCACTGACCTAATCTGTGTCTGCGCGTTAGATGACGTGGCGAGTAGGGAAAGGTTCTCGTGTTAAGCAGATGTGGAATTAAGATATTTACATAGTTTAAGGGAATACTTGGTTTAACTTTAGTTTAAGTAAAACTAAGATTAATTTGTTAGATTCGCCCTGTACTTATCATGATGTAATCTAACTGTATTTAGTACTGTAATTAATTAATAGTTGGCAACTACCATTCTATGACGGAGGTAGATCCTGCCGCACACCACTCTGCTCCCAGACCTTGTAGAGTTAGCATTCTGTTCCTAGTCATACTCAAGCTAGCATGGTTGCATATACGCACCATAAGGATGCTTGCTTGCTCAAGCAATTACACTAAGCAGCCCATCGTCATCGGTTATCGATCACTCCCTCTTCACTAGCTAAGTAACCTTTACGAATTGGCCAATTCAAGGGGGGATTAGCTGTGAGATAGAAGAGAAACCGTTATTGTAGGTGAGTTAAGGTTAAGTTACGTTTCACCTAACTCTATGAGACTTGTCTGATTTACTTAAAGACAACTTTATGGAAGAGTAAGGACCTACGAGTAGTTTACCAGAAATTTCTTACATAGCGGTACCGCGACAGGGATACCGACTTGTATACATTAAATATTTTTCACATGTTTGGTGCCCAGAAAGAGGGCCCCGATTTATTTACCATAACCTCTAAATATTTTTCACATTTTTGGTGCCCCGACCGAGTGAGGAGAGCCGATGTGTCCAGAGGCGCTGAATGTGTTTAAAGTTGCTTTTGTGGGGCACAGTTTACTACCACGTTCGGTTGAAGTGGAAGACGTGGACGTACGTGTCTATAGAGCTCCGGGAGGAAAGGCAAGCCCTTTCTCTGAAGATGAAAGGCTGAATGCCGTACTAGATGGGAGCATGACCGTACGGTCCTGTTCCTTGGAGGAAATGATATCTATGAGGACGTGGAGGTCAATGAAGTAGTGGAGAATATTTTAGCAGTGGTAGGAGCCATAGAGGGCTCTTGTGAATCCTCAGTAGCCATAACTCTCCTCGAGCCAAGGAACCTGCCATATGGCTCTCCAGTTTGTTATGGAACATATAAATTAATTAGCAGAGCTGTGAACAGGAAGTTCAACGGATCAGGAAGGGGAGGGATTTTATACATTTTAATGCCAAGCCCTTCCAAGCAATGTTGAAAGCTGATGGTATACATTGGAACCGTCATGGTAGGGAAGCGGTTCTGCAGAAATTTATAAATTATGTAGAACATAAGAAAGGAGAGTTCTATGCTGTACAAGCTATGGGTGGGCCTATGGAGTATTGAGGTAATTAATTCTGAGCTCGGGGAATATGGGTGTTTTGGCAGTTGAGTGTGGGGATGAAATAGAACCCTAGAGGTTTAATAACCCTGGGGGATAGGTTGAAATTATAGACCTAATCCCTACACTCTTCAAAATTAAATGAATAATTAGCTGAGCTGTAATGAATATTTGGAAATTGAGTGGGGGTATAACTGCAACCTTAGAGGTTTAATAACCCAGGGGGATAATTTGCACAATGAGGACTTAATCCCTACCCTCTACAAAATTTAAAATAATCACATCATTACTAAGTCGAGGTAAATTTGTGGTTGGAATTCATAATTAAATTATTAAATTCGAATTCAGTCAACATGTCTATTTTTTATTGCAAAGATCTTCTAGTAGTAAGGCAGGATGGGTAACTAGAGCCATAAATGATTGTAACCAGTCGTTGGACCAAATACCTCTGTCCAAGGAGAAAATAAATAGTCTCCTCAATATCCTGAAAGATCGATGGAATAAGTACGAAGAGAGTTACATAACTTTAGAAGCGGCTATAGTAAAGGCTGAGAATAAGGAACTCTTTGAGTCAGAAACTACGAAGTTTGAAAGCAAATTAGAAGAATATTTAACTGTAGTAAAGACACTAGAGTCAAAATTAGCTGACACTGCCGCGCACACACAAGTTGTGGGACAGCAGAGTAGAGCTGTGTTACCATAAATAACGCTTCCGGAGTTTGATGGGGAGCAGAATTGGAAATCCTTTTGGGACCAGTTCAAATATTTGGTACACGATAGAACAGATATCCCTAAAGTCAGCAAACTTACGTATCTGTTAGGACAGGTCAAAGGAACACCATATCAACTGATAAGAGATTTACCAGTAGAAGAAAATAATTATGAGGTGGCCCTGACCATCTTTAGACAAAACTACGAGGACAGGGACCAAGTTATTACTCAATTACTGAAGGCTCTAATAGAATTACCCACGCCTACAGTAGTCACGATTTTGATTCCTTGCAAAACTTTAGGAGTGCACTAAGTTGTAAATTAAAGGCCTTAGGTACTTACGAAGATATTAAGACATCAGATTGGGTGCTTTCAAGAATTGTGTCCTTGAAGCTACCAACGAAAACCAAGGATGCTTTGTATGGTAGGTACCAAAAGGATAATTTCTCCTGTGAAGAAATTGAGGAAGGCTTGATGCAACTCTGTAAACATTTGCAAGGAACTGTAAAAACTACCGAGGTCAAACAGAAGACTGAAATAAAGAAAAACCCACTAACCAACTAGTTGGGAAAGCTAAGTCAGAGAAGACTAAGTATGTGCCTAAAGAAGAGATAGGTACTTTCTTTAGCTCCTTAAAGGCTGAGGATAAAGTATTAAAGCAAAGGAATAGACATGCTGAGGATATTAACGAAGTAAAACCTTCCATGGTAAAAGACAGGAAAGTTTGTGTATTTTGTGGTGAGCAACATTCCAGTGCATCTTGTCAACAGTATCCTGATTATGCATCTAGAGTAGGAAAGTTTCAGGAACTGGGGTGTTGTATAATCTGTATGAACTCTGAACATACTGCCGCGGACTGTAAGGCTAAATTAAATCTTTGTTTTAAATGCAAAAAAGATCATCATCATAGTGCCTTATGCCCTAGGATGAAAATTGAGGTTCCTAAACCTGCAAGCGTCAATATGACAATTGCAAAAGGGAATGCTCCATTAGTTATGCCAGCTGCAGTTCCCATAGCCGATGTGAAGGTATTGTTTGAGAATAGAAACCTATTAGTATGTACCCTGTTTGATACGGGTGCTCAGAAAATCTTCATTTCTGCAGACATTGTGAAGAAATTAAAGTTACCAGTTATCGGCAAGGTAAATCTAGCCATTACAGGATTCTTAACAACGAAGAAAGCTCAGTCTTTTGATTTAGTTAGACCTGTGATACAATTAGGCAGATATAAATGCCGTATAACGGCAGCTGTGCTTGATAATATGGAGACAAGTATATACATAAAGGGATTGAAGGAAACCTCTGATCATCTACAAAGCTCAGGGATAAAGTTGGCTAAACGGAATGTGGAATCAGATACTGTGGGTCCCATAAAAATGATAATTGGTTCTGATTATTGTGGAAGATTCCTACATAGGACTTTCAAAAGGAATAAGGTACAGTTGTTCAAGAGTCCGGGAGGTAACCTTATTATGGGTCAGTTGCCTTTTCCAAAACAAGAAGGGAGGCCAAACTAGTAGACTCAGTCTTTGTTACCCCCACACAGTCATTGATGGTAGCTAGAATAGGTGCAGAATTAGAACCTACTCAGATAAATGACTTGTTGGATGAAAATATTGAACCTGTACACAAACTGTGGGACCTAGACATTGTAGGTACCCTGAGGAACCAACCCCTGAAGATAAGATAACCTTGGATTTGTATAATCAGTCTGTGGAATTTAAGGATGGACAGTATTGGGTAGGATTACCATGGAAATTAAACCATTCAGAGTTGCCAACAAATTACCAGGCAGCTAAAGCTCAGTTAAATTCTCTTCTAAGAAAGTTGAGAGACAAACCAGAACATTTAACCATATATGATAATATTATAAAGGATCAATTGAAGAATAAATTTATAGAAGAGGTAGAATACCCTGTTAACCACAAAGAAGGACACTTCTTACCACATCATGCTGTAAGCAAGGATTCAGTAACTACTCCCATAAGGATAGTATTTAATTGTAGTAGTAAAGCGTCCAAGGGATCAGCTAGCTTGAACGATTGCCTATACTCTGGACCTACACTAACAGAGAAGTTAGGGAATGTGTTACTAAGATTTAGAGAGAAACCTTACGCTTACACAGCAGACATTAGTAAGGCTTTTCTCAGAATAGGACTGAGAGAGGAGGATAGGAAATTTACAAAATTCCTCTGGCCTCATGATCCTCAAAATGAGGATAGTCCATTGAAAGCTTACTGTTTCCTCTCGGTGCTCTTTGGCTCTTGTGCTAGTCCTTTCCTACTTTGCAACACTTTAAAGCATCATTTTGAAAATGCCAAATGTCCAGAAATAGGACAGGTTTTTTACATGGATAATTTGCAAGGTGTTGCTGAAACAGAGCCGGAAGCTTTGAAGGCTTATGAAATAGCCAATTCCGAATGTGGGAAGGCAAATTTGCCGTTACAGAGCTGGAATACAAATTCACCTTTTTTGAGGAATGAAATACAAGAGGACTATCCAGATTCTGACATTCCCAAAATTCAAAATGTGTTAGGTCTTAACCGGGATACAACAGCTGATGTAATAAGTCTGAAACCAATTAAGTTCTCTGATGTCACTCTCACCAAGAAGTCTTTGTTAAGTCAGGTTTCCAAGCTATTTGACTCATTAGAATTGGTCAGTCCTATAGTTATTAAGGGCAAATGTTTAGTACAAGAGGCTTGACGAGAAAAACTAGACTGGGACACTGTATTAGGTGAGACATATATGGAACAATGGGAACAGATTAGAAAGGAGTTTAAAACTACATCGAGCATATATATTCCCAGGGAAATAAACAGTAATGAGAAGTCACACTTACACATATTTTGTGATGCTTCTCAAAGGGCCTATGGAGCAGTAGCTTATTGCGCAACAGGAGAAGATAGTAAGATTATTATGTCCAAAGCCAGAGTTGCGCCAATTAAAGGAAGAACACTACTTCAAATGGAATTAGCTTCCATAGAAGTAGGAACTAAATTGGCCAGGTATATAACCACTACTCTTGATACTCAGTTTGAGGATATTTACATATGGACTGACAGTGAGATTTGTCTTTACTGGATAGGGAAGGAAGACAGTAAAATTCCTTTCGTCCGTAACAGAGTGAAGACTATTAAAGAACTGTCTTCCAATTTAATTTCATGCATGTGTCCTCCAAACAAAATCCAGCTGATCTGCTCTCGAGAGGCTCGACCGTAAGGAGACTGATCAAAGATAATTTGTGGTTTAAAGGTCCTAAATGGTTACTCACTAAGGATTGGCCTGAACAGAAACAGTACAGTATTGCTGAGATTAGTGTAGTGAATTTGGATCCTGTAGTACCTGAGCCAGAAGTAATTGACATCAGCCGATTCTCATCGATAAGACAACTTCTAAATACTACTAAATTGGTTGTTGAATTTTTGAATAAGAAGGTGGGGTTTCAGAAATTAGATCCCCTAGAATACTGGCTGAAAAGAGTACAAAGAAATTCTTACAGGGAAATATATGAACTTTTAGGCCAAGACACTGGAAAAGGGAATAAGCTGATGAAGAATTTAAGCTTATTCTTAAACAGAAAGGGTCTAATAAGATGTCGAGGCCGACTGGTAAAGGCTGACTTGCCCATCCAAACCAAACATCCCATTTTATTACCCAAGAGCGGATGCTTTGTACAACTTATTATAAAGTAAGCCCATGATTACACTCTCCATGGAGGTGTACCGCAGACCTTAGCCCAAATTCGGGAAAGGTAACGGATTCCTAAGGGTAGACAGGTTATTTAAAAATAACTCAAAAACTGCATCATTTGTAGGAGGTATGAGCAGCGACCTTTTAACTACCCAGGACCACCAGCCCTACCGAAGGATAGAGTGAACATAAGTCGGCCCTTCCATATAACAGGAGTGGGCTACAAAGGGGCTATAACTGTTACGGGTGAGGAAGCTCCCCACAAAGTTTACATTTGTTTATTTACTTGTGCCTACACCAGGGCAGTCCATCTAGAATTAGCGGAAGACCTAAGCTCAGACACATTCCTCAATGTCTTTCAAAGATTTGCAGCTAGAAGGCCTTGTCCTGGCAAGTTAATAAGCGACAACGGAACTAATTTTGTTGGAGCAGCACCTTTACTGCTGAACCTAATGAACGACCCAAAGGTTAAGTCGGCGCTGGAAATCCGAAATTGTATTTAGCAGTTCACAACTCCAAGAGCTCCCTGGCAAAATGGATTTACTGAAAGAATGATTGGTATTGTCAAGAACTGCCTGAGAAAAACATTAAATAGAACTAAGATCACGAGAGAAGATTTAAGAACAGTAATAACTGAAATTGAATCCAGGATTAATAATAGACCTTTGACTTATCAAGATGACACTAGCATCTCGCTAGGGGCCTTAACACCGGCTCATATGTTATATGGCATGAAGCTCCATCCGATGCCTTGTGTGGATATCCAGGAAGACGTTGATGATCCTAACATAGAAAATAATGATTTAGGACAAAATCTTCGGGAGGGATATCAACGTCTGAAAAGGGTGTTGGATACTTGGAATAGACATTGGAGCGAGGAGTATCTTTTGAGCCTATGCGAGAGGTTTTATGGAGCCCAGGCTGCCAGCAACAAATCAGTTATTAACATAGGAGATGTGGTCTTAGTGAAGACCGAACAGCTAAGATCCCAGTGGCAATTAGCTAAAGTGATTTCCACACACCCTGATTCTGAAGGGGTGCTGAGACTCGTAAAAATAAAATGTAGGGGACATACCAGTATAAAAACTATTGATAAACTGGTACCTCTTGAGTTAGCAGCCACTCCGGATCCAGAGGATGGTGAAGATCAAACGGGTCAAGAGGCGCGACCTAGAAGGTCCGAGAACTATGGAGGGAACTCTTGGCTAAGGGTCATATTACATGATACAGCATATCATTTTCCTCTGGCCCCAAAACTGTGGGAAATATTTTCCCCCAGAGCAGTTGCGCTCTCTACTTTTATCATAGTTATCCCTGGTTAAAGGCAGAGGAAAACTTGAGACCTTTGTTAAGAGTTCAAGCGGTTTTAATAACCCAGAAATTACGTTCTCTTTAATAATTCTTGCCATTACCATTCTCTATGTTCAACAATTCCTTAAAGTGTTCTCTCTATCTGCTCACTTTTTCTCCCTTCTCCACTAGTAAACTACCATTTTTATCTTTCACTCCCTTACTAACTTCACTGCCACCCTGTCTAACTCTACCTCATTCCAGAACATTTTCTTACAGTGCCTCCACTTTTACACTCCAATTCCTTCCAAATTCCTCATCCACTCTCTTCTTACTCTCTCTTACTAATCTTTTCACCTCTCTCTTCCTTTCTACAGATTACTCTCTCTTCCGTCTCTCACGCCCCTGTTTCTCTTCCATTTGCTGTATGCTTTCTTCTTTTGTGCCACAGCCTGTCTCACCTCTTCATTCCACCATGCTATTCCTTGCACCCTCTTTCGTCTTCTCTTCACCACACACGCCACCTCACATGCTACACAAATTTCTTCTGTGAATATCTTGCACACACCTTCCACGTCCCCAATCTGCTCCAATTCATATTTATCCAATCGTTCCTCCACTTCTTTCTTATATTCTCCCCTTTTCTCATTTTTACAAATGTCAGAGCTGTTAAGAGTTCTACATGCAACCCACTTGGTTTCTATAGAGAACATACAGACAAGCAGACAAACTCTCTCTCTCTCTCTCTCTCTCTCTCTCTCTCTCTCTCTCTCTCTCTCTCTCTGTGCAGAGACATGAAACTCCTCAGAAATGCCCACCTGCATTTACCGCATAATATGGACGTGTATTAATTAAAACATTTATCGTAACAGGAGGCCGACTGCACCCGGTTCGTTTATGCATTCTCTTAGTTAGAGCATTTTAGGTATGTTGAGTCAAAGATTGTTTAGCTGTAATCCACCGTTTCGGCTAACTGGAGGGTACAAACAGACAAACAGATAAGAAGAATGTGTATTTTAGTAGTATATAGATATACATATACGAATACTGTATATATAATAGCTGCTTACGCCCACTTCATGGGCCTAATTAGCTAGGCCCTCTGGGCGAGCTGGGCCTTTGGCCCAGAGCTGTGCAAAATTTGGTGGAAAACGACTGTGTTGGAGTGGCTGCAAGCTCCGCTCCCTCCCTCCCTCCCTCCCTCTCTCTCTCTCTCTCTCTCTCTCTCTCTCTCTCTCTCTCTCTCTTGCTTGCTCGCTTGCGCGCACGCACTCTGATGCCACGACAGTTCTCAAAACACCTAATGCGTGTTCTCTGTGTGTTTTCTTAGAATTTTGCTCACTGTGCTTGCCACTCTTTCTTCATACTCTCCATTACGCTCGCATTTATTCTTGAAACACCTATCTGTTGCGTTTATACTGGCAAAGTCAGACTTCCATCTTTTGAACCTTTCGTTGATGCAAGAAGTACAGTAAGATGTCATAAATTGTGGGAAAAAAAAAAAACTAATCAGAATAGCTATGAAGCTAGGAAATTGGACATGCTGAGCTTGTGCTGGGCTGGTAGTTCTATGGGAAGGGCCTGGCCGAAGGGGAATATCATCTAAACTGCGCATGCGCCATAGAGTCTCGTCGCTGATTGGCCCGTGTTTTCTCTTAGCTGGCACATGTAAACAGAACGATGGAACAGCTAAAAAGTGCAAAGACAAAAATACGTGACTGTCTCACAAGTACGACTGTTGACCCATAATTGAGGTGCAACATTTGTGATAAAACATTCTCTACAGTTAATAACCAAAGGAGGCATGAAAAGACTATCCAGGGTGTAACAGCTCCATCCAATAGGCCTACGACTGTAATACGTAAAGGGTGCAATAAAAGATTCCCTGCTTTAAGAATCTACCGGGAGCACCTGCTAGATCATGAGACTGTCATCAACAAAGTGAAGCACGAGTTTGTCAGTTTTTTTTTTTTTATGGGTAGGCCTAGGCCTGGCCTATGCTAGCCTAATTTTGGAAAATTTTTACGTGGCCAATACCATCGATTTCGGTATCATTGGATAGGTTATTGGCCATAGCTTATTGTCCATGAACAATGATTTTGAAGATCGGAAAGAATTCTGAACACAAACCAAGCCTAACTCACCCAACCTAGGCCTAACCCAGCTTGACAACCTAACACAATCGTAATACAGCCTAATCTAACCTTGTCTAACTAACCCATTGTGGCATTCGTGGGAAGCTTGTAGGTTGTATCAAGTTGGAGGGGTTAGGTTTGGGTGCTGTTCAGGATGCTTTCTGATCTTCAGTATCATCATTCATGGACAATATGATCAATTACCTAAGCTATCTAGTGATAACAAAATCGATGGTATTGGCCAGGTGGCTGTCTTCTGAAGAAATACCTTTACTTTAAACCCGTACTCGCTGACATTCATTTCTGTCAGAAATGATAAAAATATTACTCTTATATTAACCTGACCTAACCTAATGTAACCTATTGTAGGAAACATCCAAATACACAAGAAAATATCATAGAATGACTTTAAAACATATATCAGTATAGACCTATAGGGTAAAATCCCATATCCCGCAATTAGACACTATAACCAGTATAACAAAATAAAGCCCCAGCTCCTGTAGAGTAAGCTAGGCTAAGAGAAACGTGCATTAGGTGTTTAGCCTAAGACAATTTTTGTCGCCAAGAAAAAATATATATTTACTTTTATGCCAATCTGACAACTCAAGTCCAAACCTGTCATTTGCAACATGATTATCAATTTCGTTCATAAATCGTCGATTACTAAAGGAAATATATTTTCAAGCTTCCCAAGCTGTGTGTGACAGACAGTACAACAATGTTATAATAGCCTACCCATCTAAAACTGTAACAAGCAGAAGGTGCAAAAATTTTGTTAGTTTCTACTATTGTATTTGCTTAAAATTCTGTTGTTTACATCTGCCAGCTGAGAGAAAACATGGGCCAATCAGTGACAAGACTCTGGCGCGTGCGCAGTTTAGATGATTTTCGCCTGTGAAATGAGGCCCTTCCGTTCTATGGCAGGGCAGGCTCCATTAGCCATTGGAATATCATCCTCAGCGGCGTGGCCGTTGGCCGCCACGGTGACGTCACTCCTGTCAGCATCAGGCGCCGGATCTGTGTCGAAGAAGAGGTGAAAAACTTTAACTCTCAACAGAAAACCCTTAAAGAGGATGCAACAATTTTGGTCTCATCCAAAGGTGTGTGCAAAATTTGGTGGAAAAAGACTGTGGGAGCTGTTGGAGTCTCTCTCTCTCTCTCTCTCTCTCTCTCTCATACTCCATGCATTCTTTCATGCCACAAAAATACTCATATATCGGTATGTATAAAAGAGCCACATTGTTTGTTTGTCCTTTGGTCATGCCCAAACCAAGGGCCAGAGACCCCTAGCCCCATATATATTCTGAATCAGGGTGACGCAAGGATGGTTTTAGGGGGGATCAAAGTTCAGATCTAGGTCATTAGACGTCACTGGTAAAGTGTTCACCTTTTGGGCCCGGGCAACGCCGGATACCCTGAACCTCAATTTTGGGCATGGAGACTCACATGACCTTCAATTTCGACATAGGCTATGTAAGACTGACCTCCAAGGTCATTTGAGGTCACTGGTTGGAGCAATTTGAGGACACCAGTAATACATGCTCAAACAACTTGACCCAGCAGCTCAATTTTTGGCATGGAGACTCATTTGACCTCCAGTTCGGATATAGGCTATATGAGGTTGGCCTCTGAGGTCATTTGAGGTCATCTGTAACAGTAAACAAGTGCACACAAATACTGTGTGTTAGTCTGCGAAAGCTGAAATAGAAAGTTCCAGGACCGCTTATAATCCCTCTTCAAAAGCATAAGAGGAACATGCTATTTCTGGATTAGAAAGAAAGATTGAACTAGAACAGAAAGGATTAGAGTGTTCTCCTTTTAGCCTGGGCAATGCTGGGTGCACCAAATAGTAATACACACACACACACACACACACACACACACCCACACATATATATATATATATATCTATATATATATTTATATATATATATATATATATATATGAACTAATAAACAGAAAAATGAAAAATGTGTAAATAAGTAATTTAATTGTTTATATAATTAGTAAATAGAGAAGAACTAGAAAAAATAAGCATAATGATATGGGCCACAACTTCATTCACTCACTACCCCCGAAATCCTTTTATTCCGACAGAATTTTTAAAAATGTCTTCTTGCCATCTTCTGATGCATTTATTCAGCTTAGGGCTTAGAAACATTTTGAATGAGGGGGACGAGATGTAACCATCACGAGTAGATTTATATTTATCTCACATAGAACCTTAACATCTTTAAGCTAGCATGGCCAGGAATAGTAACCAAGAAGACTCATTCGTACCTTGGTTCATCAAATTCTATGCATCCACAACTTCGTATTCAGATTTCGAAAATTTGCCTATTTCCATCAGATGAAACTAAAGCATCTCAAACTACTCCACTAATACAGATCCCTGATGAAATTAACCGACCCCGTGCTGGTGATGTACATGTACGTCAGACCCTATATGCGTGGACAATGCCAGCGACGTACATGTATGTCAACAATTTATTTACTAGAATTCGAAAATTCAAATTAGGTGCCAAAAAATTGACTGGGATATTCCCACGCCTCTCTAGGCCTCTCTAGGCCTTCCTATGTCATCTATATACCCAACAAGAGTGTCCGTGGTTAGTTATCGATAAAGAAAATGTAGAGCTTCTGCCTCCTCTCTCTCTATGGCGGCAGCGGGAGGTGAAGTCTATGGGTGTTACTCCAATGTTTTCAGCCACCTGCTCAGGAACAATCGACCTCTAAATCGACCTACATGGCTTCTGTAAGTACTATTATGGTTGTTCTCCATGTTTTCTCATAAATTCTAACCTATCTAGCAAAAAAAAAAAGTCGAAAATTTGCTGGCTCCACGGCTCAATGAGAGTCCAAAGTCTGCCGGCAAGCAGAGGGTTAAATGTGTCGTATGGTGGGCTAATCAGAATGAGACCGCAGTGAGGTCCACATAAAACCATCTTCATCCACTCCTCAGAGATGTCTCGTGAGTGTCGGGGATGGCTCAGTCAGTGTTATCAGGGTCTACCTTTTATCTTTTATACATTAACTGCCACTCCAATGACCACACAATCAGACTGAGACATCTGCAACCAATGTTGTAGTCAAGACCAGGCACTTTGAGACCTAGACCAAGACCAAGGCCAAGACCAGGACCAGACCCTCCGAGACCAAGACCAAGACCAAGAATTTATGTGTCTGCTGAATGAATAAAAAGTAGCTGCAGCCTGCAGGTGCTGCACTGCTGGTCAGTTCTCACAGGCGTCTCAGCCCCACGAGTGAGTGCACCAGTACCCCAATCACTTAGTTGCAGATTATGTATCGATGCAATACTCAACACACTTTAAACGAATTTAAGTTGATTATCGCATATGAGTTGAATGAGGACGAAGAGTTTCTGGGAAGACAATTACTAAGAAGAATGAAAAAGAGAAGAAGGCAATGGGGATAATTCCCGGGGCCAAAACTCAAGAGTATGGAGGGACCAGGGCCCACACCAGGACTGTGATAGTTTTGCTTCTTTTTCCGGCCTGTGTCAAACGTTTTCCAGGCACCCCAGAGCGCGTTCATAGCTTTCTATGGCCCTACACACCGATGTTATGGGTTTTGAAAGTTTTTTAATTTTTTCAACTTTTGAAAGTACGGTTTTGAAGTTATAATGTATGGTGTTGCATACTTTGTCAGTGCCATTGTACTCTTGGATAGCTGTATCTTCCTCATGCGAATGCTGGTTTACGGAAGATTAATTTCCACACTTCTCTCCAAGCTTTACCTGTGCCCAAACGTTCCATTCACAACATATTCATCTTTCGTTTCTCGTGAACAGTCGACGGGGACTACCTACTTTTCAGGATAATTACACAAGAGACCGAAAGGGTTTCGGGATACAGAGGTGGGAAGCAAAAAATTTTCATAAATATAAAAAGTATATTTTACTTCCATAAGTGCTCCGAATACTTCTTACGGTCGTAACCAATATTTGTTTAAGAGAACAGGTTTCACTAACTTTCCCTCTTGAAAGGGGCCCTTATTCGTGCCTGCTCACTGCCCTTCTTGCTACTACAGATGATTTATCGGCCGCCAGGTGGCCCTCCCACTTTAGTGGGGCTAGAAACGCCACTGGGCCACATGGCCATGGCCCCCCGCTCATAGGTGAATAAGTTGTTTGAAATACTAGGGTGGCTGTGAAACATTAGAAAATATTCTGATTTCTTCTAAAAAGTTCATAGAAGTCACTGCAAGCCTTTGTGATAGCCATTTGGAAACTCTGAAGGGTCATAACTCGAAAGGTTGGAAGCCACTGATGTCTGACTTGGCCCCCATCTCTCCAAAATCTTGGCTATGCCCCTGTAAGGGAGGAAATATATTTACAAAATTTATGTAAACAACTGACCATCTAGGTAAAATATTTCTGCTTTCATTGCTTCACTGGCATGAAGAAACAAACATAGGAAAATAGAAATTTTTTTGCTTACATTTTCCGAGCGAACTAGCTAAACCTGTGGTGTACGTGTGCGAAGGGTGCGGGGATTACATACACCATACACGTGTATGAAGTACACGGAAGTGAACAGAGCGGCAAACATGCATGCGTGCAAACGGAGATTTTCACTGTGAGAATGGCCACATCATGCATGCTTTCTCGACTCGCACGCACTCTATCGGCGCTCGCAGGGCTCAGCTCATGCATCATCACCGTAACGCTAGCCAGGCAGTATCTATAGTCAGTACAACGCAGTATGGTGCGCCGTGATTCGAATCAGCAATTGATTTTTCTCCGTGTATGGTCATAAATTCCGACCTTCCCCACGCCGCGATGCACTTTGTAATGCTGGTCTCAACCTGGTCTCGAACCAAAACTTCGAGACCAGAAGCTTCGAGACCAAGATCAAGACCAAGACCACATCATGCGAGACCAAGATCAAGACCAAGACCACATCAAACTGGTCTCGAGACCAAGACCATTCTCGAGACCTACAACACTGTCTGCAACACATACGATTTATGGACCATCCTGTATACCATGAAGATAAGAGGGTTAATCAATCAGATCATTAATCCGGTCGGGGTCTCATTTTCTCAGTTAGGAATTCCAGAGGCGTTAAGGTCAACACTAATGAGATCTTGCTAAAGTAAGGAAGCCAATGATACACCGCTTACCGTGTCTAGCTCACACGTGGTAAAACCCGAGTTTGATTATCTCGACGGTCAGACTGGTGGTTTCAGTCTGTTTTTCTCTAGGCCCTGTTCACCCAGATGTATAATTAGGGACCTGGATGTAACACCGGCTTTAGCGAGTTGTGTATTTAGAAATGACCAAAAACTGTCGATCCGTAAATGGCACTAATGTAGTTGATAACCATACGTGTTAGCCTCATTCCTCTTACTGTACTAATCATATATCAGTTGGGGGAGAATATTGTTTAATTAGTTTGAAGGGATGTGTAATAGTATTTTTAACCTTAATTTGTGCTGTTTAAACGCGGACAAATATCATAGAGGCAGGTTCATATTTTGCACATCCCAATGTCCATGTATTGTGGAGAAGGCTCGGCTGCACCATTGTCTACTCTCATTATTTTCTACTGCCCATAACCATTTTCCATGCTTCATAGTGACTTATTTATTTATTTATTTATTTATTTATTTATTTTTACGTCCTCTGGTTGAGTTGTGATTAGTAATGTTACGTGGCACTAGCATCGCAATTTTCATGTGTTGTGGGAACGGTTCGGCCTGCCATTCTCTACCGTCCATTACTGCCTATTATCCATAACTGTTCTCATGTTTTTAGTGACTTTTTTACGTCCTTTAATTGCGTCGTTGATTAAAATGTCATGATACAGGTAATGCGTCCTCGTTCCTCACAAAAGCAGACTGAGCCATCCCAGCTAGACATAGAAGATTGGGAATCTCAATATACAGACCACTCAGAGGATGGATTAACCCTTTAACGACAAATCCTTAGACTGAGGATTCAGCTTCGAAACACATCACTGTTGTCCATGGAACACAACAAACTTTTGGGAATATTGTGTGAATTTCATAACTGTTGTATGTAAAAACTGGATCGATATTAATGTCAGCAATGGTATGTATGGGACAGGGATTCTGCGTAATGGGACTAACCATCTGACAGTGGGATATCCCTTCACAACTTTTGTACTGGATGGTCCGTAAATAGCACTCTATGACAGCCTCATCTGCCTGTTTGGCATGCTTGCGTGGGCATTGGTGCGGAGGTGGGATTAGGAAACGAAGAAATGATGCAGGAGAGACACTGATAATGCAACTTACGAAAAAACATGTGCTGGAATGAAAGAGGTGCGTAATAAATAGACCACACTGTATATTCTACTCCCCATACCACCAGATGTTGGTGAGGAACGCCTTTCCTTGGTGGCATTGCTATAGATGAGTAGCTCTGCTGTCCAATTATACAAACGTCCCTAATTTCTTTGGTATCCTATTACGGCAGGGAGGATGGAGGTCGAGAGGAATAATCTGCTTTTCATCCTTTAGTCCATCGGGTTCACATTCACATGAGCCTGAGGTTCAAACTACAACTGATAACCACCAGACGAATCTGCTGACATGAAACAGGTCTCCAACAAGACAACCTTCATTAACACCGTCACTGCAAGTCTCCCCTAATGTGAACAAGCCTTTATGAAAGATGTAGCCCTACCATGTGTTAAAAATATATAGAAAAATATATAGATATGCACTTAGAAATGTGGCAGTTTCATATATTTGGGCATAAACTCGACTCGTACACTAATGGTGATCATAATAATAATAGAAATAATAATAATAATAATAATAATAATAATATTAATAATAATAACTAGAAAGTGCTCAGAGAATGTGCAGCTCCGCAAATGCATTGTCACTGAAAAGGATCCGGATCTGGATTCGGATTCGTGGATAAAGGATCCGGATCCGCCCTCAAATCGAATCAATTCTTTCTTGGTTCATGGCCAACTCTTCCACAAAATTTCACTGAAATTCATTTAGAATTTTTGAGATAATGTTCGGGATACTCCGGATCCGAATCCGCCCCAAAATTTCTTGATTTCTTCCTTGGTCCATCGTGCACCCTTTCACAATAGTTCATCAAAATCCGTTCATAACTTTTTGAGTCATCCCCGATGAGGATCTGTGGATGTAGGATCCGGATCCGGATCTGGATCTGCCCTCAAATTTAATCAATTCTTCCTTGACCCATTGATGGCCAACCTTTCCACAAAATTTAATTGAAATTCATCGTGAACTTTTGGAGATATTGTGCAGGTTACTCTAGATCCAGTCCGAAGTTTAATCGTTTATTCCTTGGCCCATAGCCTACCATTCCACAAAATTTCATCAAAATCCGTTCATAACCTTTTGAGTAATCCTGCTAGCAGACAGATGCCACCACCACAACTTACTACAGTACAGGATACGTCAGAGCCACGCACCAAGACACTACAAGAATTTCTCCCTTCTTCCACAACCAACAACATCGAAACAGCCTGTGAAGCCTATGCCCAGAGTCGAGCAGATAAAGAAAAAAAAAGATGAATCAAGCTCACTGTCATCATCTCCTCATCAACAACAAGCGAAACTCTAGCAACGATGAACCCTAGTGACCAAACAGGAGAGAGGGATGAGCGTGGGGTTCACGTGAAGCAACGAGAGGACGAGGTGGGGGTTGTTGGCGCGGCCAACACCTTCCCCACCTCATGAACATATGCTTGACAAACGCGAAGTAAGTCAAGTACATAAGAACATAAGAAGAGAGGATAACTGCAGTAGGCCGGTTGGCCCATGCTAGGCAGCTCCTAGAAGAGTAACTGAACTACTAGAATGAGATAAGGATAGCAAAGAAGAAGGCTCTCCCCCGCCCTCCAAACCCTCCAGCCGAAGCCGGCAGGAAAAAGTCAGAAAGAACATCACGCCGTATAGAAAAACTGGCGTGGACATTTTACAGGAAAGTGTGAAAGGAGAATAGAGACTATCATAGTGTAACCTGGAAAGAAAAAAATTATGAATTAGTATTGGTTATAAGATTTTCTTTATTCTATATCCACCCCTTATTTGTCATATGCTTATTTAGCCTATGCTTGAAACTCTCAATGGAAGAGGCGGCAACTACTTTACTAGGTAGCTTATTCCATTCGTCTACTACTCTATTACCAAACCAATTTCTACCGATTTCCTTACTGAAACGGAATTTTTCTAGTTTGAAACCATTATTTCTAGTTCTATCCTGTACGCTCACTTGAAGTACCTTGCTAATATCTCCCTTATTTATACCATTCATCCACTTAAACACCTCAATTAAGTCTCCCCTTACTCTACGCCTCTCTAGCGAATGCAGACTTAGTCTTTTCAGTCTGTCTTCATATGACAGGTTCCGGACGTCATGTATCATTTTTGTCATTCTTCTCTGTACATTTTCTAACGAATTAATATCCATTCTATAGTAAGGACACCAAAATTGTACTGCGTAGTCTAAATGTGGCCTTACTAATGCTAGATAAAGTTTCAGTATTACTTTAGATGATCTATTGCTCACGCTTCTCGAAATAAATCCTAGGACCCTATTTGCTTTATTTCTTGCATTAATATACTGTTGCCTTGGTTTAAGGTCGTTACTAATCATAACTCCTAGATCTCTCTCGCATTCCGATTTGCTAATTTCTTTGTTATCTAAGTTATATTTAGTATCTCCAATGGTCTTACATACGTTAAGTACTTTACATTTTTCAACGTTAAATTCCATTTGCCAAGTTTTAGACCATTTGGACAATTTATCGAGGTCTTTTTGTAAGTTATGGCAATCGTCAGTCAAGTTAATGATACGCCCTATTTTTGTATCGTCGGCAAATTTGCTGATGCTGCTATTGACTCCTAAGTCTAGATCATTTATATATATGATAAATAATAAGGGACCGAGTACTGAACCCTGTGGTACACCGCTAGTTACTAATCCCCAGTCCGACTTAGTTCCATTTATTAATACTCTCTGCTTTCGTCCTTTCAGCCAGGATTCTATCCATTTTAAGATATCGCCATCTATACCGTGTGCTCGAACCTTTCTAACTAACCTTTCGTGTGGGACCCTATCAAAAACTTTACTAAAGTCCAGATAAATAACATCGTAAGCTTTATCGCTATCTACTGCCTCATAGACCTCCGAGTAGAATGCAACAAGTTTGTGAGGCAGGATCGTCCTTGCCTGAATCCATGCTGACTTTCCTTTATAAGATTAAATCTTTCTAAGTGTTCTCTAATCTTATTTGCCAAAATTGACTCTAACATTTTTCCTACTATTGACGTTAGACTTATCGGACGATAATTCGACGCAGCTGATTTATCACCCTTTTTAAAGATGGGCACAACGTTTGCGGTCTTCCACGCCTCGGGAACTTCTCCTGAACTTAAAGAGTCATTAAATAACGTTAAAAGTGGCTGACATAATTCTTCTTTGGTTTCTTTTATAATTTTTGCATATATATCGTCCGGACCTGGCGATTTTGAGGTTTTAACTTATTAATTTCTTCCAGTACGTCCTCCTTACTAATGGTTATTTTACTAAGAATATTTTCCGTATTCTCATGGTAAATATTTGCTGCTTGAGGGACCAGGCCTAGATTTTCCTTGGTGAATACTGATATGAAATAATTATTTAGGATGGAGCACATTTCTTTATCTTCACTGGTAATGTCACCTGATTCTGTTCTGAGTGGTCCTATCCTATCTTTATTTTTCGTACGGTACATTTGATAAAAACCCTTGGGGTTTTCTTTTGATTCACTTGCAACCTTAACTTCATAACTTCTTTTTGCTTTTCTTATCTCCCTCTTTACTTCTCTATTTAAAATCGTGTATCGGTTACGTAAGTGTTCCTCTCCACGTTTTATTTTTCTATATATTCCTTTCCTTTGGACTATGAAAGATTTTAATCTGTTGTTTAACCATCTTGGTTCTGAATTATTCGTTCTAAACGGTTTTGAAGGAATATATCTATCTTGGCCTCCGTGTATTATATTTATTAACTCGTTATACTTCTCACTGGTCGAACGTCTGATTGGTACTGGAGCTGAGTTAATTTCCGTGACCTGGACTACATTCATATCTACCACCTCCCCTCTCACAGACACCTGACGGACATTCCCACGTGTTTCCTGCGCCTGACCTATGACCTGGGGTTCCCTACTGACCTGGCATTCCCTCAAATAGCTAATCTCCCTGTGGAATACCGTTCGAAAATAAGCTCTTAAGCCATCGAAATCTCCTAGACGAAAATTAGGAACAGTGGAGGTATTTTCAGTGGAACAGACATCCCAAATAAATTTGAACTTAATTTCTTCATGATCGCTATTACCAAGTCGTTCACCAACCTCTATATCGCTAATGATATTTTCTTTATTAGCTAAAACCAAATCTAGTATATTATTACCTCTGGTGGGCTCCCTGATATACTGATAAAGGAAATTATCCTGTACTACCTCTAGAAATTCCTCTGATTCAGCATCTCCTGTCTGATTTCTCCAATCTATCCTTGGCAGATTAAGGTCCCCTACAATTACTACTCAGCTGGACTGTGATGCTTTCCTAATTTCCTCCCAAAAGTATTTACTATCAGCTCTACTAATTTAGGAGATCTGTAAATTGCTCCTAAGACTAATTTCTCCCTATTGTTACTAATTTCAACCCAGACACTTTCTGTGTCCCTATTTACTTTAATGTCTGCTTTATTGTAACAGTTTAATGAATCCTTTACATAAATAGCTACCCCTCCCCCATTTCTTCTCTGACGGTTTGACACAAAAATATTATAGCCTTTTATCTGATATTCCGCTAAAAATTCTCGAGTGTCTGTATTCATCCAAGTTTCACTAATAACGGCAATGTCTATTTTCTCTGTATAAATTAAAGCCCTCAGTTCATCCATTTTATTACGTAAACTCCGGCTGTTTGTGTAGTACATTTTCAGATTATTACTAGTAGTTATGCCTCTACCTTGGCATTTACTGTTATTTATTTTATTACTAACTTGGAAACTCATTACTTTACTAATATAACAATTTTTTGTACTATCGCTTATCGCCCTTCTATCATCGCTTGTTCTATCATCTATCATCGCCTGCTCAATTTGAGGTGCCTGAGGTGACTCTTTCCGGATTCCAAACTATGATTTATTCACCAACAACTGTACACGTGGCAGTGGAGGGGTCGCTGTGTATGTTCAACACATATATTCTAGCCGCGTTAGAATGGACTTAACAATTACAAGAGACCACACTGAAACTTTATTCTTTGACTTGAGACATGGTTCGAATGTCATAACCATAGGTGTCATGTACAGACACCTGAACTCTGATATGAGGCAGTTTTTAACTGATTTCAGTACTATCATGGATGTATTAACCCCATCCGTGGCCGTAGGTCCGGAATTTTACATGTTCTGCCCGGTGCTGGGGCCACTTTCTGAAGTTTCGAAAATTGATTTTTTTTCCCTTGCCATACTGAAGAGGAAGTTCAGATGCACCTAACAGTGCAAATCCCAGCTGCCTAGACCCATTCTGAGGCAGGCAATGTAGCATGGAAATTGCAGAAATATTGGCAACGGATATTCGCCGCAGTGGTGTATTGCGGCGCAACATTGCACGTGGTTAACATTTTTTTTTTCCCAAAAAACAATGTGAATGGTGCTGAAATGTTGCGCATATATTAGATATGATGACACTGAATGATTTCAGTACATAAGAAGTTAGGACTGGCTCGAAAAAAAAGTATGAATATATTTTCACATTTTTTATATAAAAAATATGTTTATGGTAGTTTCAGGTTACTTGCCATGTTAGCGTTGTGAACTTGGTTGGAAAAGGGAGTGAAGGGGTTGAATATTCAGTCCTAAATGAGAAAATTGCCGGTCCCCTGAGGGTTGGTTCTCCCATGAGGGATGAAAGTGGAGGGTTGGGTGAATTAGCACCTCGTCAGCTCCGATTAAAGGTAAGGGAGTGGAGGCACTTTTAGCCGCTACCACACCACCTGCACGGCTAAACTAGAATCATAATGCACGTTCAAAACTATGAGTAAGTCAAATTTCTAGCAATAGACAAACAAGCAAAAATAAATACGTACACACACGGGAAAAACGTATTTTTCCCGTAATAACATGTTTACATTTCTCGATCATTTTACTTGTTTTTTTCCAAATATATGTATCTGTCTGTGTGTCATGAGTTTGGAAAATTGTGATATTTTCTGCCTGTTCACTTACATTACAAACAGAACCTGCAATGATTACCACTCTATCTAGGGCAAAAAGATTGCATTAAGCATGTAAGGAAATACGTGGGGCTGGCATCTGAGAAATTAATACAGAGCAGAATAATTACTCACTTCAAGTGCATGATGCGATGACACGAGTCAATGCAGGTGAACTTTTACCCATCTCTGCCCTCCCCTAGCAGGTCAAAAATCAATAGAAATAAGTCATTGTCTGGGAAACAGTCTATGTACAAAAGTCACTTACAAAACATAATCTACTTTACACACAACAACTATCTTACACTTCGATATCTTACTTTGTAGCACTACACTAAGTAATATACAGTATATACACTGCACTCATCCACACAGTCAGTACTTTGCAATGGAATGATACTCAGGGAAGCACTGCAGTGGGGACAGAGAGGCACCTGGCACGAGTGGCACTGCCATTTTTTTTTTTTTTAATAAATAACAGAACAGAGGAAGGAAAAACAAATGAGTAAAAAAAAATAATCCATACACCAGATTACTGGTGTCCTCTCTTCATAAAATATCTGTAACAGTTAGACTTAAACGGTCGTGGGTTGAAATTTAGAGGGAAACAACTCTGGGGAAGCGAGTTCCAGAGATATGCAGTTCGGGAAATGAAAGAATTCTGATAGGCAGAAGTTCTGAAATATGGCTGAGTGACATTCCAGTCATGAGCGCTACCAGATGCCCGTGTAGCATGAGGGAAGGAATGGAGAGGTGGCACCATGGACGCAACTTCGTCTGAACATTTGCCAAAAAAATATCTGTAAAATAATGCATGGGAGGCAACATTCCTTCTTACTTGCAGGGGAGGTAGTTTATTTGTAATGGCAGGGTTGTTAATGATTCTAACAGCTTTATTCTGAATTTTCTCTAGTTGTCTTAATGCAACCTCTCCACAACCATTCCACAAGGGTGAGCAATATTCAAGCTGAGAGCGCACTTGACTCTTATAAATTATAGATAACTGCTCATCGGCGAAGAAGTTACGGACTCTGTACAATAATCTAAGTTTCTTTGAGGCGGTTTTAGCAAGTGATCTGACTTGAGAGGTCCAGCTAAGAGCACTATTAAGTGAGACACCAAGAATTTCAATACTTTTGGAGATGGGAATATTAGTAGCACTGAAGGTAATGTACGGATCTGGCAATATCTGTCTATTTGTAAACTGTATATATTTAGTTTTACTAGCATTAAAAGAGACAAAGTTGTTTTGTCCCCATTCACTGATTGTAGATAGATCTTGATATGGAGAAGGCTGTACTGAGTTGAGTGGTAGAGATATTATACTTTGTAAATGGATGTCTGAGTGTGAATGAACTATGTAGAGTCATCTGCATTTGAGTGAATGGGATTGTGGGTGACAGATAAGAGATCATTAATATGAACCAGAAATACGGTTGGCGCCAGAACTGATCCCTGCAGCACGTCAGCATTAATTGAGTGGAAATTGGACTATACATCATCTACTTTTACTCTTATTTTCCAGTCACTAAGATATGAAGAAATCAAAGGAACAAAAGACGTTAGTCCATAGCAAGGGAGTTTGGACAGCAGGGAACGGTGCCATACTCTGTCGAAAGCTTTAGAGATATCAAGAGCTACTGCATGAGTTTCTCCAAAAAGATCAATTGATTGATGGATGGTATGAGTATGTCAATGGTGAATCTTTCGTGGCGAAAACCATATCCTCTATCACTAATTAAGTTGTTCGATTCAAGATGTTTAACAATGTGCTTATTACCTTACCAAGACATATGACAGCTATTGGTCTGTAACTGGAGGGGTCAGACGAACTTCCTTTCTTTGGAACTGGGTAGATATTGGCTTCTTTCCATGAATTTGGGAATAAAGAAGTACGTATGCATAGTCTGATTAATTTAGCTAGGACAGAGGTAAGTTCAGGGGAACACTTTTTCAAAACAATTGGCGAAATTCCATCTGGGCCTGGAGCTTTGTTGGTAGGTAAATTGTCTAGGATGGATTTTACGTATCTTGTCTGTATTTTAAGTGGGGCAATTTCAGGTGAATCAAGTTCCAGTACTGGGACATTCTGGCTGGTATCGTCAATTGTAGAGTTTCTGGCAAAGGTACTGGCAAAGATATCTGCTTTCCCACGTGGGTCATTTGCAATGTTGCCATCTGAAGATTCTAGTGGGGGAATGGAAGATGACTTGTTAAAGTTTTTATTGAAAGAATTAAGAGTTGACCAGAATATTCTATTGTCATTAGGGTTGTTAAGTAGTTTTGATGCTTGCTTTTGAAGAAAGCTTTTGCATGATTTCTAGCAATTTAAAATTGGGAGAATGATTCAGATCTTTTTATTTTAAGTAAGAGTTATATGCTAATGACTTTTGGGCTGTTGCTCGGGCACAGTTGCCATCAGACCATTTTGGAGAGTTCGATCTTTTAGTGAAGTGTTGACTTGGTATGAATAAATCCATACCAGCTAGTATTAAGTCGCAAATGTGGGACTGGGTAGAATTGGGATCACTAGAGAAGAAAGACTGCCATGGAACATCAGCAAGATAATTTCTAAATTCATTCCAGTCAGTCCTATCAAAGTCCCATTGGGTCACCCTGACAGGTTCAGAACCGGGAGGTGTGGGAGGGTTAACTAATGAGGCTTTGATGAGATTATGGTCAGAGGATCCAAGTGGTGACAGTACCTCTATCCTGTATTGATCTGGATTATTTGTCAAGAATAAATCCAAGAGATGGGCATTATGGTCAGGATTATCAGGTATTCTGGTTGGTTGCTTTACCAATTGGGTGAGGTTAAATGATTCCGCAAACAGCTCGCAATCTAGATCAGCGTCATCAGTCCGTGCAGAATGCAATAACCATTCGACAACGTGTATGTTAAAATCACCCAAAATGGTAATTTCGGTGCCAAGGGCAAGGGCAAGGTTACCCAACTGAGTGGATATGGAATCAAATACACTGGGTTCCGAAGAAGCACTGGGGGAACGATAAACTACACAAATATTTTTGGTAATGTCAACTTGTGCTGCCGTGGCTACCTTTCAGTGGCAGTGCGGAAGTGGCAGCACACCTGTGCACTCCTGCCATCTTTAGTCAGACTTTGGCCTTCAGGTGGTGGCAGTAGCTTTTCCAGGTAGTGCTGTGCAGCCCAGTATCTTGCAGCAAGCCTGTTGGGTGCATCCTGCAGAGAACTTGTATTCCCCAGTGAGACTGGCGGCTGTGGATCATATTCCTGTAGGAGTTCATTCACCGAGTCGTGTATGAACTTATGCACCATGATCGTCTTTCCAGATTTTTGGCAATAATAGTGATGCACATTCAGCACTCACATGTCCACCAAGTAGAAAAAGAGTTTCTTATACCACTTGACTGAATGACGAATGCACTCCACACTACCAATCTGCATGTCAGTTTCATCAACCAAGCGCATGTTTCGATTGTAGTCAATGACTGCATTTGGGTTATGAATACGCTCACTTGTCACTTGGTCTCGTTTCCCAGTGTTGACAATCACCTGTGTGCACAGTTGATAGCACGTGCACATCACGCTTGTCTCGCTAACGCAGGGCAAGGAGATCGTTGCTACACTGCAACACAACTGTGCCTCTTTCCTGCATGTCACCAAACTTCGGCATCCCATGCCTGTTGTTCTGCACGGTGCCACATGAACCAATCCCACGTGAAAGCAGGTGCATTGCCAATTCAGGAGAGGTGTTCCAATTATCTGTGTAGAGGATGTGCTCTCTACTCATATAATTCTCCATCATTCACTTCACGACTGCACCAGAAATCCCAAGACGATCATCATGTGGAATATCAGTCACTGCACCTGTGTAAATAATCATGTCAAGGACAGCACCCATATCAAATCACACAGTACAAAGATCTTTATGTCAAAACGATACTGTTTTGATGGGATGTACTGCATGAATGAGATACGGCCACGGAACAACATCAGTTACTTGTTGATCACGAGCTTTTGAAAAGCCCCCAAACTGTGTTGGAATTTGCCTTTGAGTTTTTCGAAAACCGTCCTGATCTTATGCAAACTGTCTCTTGGTCAGAGTATGTGTTGTTGCTGAAATGAAAGAACCTGAGGATGTTCTGGTATGTGTTCCGTGCCATGTACTTTCTGAATACATCGACCTGTGTCAACACATCAGTGGCCCAGTAGTTTTCAAGTGCATGTTTTTTTCACTAATGGTATCAACATCGTCAATGCCATAAACACATAAATGGTAGGCACCGTCACGTCAGTCTAGTGCCGTGTCCTATAGGTTTCCTTATGTGCAAGGTCAGCTGTTGTCTGTGCAAAGAATTAGTTTGACTCATCGCAAATGTGAGTCATGAGGTGCACGTCTAAATATGCAAGAAAAAAGATCATTATCGAGCTCATCGCTGTCAGTCCTGTCATGTCCCTGACTCTGGAGTTTGTCTCGTCAAACGTCCTCGGTCGGAAAGCCGTTGTCTCTTTCCACCCGCAGGCGGCACGTGATGGGGAGAGTTGCAGAGATCTCTGCTGCCTCCCGCACTGCAAGGCAGTCTTGCACACCTTCCCTGCTCACCGCTTCACAAACTTGACCCTGGTTCCGAAGAGGAGGTCCCCGGGGCATAATGTGGTGGTGAGGGGGCACCGGAGGTGCTGGGCAATGGTGAGGGGGTGCAGGAGATGCTGTGCAGTGGTTAGGGGGCGTGGGAGGTGCTGGGCGGTGGTGAGGAGGCACAGGAGGTGCTGGGCGGTGGTGAGGGGGCACGAGAGATGCTGGACGGTGGTGTGGGGGCACGAGAGGTGATGCAAGGTGGTGATGGGGCACAAGAGGTGCTTGGCAGTGGTGAGGTGGCACGAGAGGTAGTGTGCGGTGATTCAGTGGCACCCGTGATGGTGGTGGGTGGTGAGGTGGCCCGGGAGGTGGTGGTAGGTGGAGGAGTATCACAAGCAGTGATGGGGGGTGGTGAAGTGGCCCTTGAAGTGGTAGGAAGTGGTAAAGTGGCATGAAAGGTGGTACGGGGTGGTGAGGTGGTGCATGCAGTAGCAGAATGTGGTGGTGAGGTGGTGTGGGGTGAGTGCACCTGCACTTCCTCCCCCTCCTCTCCCTCAGTGAAGAGCCGCTTCACCACCGTCAGTCTCCTCTTCGGTGGTGGTAGAGCTGTATGACTAAGTGGTGGTGGCTTCTCCTCATTCTCCGTGGCGATGTCACTGTTGTCATCCTTGGTACTTGGAGAGTGATACTGCTCATTACCACTTGCTTCACTACTCCCCACCATACTTTCCACCTCCAGGTCAGACCCAATTCGGTCCTTGTCACTCTCCTCCCCACTGGGAAGCAGCTCCGCCCTGATCTTGGGGCTGGTGACCGGCCTACAGGACCGGAGAGGGCAGCACTGGGTGGGGGTAGGGGCAGGAGAGAGGCGGAACTCGGACGTTCACTCATCATGGTTGTGCGTGGTGTACTGACATGTGGGGTGCATGGGGAGTGGAGGGTAGGTCAGTCTGAAGAATTCAGAATGTTCGTTCACTTCCCAAATTTTTTGCCGTTTTTTTATAGGCCATGCTCACATGTCGCCTGCAGATATTTATCGGCTAAACGTCATTCGACGCCGCCAGCTACGGAGGGGTTAAATGTGGGAAATAATTATTGGTATACTTGTGATGATTGTAAAATTGGCTATCTCAAGAATGACTATGATCCATGAGTAACTGACTTATTATCTATCTGCTATTCACAAAAGTACTATAATACTATAAACAAACCAACATGTATGTTATTAATATCTGCCACAACAATAGATCATATATGGACAAATAATTATAAGGAGCGCTTAAAAAGTAGTAGTATTTACAACAAAATTTCTGGCCATTTTCCTGTTGTAACACCTTTTAATGTAAATAATTTATCGGAACCTAAGCTAAATGAACAAATCACAGTAACATACAGTATAGAGAGTTTAGTCCACATAATATAACCACCTTTAGGGAAAAACTTCAGCCAGTAACATGGGACCTTGTTTTTGGTGCCAACGACCCCCAAATCGGATACTGTAATTTTAGTCTTCTGTTTTCTACTATGTATACCAATAATTTCCCACTAAATAACAAAAAGATTAAATCAAAACATCTTTATAAACCATACATAAATCAAGTAAAAAGAATTGTTAAGAAGCGAGATTTGTCAGTTAGGTAGTCGAGGAACTTCTCGATGTTTTCCAAAGTTTACCATAGGTTCCGGTATGAGTCAGAGTTGCCAGTTTTCCTGCTGTTAGTGGGCATAGTTATTTTGTTAGCTACAGTATGCATTCATTTCTGTGCTCTTTTTCTCTGTGATGTTTCATTTCTGTGATTGTTTGTTAACTTGTGTAATTCAGTTTAAGTTTGTATGCTAAATAATTTACAGTCCTATGTAATGTAAGAAAACTTTTGCATGTTTTGATGTCTCCTAGTTGGCAACTGTTAACTGTTGTCCCGTAGAGTTTGTGCTAGAAATTTCTCGAATAATGCAAGCTTATTTAACCCCTTAACCGCGGGGCGTCACTTTCGTGACGCTCGGCTACAATGGATCATACCCCCCCCCCTCACTTTTGTGATTCTGTGTTATTTTGAATTATCCCAGGCTCTCAAGTGGTGGCTTGTATCATATATCAGTACTGCCAATGTCCAACACTAGTCAGCACTCCAAATCTCATCTGTACTCCCATCCATTGTTGACATTTTAGCTATTTTAACCCCTTCCTGACTCCCCTCCCTACCTGCCCTCCATTACCCTCTCCTCTCACCTCCCACGCCGCGCTGCGCTACGGAAATTTCCCCTTCTCTTTCCACAGATTTCATCCATTGAAATAAGCCCTATGCCCTATATTTTTACCCAATAATATTTACCAAAAAAAAAAAAGGTAAGTGATAGTGTTATACTCCAGAAATTGCCTAATTATCACCTGACAACACCTCACGTGCATTCATTCGCTACATTACCACGGTAATTTCCCCTTTGATTTATGCCCTTCCTGTGAATTCGATGTCTGTAATAAAAATATATATCAGAAAGGAAGGGAGAATCCTAATTGACATTTACAGTCACCTGGAACTTTTTCACTCTATTTCTATATTTATTGCCGAGATTTTCTACCTATAAAAAATTAGCATGTAAGTTAGCAGCAGTAAGCCTAAAGTGTCATTGTCAACCCTTCCCTTCTCAGATAATTTAACCCCCTTCTTGACTCCCCTCCCTAATTTTGCCCTCCATTACCCCTCTCCTCTCACCTGCTCACGCCACGCTGCGCCACGGAAATTTCCCTCTTCTTTTTCCACAGATTTCATCCATTGAAATAAGCCTCTATGCCCAATATTTTTACCCAATAATATATACCAAAAAAAAAACAGGTAAGTGATAGTGTATATACTCCTGAAATTGCCCAGTAATTATCACCTGACAAAACCTCACGTGCATTCATTCGCCACATTACCACGGTAATTTCCCCTTTGATTTATGCCTTGTAATCGATGTCTGTAATAAAAATATATATCAGAAAGGAAGGGAGAATCCTAATTGACATTTACATTCACCTGGAAGTACCTATTTCTTTATTTATTGCCGATGATTTTCTACCTATAAAAAATTAGCCTGTAAGTTAGCAGCAGTCAGCCTAAAGTGTCATTGTCAACCCTTCCCCTTCTCAGATAAGCTGCGGCATTTAGTTCCTTGTCCTCCACTGCAGAGACAAACATGTCGCACTGCATCCTGCCATTCCTGCAGCTTCATGCGCCCATTGCAAAGGGCCCCGTGACCTCTACTCCCCAAGAAAAGTGTTGAGGAGGCAAGCAGGGAAAGGCCTCAGTGACTCTGCAGTGGCACGAGAACTTGCTGAATTGTCGATGATAATAATGGACAGCGATTTTGGACGATTCCGGTGAATCGTGTGATGAGCCGGGTGAACTTATCGCGCCAGAAACAGCGACAACAAGTGCTCCTTACCAGTGAATCTGTGTGTAGCTCCAAGGGAAAGGGGAGCCTTTAGTGCAGGAAGGAAAAGAATTTTGGGAGAGGGAGCAGGAAAAGGCAGCGTGTTAGCCCTCCCAGAACAATGCCCCCACGTGACCCAGCCCGCCATGAGGTCACGAGATCATTCCACCTCCCCGTTCCCCAAGCCCCGCTTTACTCATCTTCAGTCATCATCGTCGGCTGAGTTATCTCCTCGGAGTCTTCGCCGTCGGAGTCACCACCAGCATCAACAGTGAAGGCCGGGCCGTAGAGGTAGAGGTAGATCTAAAGAGTGAGTGAGAAGTAGTGTAGCTAGTAGGGTAAGGGCATGCTAGTGCTGTCTACGGCAACCTAGGGTCAGTGCGAGTGACTCCTTGACCAGAAGTGATAAGCCTCTCTCAGGCCACAACTCTCCGCACCACCACCACCACCACCACCATCCCTCCACCGCCATGCCAGGGAATCCTGGACGCCTTCGCGTGGACGGAAGGGTCAGATTTTGTCCCCGAAAACCTGGTTTTCGATGAGAGCTCGTCAGGAGTTCAGCTCATGCCTTCCACTATGGACGAAAATGCTGAGTGTAAGTCGACTACCTTTTGGCCTTCCTAGATGACAGGGAAGTCATGCAGCACATATGTGATGAGACTAACAGGTTCTGAATCACAACGTGCTGCTAGTGGGCCACAGGTGCAGCCAAGATGCAACAGTGGACCATGCTGGGAGTGCAGGAGCTGTATGTAAGTTCTTTGCCCTCATGCTTGAGGTTATGCCACACTCCAAGAAGCATGAGTTGGAAGAATACTCGGTCCATGGACCCCCTTACTACCCTCACCGACCTTCAACAAGTACATGGCCAGAGATCGCTTCCGGAACATCATGGGAAACACTGCACTTTGCCGTATAATGATGTACCTTCCCAAACCGACCACTCTGGAAGATCTCGGGAGATTCTGAACAGAATGAAGGATAAGTTCATGTCATTCTTCAACCCATTTCAGAAGGTTGTCATTGATGAGTCCTTGGTTCTGTTCAGAGGACGTCTTCAGTTTGTCCAGTACATTCTGCAAGCAAACGCCATCGCTTTGGAATTAAGTTCTTTGTACTGTGCGACTGTAAGACGGGGTACATCCTTGACTTCTGTCATCTATTCAGCCAGCACTGTCGATCTCTGATAAAACACACCCCCTTGGCTTCTCAGGCTGTGTAGTGAAAGTGCTCCTAGAAAAGTATTTTGGTGGGAATCATGTGCAAAGGTATACAGATTCAACTACTATAGCAAGGCACACCGAAACTTGCAACAATTTTCTATACCTTTCTGAGCACGGCATTGGCTCCTGCGAGCATGCTGTCAAAAGTAATCGTGCCAACTTCCCCAAATTCCCAGAGGCAGGAAACTGCAGAGAGGAGACGTGCACCTACGCAAGTCTTGAGAAGATGTTGCTGGCAATACGGTGGCATGACAAGGAGAGTCGTGCACATGCTCACCACCGTACATAAGGGGGAGATGAGAGAGGCAGTGGGAAGGTCGACCGTAGGACAGGCGAACCTGTGATGAAACCTGATGCTGTGTTGGACTATAATATAAACATGCGGCTGGTGGACAAGTCCGACATGATGATTGGGTGAGATCGACTGCCTCAGGAAGAATACTAGGTGGTAGCAGGAAAGTTTTTCTGCATCTCATAGATATGACGGATGCTGAACGCCTTCATCCTGTACAAGATGAAGGTAAAGCCACCCAAGTCCTTCTCCCTGAGGTTGTTCGCCAGGACTTGTGTCCAGCAGCTGCTGGAAAAATATGGTAAGGTGCAAGCAGCAACTCCAAGGCGCCATCCAGTTACACTTCCCGACCGACTTGAGCAGAGGGCGTATATGGATCGGCACAGACTTGAGCTAATGCCTGCCACAGGGAAAAGGCGAAGGCTGCGATTCGCAGGTGTCAGGTATGTGTGCGCACACCACACGCCACACCTGAGCATAAACGCACCTCTTGGCAGTGCGCTGAATGCCAGGTTCCCCTCTGTGTAACCTGCTTCTTCGATTATCACAGCCAGAAGCAGTTCTAACAGTGCAAGTGTGGAAGCAGAATTATTTGGAAATAATGTGTAAATAATGTGTAAATAATGTGTAAATATAGCAGGTGAAAGCAATGGATGTTCAGTTCAGTATGATTGAACAGTGTACTATAGTTTCATCTGTACTGAAAGTATGACAGTGCCAATAACATATTGTAAGTAAAATAGAAAGGGTAAATATTGAAAATAGAATAGAAAATGTAAATAGTAATGTAAGTAATTAGTAATATAAGAATATGAGTACAAATAATTTATGTTATAACAGTGAGAGTGAATCCGTGGCTCTCTACGTATTTTACTGACTGAAAAATAGAATGACTTCAGTGACAAGCAAATAATACGTGACTGAATGAAAACTATGGAGAAAGACTCCAGATATATATAAGTGTGATATAGTAATAGAAATATAAAGTGTGAGGGGTTTTATGAATAATAAATGACAGAGTGCCTAGAGCGAACTGAAGCGCAAAGTACGGCAAGGATCAGACGCGCTCGTAATTTGTTGCCAGAATTGCTTTCACACTGTTTTTTTTTTAGTATGGATCCCAAACTACTTGAAAATGGTAGAATGAGTGTTTATTGTGGTTTTGTATTCTGGCTGTGGTAATCATGTGAGTAACGGGTTGTCAGGAAGTGTAAAGTGGAGACTTAGTTACCCTACTTCAGAGGTCTCCACAAGTCCTACGGAAACTGACGAAGGCTCAACAATCATTCCAGGAGAAAGCTGAAGGTATGTGCTATAAGCATATATAATTTTATTATTCTAGGACTAATAACTGATTTTTAGCAAATATTTTTTGAGAGTCTGTCGGAGCCCAAATAACTCCCGCGGGACACGCAAGTAATTGGTAAACAAGCCCGCGGTGTAGGGGTTAAGGATGGGGAAGAGACTAGTTCAAGCCAAGTCGGTTTTTCAGTTCAGTTTTAGCAGGTGTAGTGCAGTGTCAGTGCAGTGTAGTTTGTATTGTTATGTCCCCACCCCCACTGCCACTGGCTCCAACAGCAGTAGTACAGGTACTAGGTAGGACGTTGCCCAGTGAGTTGTTCATTCCAATGGTCAGCCATCCAAGTGTGGAGAAGACAGGATTAGCTCCGGTGTCATAACTAAACACTGGCTTCTCAAGATCTCTGTCGTTATTTTCCAAATCCTATTACACTGAATGCTTTCCAAGCTCCACTTCGTTATTCCTCACACGCACCGGAGCTATGGTAAAACTTTACTAACTGCAATTACGTTTCACTGTTTGAGGCGCAGCAACACTTCACTATATTCATAGGTACTGTTGATAAACATACTTTACTAACACTTCACTGTTTTTCACAAGAACCGAAAATATACAAATTTCACGTCATTGCCCTGACACTGCACTACACTCAAACTGAACTGTAAAACTGACTTGAACCTGTTCTAGTCTCTTGTCCATCCTTATATAAGCTTGCATTGTTCAAGAATGATCTACATTCTACGAGAAACAACATTTCTCGTATATATTCTAGAAAGAGAGCACAGTTACCAACTCGGAGACAACCAAAACATGCAAGAGTTTTCTTACATTACATAACACTGTAAATTATTTAGCAAACTTAATTTCAGTTACACAGTTTAACAGACAATCACGTAAATAAAACATCATAGTAGAAAAAAGTATAAAAATTAATGCATAACTTACGAAACAAATATGCTCTCACAAACAGCAGGCAAACTGCCAACTCTGACTCGTACCGAAACCTATAGGTACGAGAAATGTGCTGAGGAACATCTCAGCTATCTAACTGGCAAATCTTGCTTTTTAACTACTACCCCTCCCTAGGTCTTTGTCATCCTGACAATAATACGCAATATATAAAAACACGTCCTTAATCCTAATGAAACATCTTATTATACACAATTTATTATCCTTCAACTTATCAGGTCTTCTCCTATGCTGCTTCTGACAATGTCCTTGCTCCACTTACCTTGCACACAGTCCACTCCTCCAGTGAATGTTCTTGGTCCTCTTCCTGATTTCAGATTCTTCTCTTTGGCAACTGTCACCATCCTCTTGCACTTCAGCTTCTGTGATCCTCCTCAACATCCTCGGTTGCGAGAGAGCATGATTCTCTCAGAGATGTCGCAGCTGTACTCTCCTGGCTCCATGGTACTGCCACAGGCAGTTCACGTGTAACACCTTTGTGCGAGATTCCTGCCTCCCCGAATCCGATACGTTACATCTGATGGGTGATCCAACACAATGTCAGGCCCATCTCATGGGCTCTGCAGTTTTGAGTGACTGTCCCTTCTTTCGCTGAGGATTATATAACCAAACTTGGTCACCATTCTTGAAGCTCACCTCACTTGCCTTAGCATCATGCTTGCAGTTCATCACCTCTCCTGAAAACCTGAGGGCTCCATGCACTTGATGATGTACCTCAGCCAGCCTTTCATGGAAGGTGCTTCACATAGCTGGTGGTGGTGTCTTGTAGGCAGCTCTTTTCTACCAGGTGGTCTTTCCTTCTGAAAGTCAACGGGTAAACGTAACTCACGACCCACCATTGGTTTGCAAGGAGTGTAGCCGGTAGACTCATGGGATGCAGATCGATATGCCACCAGCAGTGCAGGTAATTTCTGGTCCCATTCTGTTTGTTCCTCTATGCAGTACTTGGCCAGTTCTTGTGCTAGGGGTCCAGTTGAATTTCTTCACCATCCCATCTGACTGTGTAATAGCCTTAGTGGGATCATCCTGGTGTTCTTGATCCCCAATAACTTGCAGCATCTCATGGAACACAACAGACTCCCTGGTCTGGAATGTAGCTCTTGTGGCATCCCCTAAAACAACAGAAAAACTGGTCAACCAACACTGAGCAACAGTTGCAGCCTCTTGATCGGGGATGGCATAGGCTTCTGTCCACTTTGTGATGTAGTCCATGGCAACAGATGTATACCGGCACTCCCTCTTTCAGTGAGTGACAGAGGTCCAGCAATATCCACCGCGACCCTTTCCATCAGTCCACCCACTTCGTACAGCTGGAGAGGGGCACAACCATGTTTTTTTATTCCTTTCTTGGCACAACACACATCACAGGCTGCTAGACACCACTCTTCAACATCCTGATGCCTGCCAATCCCGTGGAATCTCTTGTCGCAACCAGTTTAGAGGTTTCCTTCACTCCCAGGTGACCACTAGTGATCTAGTTATGGGACTCATCCAGATCTTGGATGTCATCTTCTTCAGAACCACCAGCTGCCAATACTTGCTGAGGCCATTGGGTGACTCCCACTGATGCTCCAGTAGTCCGTTGTTCAAACAGAAGAAGGTCCAACTGACTCTAGTAACACATGGTTGCAGGGCTTAACCTGGAAATTTCTTCCCATGATGGTTGTACATTGTACTCCACTGCAGCCACTCTAGTACTGGTTGTAAATCTGCATCTTCCAGTCTGCATCCTCTTCAGGTCACTCTGCATCTGATGCTGGCCTGTCACAATCGTACGATGGCATTTCTTTCCAAGATTCCCATTCCTGCTACACTCCTTGCCGTCTGTTCTTCCGTTTTCTTGCACTACTATTCATCAAGGTTCTCCTGCATTTTCTTCAGTGGTAGGGCTTCTTGGGAAAAATTGGCTGGTTGTTGCAGCTTGTTACCAGCCTTCACTGATTTACCCTCATCCTTCTCATTTGGACACTCATAGCTGAAGTGTCCCACCTCACAACATGTCCAACACCCGTTTGTTGCAATCTGAGATTTCCCTTGCAACTGTTCTTGCTCCTTCTTCCATTTGTGACAATTCTTCATTCTTGTGCCCCCAAACTTCCTGCAGAACCAGTAGCCTTCTCCAGTCATCTCCTGTTCCCTCTTCCACTGGTAGCAGTCCTCTTTTCTGTGTCCTGGCTTTTAATAGTACCAGCAACTTCCCTCATATTTTTCTTTACACTTACCTGCCCTTTCTTTCTTGCCTTGAATCTTGCATTACGACCTGTCTGAAAAGTTGACGTACTGAACCTGACGTAGGACTCAAACACTAGAGCCCTGGCTAGTGCTTCTTGCATGCTTCTGGGTTTTGCCTGCTTCACTTGCACTTTCAGCTCTGCACTGTCAAAGGCATTGATGAACTGGTCCTCAGAAGCATAGGAGCCAACAGGTTAGGAGCTGCTCCAGGTTACGCCTTGTATGCCATACTCTCCAGGCTTCATGAGCAAGCTGCTGTAGAGATTCTCCTCAAGCCCGCACACACTTGGCTCCGGAATCTTGCTCTGTAAACCTCAGTCTGGTACATGGTCCCATAACTGCACTCCAGCACTTCTACTAAGGACTGATAACTGTTCCTCTCCATCACTGACATCTGACCCAAGAATTTCCACTGTGGCACCCTTAAGGCTAGTAGCAAGCTGCACTGCCCTCTGCCTGTCATCCCAACCATTCTGATCTGCAAGTAACTCAAACTGTGCATGGCTTAAGTTTCCCAAAACACTCTACAATCAAATTCCTGAAGTTTCTTTTTAATTGGATCCTCTATTTTAAAGTGAGAGGTGTACTTCCTGCCAGTTTAGCTTTCCAAAAACTAGGGTATCATAATTAAGGCCAGAACTGAAATCTTCTCTGCATTCTGATTATTCAACCCTGTAATGCTACCTTTAGATGCTCGGGGATCAGTGAAGATCTCACCATATACTGTCCATTTCTTTCATATGATCTCTGTACACTAACCTGAGTCTCAGGGGTTCAGTATTTCTCAACGGCCTCAATTTTCACACCATCTTCACATGGTTGACTACACGCCTCAACTGGCCATTCACATGTTGGGTTCTGTACTCTATCACAATTCCCTCACTAATCTTTAGCTGATTGCTCAAAGCAAGCCGAACACTCAATCAATATTCCCTCACTAATCTTCAGCTGGTTGTCAATATGCTTCACCTGGTCGTCTAGATGCTGTCTGAACTCCATCACGTTATTGCTTATTGTACCTCATAATTTCTCGCTTCTCTAGCATGGCATCTACTTCCTCCTCCATTTCCCCCATGAATGCATCTAGGCTGTCCTTGCACCCTCAATAATGTCCTGTAATGACTTTTGAAGTTGTTCATATCGTTCTTTTTGCTCTTCACGTTGTGCCTCTAGTTGTATCCCCTCTGTGCTTGCAACTTCTTGATTTCGTTCCTGAGCCTTTTCTGTTCTTCGCCCAGTGCATGTAGTAGGGCACTTTGTGCTTTTATTAGCTTCAAAATTGTTGCTAGGGAAATTTCCTCCTCTTGCCCAGCTCGAGACCTTGTTTGCACACCTTCTGCTTCCACGTCGTAGGTTTGACTCACTGCAGCACTTACTTCAAACTCCTGACACCAGTTTTACATCCCCTTCCCCACTGCCACAGGCCCCAAGAGCAGTAGTACAGCACATGGTGGACATTGCCCAGTGAGCGTTTTTCCCATGGTCAGCCTTTAGGTGTACAGTACACAGAATCAGCTCAGGCGTCATAACTAAACACTAGCTTCTGAAGTTCACTGTCTTAATTGGAAGCAATTACATTGAATGCTTTCCAGCTTCACTATTCTCACAAGTAATGGATCTATACAAAATGTAATAGAAGACATCAGTTCATCTTCACTGTTTTAATAAACAATAATTCTACTATTTTCATAGGTACCTGTTGATAAACAAACTTCACTAACACTTCACTCTTTTCACAAGTACCGGAAATATACAAACTTACTGCCCTGACACTGCACTACACTCAAACTTGATAACTGAAAACTGACTGAACCTACTCTAGCCTCTTATCCATCCTTATATAAGGTTGCATTGTTCGAGAATGAGATCTACATTCTATGAGAATAACAATTCTGGTATATTTCAGAGCAGGGGTTCTAAACCTGGGGTCCAGTGGACTCCCTTGGGGGTCCATAGAGGGGCTTCTTTAGGGGGTCCATAAAGGTCAGAATAATTGAGAATAATTTAGCAATATTGCATGATGCCGCTTGGCATCATTAGTTGAAAAAAAAAAAAAACCCAGAAGTCTTGCTTATTCTGGTGTTCGTTGACACAAACTTCCCTTGTCTGGCAAAGCGAGCTCTGGGTGCTGTGATTACGTTTGCCACTACATACCTTTTTGTGAGTCAGGGTTTTCAGCGCTTTTGTTTTGTACGTGGAAAACGAAAAGTCGAAATCAACTGGATGTCGACGATGACATGCTTGTTGCCTTGTTAAAGACTACTCCACAATTTTGCCTCCTTATTCACGCCAAACAACAACCCTCTCATTAAAATGAACATTCGAGCTGAATTAAAATTTTTTGTTGACCACAGGTGTTGATGTATTTCAGTTTTTTCAAAGAGAAGGCTTAAGTTTTTCCATGGAAAAGAGTGAGAAACATAACTCTTGTAATGAGAGTTTTGTACTTTGTGTATGTTTACAGTGCGTGTGGTAGTGTTCAGTAAAAGAATGTATATTCTGCATGTAAAATGGTTAGGTTATGTGTTTATGTGCATTTTTGTAGGGAAGGGGTTCATAGCTTTCACGAGATTCTCGAAGGTGTCTGTGACTCAAAAAAGGTTAAGTATCCACTGGTCTAGAGAGAGAGGGAGAGAGAGAGCACAGTTACCAACCTCGGAGACAACCAAAACATGCAAGAGTTTTCTTACATTATGAAGTAATGTAAATTATTTAGCAACCTTAATTTCAGTTACATAATTTAACAAATAATAACATAAATAAAACATCATAGAGAAAAATAGTGTAAAAATAATGTACATAACTTATGAAACAATTACGCTTTCACAAACAGCAGGCAAACTGGCAACTCTAAATCGTAACAAAACATACGGTATGAGAAAAAATACGAGAAATATCTCAGCCATTCAACTGGCAAATCTCGCTTCTTAATAGTATATTTTCTGGTACTTGTGAAAATGTGGTGAAGTGTTATTGCAGTTAGTAAAGTTGGGGTAAAGCAGAGAAGCCCAGGTGCTAGTGATAACAGTGCAGTGAAGTTAGAAAGCATTAAGTGTAAATAGTTGGAAAATAATGATATGTGAACTTATGAAGCTAGTGTTTAGTTACAACACCTGAGCTGATCCTGTGTACTGTAAACCTAAAGGCTGACCATAGGAAGAATGAATCACCAGAAATGTCCTTCCTGTACTGTACTACTGTGTTTGAATCTGGGTGGCATGAGTGGGGTGGGGACGTAACATTTGGAAAGTCAGTAGTGTGGATCACACAGGCTGCAGAGATGCTAACCAAATATGGAAGTAGAGCAGGGGCAGACTAGGTCTTGAGCTGGACAGGGGAGAAAATGACCTCTGGTGATAATTGTGTAGCTATTACACACACACAGAGGAAAGAACTCAAAGAAGAATTAAAGGCAGAGAAGAAAGAAACCAAAGATCAATTACAAGCACAAAATATCCAATTACCACGGCAAAGAGTCCAACCACCAGCATTAAATGTAGAATAGAAAGAAACTCCAAAAACAATTACAGACTCATAAAGCATAGAAATGAAAGTGCTCAGGAATGAAATCAAAGAACAATTGCAAGCAAGATCGAGGCTAGGGTCCTAAAGAAGGAAGACCACTCCCAACCCTCCTGCAACTATCAGTCCAATTGCTTTAACGTCCTGTATTTCAAAAGTTTTCGAGTCAATTCTTAATAGAAAAATTTGAAGAGACTCTTTCCTATCACAACCTTCTTTCCGATCGTCCGTATGGGTTCACACGTCAGGGACGCTCCACTGGTAATCTTCTCAATCCCACCTTTCAGATGACTCCTGAGTCATCCTCCTTTCGGGACTTTGGCGAAAGCTTTGCCATTGCACTTGACATCTCAAAGGCTTTTGATCGAGTCTGGCATAAATCTTTAATTTCCAAATTTGTCTTCTTACGGTTTCTACTCTTCTATCTGTGCCTTCATCGCTAGCTTCCTTTCTCTGGTCGTTCTACAGTTGCTGTTGTAGACGGCCATCGTTCTTCTCCTAGATCACTAGCAACAGGTGGTGTTCCTCAGGGCTCTGTCCTATCACCAACTCTCTTCCTTTAGTTCATCAATGATCTTCTAAGCTGTACAT
>NC_136969.1:20837425-20977658 GCF_032717465.1 Coenobita brevimanus | reverse complement strand
ATGCCCACCTGCATTTACCGCATAATATGGACGTGTATTAATTAAAACATTTATCGTAACAGGAGGCCGACTGCACCCGGATTCGTTTTATGCATTCTCTTAGTTAGAGCATTTTGAGTATGTTGAGTCAAAGATTGTTTAGCTGTAATCCACCGTTTCGGCTAACTGGAGGGTACAAACAGACAAACAGATAAGAAGAATGTGTATTTTAGTAGTATATAGATATACATATACGAATACTGTATATATAATAGCTGCTTACGCCCACTTCATGGGCCTAATTAGCTAGGCCCTCTGGGCGAGCTGGGCCTTTGGCCCAGAGCTGTGCAAAATTGTTGGTGGAAAACGACTGTGTTGGAGTTGGCTGCAAGCTCCGCTCCTCCCTCCCTCCCTCCTCTCTCTCTCACTCTCTCTCTCTCTCTCTCTCTCTCTATCTCTCTTGCTTGCTCGCTTGCGCGCATGCGCTCTGATACCACGACAGTTCTCAAAACACCTAATGCGTGTTCTCTGTGTGTTTTTCTTAGAATTTTGCTCACTGTGCTTACCACTCTTTCTTCATACTCTCCATTACGCTCGCATTTATTCTTGAAACACCTATCTGTTGCGTTTATACTGGCAAAGTCAGACTTCCATCTTTTGAACCTTTCGTTGATGCAAGAAGTACAGTAAGATGTCATAAATTGGGGGAAAAAAAAAAAAAAACTAATCAGAATAGCTATGAAGCTAGGAAATTGGACATGCTGGTGACTTGTGCTGGGCTGGTAGTTCTATGGGAAGGGCCTGGCCGAAGGGGAATATCATCTAAACTGCGCATGCGCCATAGAGTCTCGTCACTGATTGGCCCGTGTTTTCTCTTAGCTGGCACATGTAGAAGCAAGAACGATGGAACAGCTAAAAAGTGCAAAGACAAAAATACGTGACTGTCTCACAAGTACGACTGTTTGACCCATAATTGAGGTGCAACATTTGTGGGTAAACATTCTCTACAGTTAATAACCAAAGGAGGCATGAAAAGACTATCCAGGGTGTAACAGACCATCCAATAGGCCTACGACTGTAATACGTAAAGGGTGCAATAAAAGATTCCCTGCTTTAAGAATCTACCGGGAGCACCTGCTAGATCATGAGACTGTCATCAACAAAGTGAAGCACAGGTTTGTCAGTTTTTTTTTTTTTTATGGGTAGGCCTAGATATGGCCTATGCTAACCTAATTTTGGAAAATTTTTACGTGGCCAATACCATCGATTTCATTGTCATTGGATGGGTTCGTTTGGCTGTAACTTATTGTCCATGAACAATGATTTTGAAGATCGGAAAGAATTCTGAACACAAACCAAGCCTAACTCACCCAACCTAGGCCTAACCCAGCTTGACCAACCTAACACAATCGTAATACAGCCTAATCTAACCTTGTCTAACTAACCCATTGTGGCATTCGTGGGAAGCTTGTAGGTTGTATCAAGTTGGAGGGGTTTAGGTTTGGGTGCTGTTCAGGATGCTTTCTGATCTTCAGTATCATCATTCACTGGACAATATGATCAATTACCTAAGCTATCTAAAGTGATAGCAAAAATCGCGATGGTATTGGCCAGGTGGCTGTCTTCTGAAGAAATACCTTTACTTTAAACCCGTACTCGCTGACATTCATTTCTGTCAAGAAAATGATAAAAAATATTACTCTTATATTAACCTGACCTAACCTAATGTAACCTATTGGTAGGAAACATCCAAATACACAAGAAAATATCATAGAATGACTTTACAAACATATATCAGTATAGACCTATAAGGGTAAAATCCCATATCCCGCAATTAGACACTAAAACCAGTATAACAAAATAAAGCTCCAGCTCCTGTAGAGTAAGCTAGGCTAAGAGAAACGTGCATTAGGTGTTTAGCCTAAGACAATTTTTGTCGCCAAGAAAAAATATATATTTACTTCTATGCCAATCTGACAACTCAAGTCCAAACCTGTCATTTGTAACATGATTATCAATTTCGTTCATAAATCGTCGATTACTAAAGGAAATATATTTTCAAGCTTCCCAAGCTGTGTTTGACAGACAGTACAACAATGTTTTAATAGCCTACCCATCTAAAACTGTAACAAGCAGAAGGTGCAAAAATTTTGTTAGTTTCTACTATTGTATTTGCTTAAAATTCTGTTGTTTACATCTGCCAGCTGAGAGAAAACATGGGCCAATCAGCGACAAGACTCTGGCGCGTGCGCAGTTTAGATGATTTTCGCCTGCGGCCAGGCCCTTCCGTTCTATGGCAGGGCAGGCTCCATTAGCCATTGGAATATCATCCTCAGCGGCGTGGCCGTTGGCCGCCACGGTAACGTCACTCCTGTCAGCATCAGGCGCCGGATCTGTGTCGAAGAAGAGGTGAAAAACTTTAACTCTCAACATAAAACCCTTAAAGAGGATGCGACAATTTTGGTCTCATCCAAAGGTGTGTGCAAAACTTGGTGGAAAAAGACTGGGAGCTGTTGGAGTCTCCCTCTTTCTCTTTCTCTCTCTCTCTCTCTCTCATACTCCATGCATTCTTTCATGCCACAAAAATGCTCATATATCTGTATGTATAAAAGAGCCACATTGTTTGTTTGTCCTTTGGTCATGCCCAAACCAAGGGCCAGAGACCCCTAGCCCCATATATATTCTGAATCAGGGTGACGCAAGGATGGTTTTAGGGGGGATCAAAGTTCAGATCTAGGTCATTAGACGTCACTGGTAAAGTGTTCACCTTTTGGGCCCGGGCAACGCCGGATACCCTGAACCTCAATTTTGGGCATGGAGACTCACATGACCTTCAATTTCGACATAGGCTATGTAAGACTGACCTCCAAGGTCATTTGAGGTCACTGGTTGGAGCAATTTGAGGACACCAGTAATACATGCTCAAACAACTTGACCCAGCAGCTCAATTTTTGGCATGGAGACTCATTTGACCTCCAGTTCGGATATAGGCTATATGAGGTTGGCCTCTGAGGTCATTTGAGGTCATCTGTAACAGTAAACAAGTGCACACAAATACTGTGTGTTAGTCTGCGAAAGCTGAAATAGAAAGTTCCAGGACCGCTTATAATCCCTCTTCAAAAGCATAAGAGGAACATGCTATTTCTGGATTAGAAAGAAAGATTGAACTAGAACAGAAAGGATTAGAGTGTTCTCCTTTTAGCCTGGGCAATGCTGGGTGCACCAAATAGTAATACACACACACACACACACACACACACACACACACACACACATATATATATATATATATATATATATATATATATATATATATATATATATATATATATATATATATATATATATATATATATATGAACTAATAAACAGAAAAATGAAAAATGTGTAAATAAGTCATTTAATTGTTTATATAATTAGTAAATAGGGAAGAACTAGAAACAATAAGCATAATGATATGGGCCACAACTTCATTCACTCACTACCCCTGAAATCCTTTTATTCCGACAGAATTTTTAAAAATGTCTTCTTGCCATCTTCTGATGCATTTATTCAGCTTAGGGCTCAGAAACATTTTGAATGAGGGGGACGAGATGTAACCATCACGAGTAGATGTATATTTATCTCACATAGAACCTTAACATCTTTAGGCTAGCATGGCCAAGAATAGTAACCAAGAAGACTCATTCGTACCTTGATTCATCAAATTCTATGCATCCACAACTTCGTATTCAGATTTCGAAAATTTGCCCATTTCCATCAGATGAAACTAAAGCATCTCAAACTACTCCACTAACACAGATCCCTGATGAAATTAACCGACCCCGTGCTGGTGATGTACATGTACATCAGCCCCTATATGCGTGGACAGTGCCAGCGACGTACATGTATGTCAACAATTTATTTACTAGAATTCGAAAATTCAAATTAGGTGCCAAAAATTGACTGGGATATTCCCACACCTCTCTAGGCCTCTCTAGGCCTTCCTATGTCATCTATATACCCAACAAGAGTGTCCGTGGTTCAAATAGCATAGTTATCGATGAAGAAAATATAGAGCTTCTGCCTCCTCTCTCTCTGTGGCGGCAGCGGGAGGTGAAGTCTATGGGTGTTACTCCAATGTTTTCAGCCACCTGCTCAGGAACAATCGACCTCTAAATCGACCTACATGGCTTCTGTAAGTACTATTATGGTTGTTCTCCATGTTTTCTCATAATTTCTAACCTATCTAGCCAAAAAAAAAAAAAAAATCTGAAAATTTGCCGGCTCCACGGCTCCATGAGAGTCCAAAGTCTGCCGGCAAGCAGAGGGTTAAATGTGTTGTATGGTGGGCTAATCAGAATGAGACCGCAGTGAGGTCCACATAAAACCATCTTCATCCACTCCTCCGAGAGATGTCTCGTGAGTGTCGGGGATGGCTCAGTCAGTGTTATCAGGGTCTACCTTTTTATCTTTTATACATTAACTGCCACTCCAATGACCACACAATCAGACTGAGACATCTGCAACCAATGTTGTAGTCAAGACCAGGCACTTTGAGACCTAGACCAAGACCAAGGCCAAGACCAGGACCAGACCCTCCGAGACCAAGACCAAGACCAAGAATTTATGTGTCTGCTGAATGAATAAAAAGTAGCTGCAGCCTGCAGGTGCTGCACTGCTGGTCAGTTCTCACAGGCGTCTCAGCCCCACGAGTGAGTGCACCAGTACCCCAATCACTTAGTTGCAGATTATGTATCGATGCAATACTCAACACACTTTAAACGAATTTAAGTTGATTATCGCATATGAGTTGAATGAGGACGAAGAGTTTCTGGGAAGACAATTACTAAGAAGAATGAAAAAGAGAAGAAGGCAATGGGGATAATTCCCGGGGCCAAAACTCAAGAGTATGGAGGGACCAGGGCCCACACCAGGACTGTGATAGTTTTGCTTCTTTTTCCGGCCTGTGTCAAACGTTTTCCAGGCACCCCAGAGCGCGTTCATAGCTTTCTATGGCCCTACACACCGATGTTATGGGTTTTGAAAGTTTTTTAATTTTTTCAACTTTTGAAAGTACGGTTTTGAAGTTATAATGTATGGTGTTGCATACTTTGTCAGTGCCATTGTACTCTTGGATAGCTGTATCTTCCTCATGCGAATGCTGGTTTACGGAAGATTAATTTCCACACTTCTCTCCAAGCTTTACCTGTGCCCAAACGATCCATTCACAACATATTCATCTTTCGTTTCTCGTGAACAGTCGACGGGGACTACCTACTTTTCAGGATAATTACACAAGAGACCGAAAGGGTTTCGGGATACAGAGGTGGGAAGCAAAATATTTTCATAAATATAAAAAGTATATTTTACTTCCATAAGTGCTCCGAATACTTCTTACGGTCGTAACCAATATTTGTTTAAGAGAACAGGTTTCACTAACTTTCCCTCTTGAAAGGGGCCCTTATTCGTGTCTGCTCACTGCCCTTCTTGCTACTACAGATGATTTATCGGCCGCCAGGTGGCCCTCCCACTTTAGTGGGGCAAGAAACGCCACTGGGCCACATGGCCATGGCCCCCCGCTCATAGGTGAATAAGTTGTTTGAAATACTAGGGTGGCTGTGAAACATTAGAAAATATTCTGATTTCTTCTAAAAAGTTCATAGAAGTCACTGCAAGCCTTTGTGATAGCCATTTGGAAACTCTGAAGGGTCATAACTCGAAAGGTTGGAAGCCACTGATGTCTGACTTGGCCCCCATCTCTCCAAAATCCTGGCTATGCCCCTGTAAGGGAGGAAATATATTTACAAAATTTATGTAAACAACTGACCATCTAGGTAAAATATTTCTGCTTTCATTGCTTCACTGGCATGAAGAAACAAACATAGGAAAATAGAAATTTTTTTGCTTACATTTTCCGAGCGAACTAGCTAAACCTGTGGTGTACGTGTGCGAAGGGTGCGGGATTACATACACCATACACGTGTATGAAGTACACGGAAGTGAACAGAGCGGCAAACATGCATGCGTGCAAACGGAGATTTTCACTGTGAGAATGGCCACATCATGCATGCTTTCTCGACTCGCACGCACTCTATCGGCGCTCGCAGGGCTCAGCTCATGCATCATCACCGTAACGCTAGCCAGGCAGTATCTATAGTCAGTACAACGCTGTATGGTGCGCCGTGATTCGAATCAGCAATTGATTTTTCTCCGTGTATGGTCATAAATTCCGACCTTCCCCATGCCGCGATGCACTTTGTAATGCTGGTCTCGACCTGGTCTCGAACCAAAACTTCGAGACCAGAAGCTTCGAGACCAAGATCAAGACCAAGACCACATCATGCGAGACCAAGATCAAGACCAAGACCACATCAAACTGGTCTCGAGACCAAGACCATTCTCGAGACCTACAACACTGTCTGCAACACATACGATTTATGGACCATCCTGTATACCATGAAGATAAGAGGGTTAATCAATCAGATCATTAATCCGGTCGGGGTCTCATTTTCTCAGTTAGGAATTCCAGAGGCGTTAAGGTGAACACTAATGAGATCTTGCTAAAGTAAGGAAGCCAATGATACACCGCTTACCGTGTCTAGCTCACACGTGGTAAAACCCGAGTTTGATTATCTCGACGGTCAGACTGGTGGTTTCAGTCTGTTTTTCTCTAGGCCCTGTTCACCCAGATGTATAATTAGGGACCTGGATGGAACACCGGCTTTAGCGAGTTGTGTATTTAGAAATGACCAAAAACTGTCGATCCGTAAATGGCACTTATGTAGTTGATAACCAGACGTGTTAGCCTCATTCCTCTTACTGTACTAATCATATATCAGTTGGGGGAGAATATTGTTTAATTAGTTTGAAGGGATGTGTAATAGTATTTTTAACCTTAATTTGTGCTGTTTAAACGCGGACAAATATCATAGAGGCAGGTTCATATTTTGCACATCCCAATGTCCATGTATTGTGGAGAAGGCTCGGCTGCACCATTGTCTACTCTCATTATTTTCTACTGCCCATAACCATTTTCCATGCTTCATAGTGACTTATTTATTTATTTATTTATTTATTTTTACGTCCACTGGTTGACTTGTGATTAGTAATGTTACGTGGCACTAGCATTGCAATTTTCATGTGTTGTGGGAACGGTTCGGCCTGCCATTCTCTACCGTCCATTACTGCCTATTATCCATAACTGTTCTCATGTTTTTAGTGACTTTTTTACGTCCTTTAATTGCGTCGTTGATTAAAACGTCATGATGCAGGTAATGCGTCCTCGTTCCTCACAAAAGCAGACTGAGCCATCCCAGTTAGACATAGAAGATTGGGAATCTCAATATACAGGCCACTCAGAGGATGGATTAACCCTTTAACGACAAATCCTTAGACTGAGGATTCAGTTTCGAAACACATCACTGTTGTCCATGGAACACAACAAACTTTTGGGAATACCGTGTGAATTTCATAACTGTTGTATGTAAAAACTGGATCGATATTAATGTCGGCAACGGTATGTAAGGGACAGGGATTCTGCGTAATGGGACTAACCATCTGACAGTGGGATATCCCTTCACAACTTTTGTACTGGATGGTCCGTAAATAGCACTCTATGACAGCCTCATCTGCCTGTTTGGCATGCTTGCGTGGGCATTGCGTGCGGAGGTGGGATTAGGAAACGAAGAAATGATGCAGGAGAGACACTGATAATGCAATCTTACAAAAAAACATCTGCTGGAATGAAAGAGGTGCGTAATAAATAGACCACACTGTATATTCTACTCCCCATACCACCAGATGTTGGTGAGGAACGCCTTCCCTTGGTGGCACTGCTATAGATGAGTAGCTCTGCTGCCCAATTATACAAACGTCCCTAATTTCTTCGGTATCCTATTACTGCAGGGAGGATGGAGGTCGAGAGGAGTAATCTGCTTTTCATCCTTTAGTCCATCGGGTTCACATTCACATGAGCCTGAGGTTCAAACTACAACTGATAACCACCAGACGAATCTGCTGACAAGAAACAGGTCTCCAACAAGACAACCTTCATTAACACCGTCACTGCAAGTCTCCCCTAATGCGAACAAGCCTTTATGAAAGATGTAGCCCTTCCATGTGTTAAAAATATATAGAAAAATATATAGATATGCACTTAGAAATGTGGCAGTTTCATATATTTGGGCATAAACTCGACTCGTACACTAATGGTGATCATAATAATAATAGAAATAATAATAATAATAATAATAATAATAATAATAATATTAATAATAATAACTAGAAAGTGCTCAGAGAATGCGTAGCTCCGCAAATGCATTGTCACTGAAAAGAATCCGGATCTGGATTCGGATTCGTGGATAAAGGATCCGGATCCGCCCCAAAATCGAATCAATTCTTTCTTGGTTCATGGCCAACTTTTCCACAAAATTTCACTGAAATTCATTTAGAATTTTTTAGATAATGTGCGGGATACTCCGGATCCGAATCCGCCCCAAAATTTCTTAATTTCTTCCTTGGTCCATGGTGCACCCTTTCACAATAGTTCATCAAAATCCGTTCATAACTTTTTGAGTCATCCCCGATGAGGATCTGTGGATATAGGATCCGGATCCGGATCTGGATCTGCCCTCAAATTTAATCAATTCTTCCTTGACCCATTGATGGCCAACCTTTCCACAAAATTTAATTGAAATTCATTGTGAACTTTTGGAGATATTGTGCAGGTTACTCTAGATCCAGTCCGAAGTTTAATCGTTTATTCCTTGGCCCATAGCCCACCATTCCACAAAATTTCATCAAAATCCGTTCATAACCTTTTGAGTAATCCTGCTAGCAGACAGATGCCACCACCACAACTTACTACAGTACAGGATACGTCAGAGCCACGCACCAAGACACTACAAGAATTTCTCCCTTCCTCCACAACCAACAACATCGAAACAGCCTGTGAAGCCTATGCCCAGAGTCGATCAGATAAAGAAAAAAAAAAAGATGAATCAAGCTCACTGTCATCATCTCCTCATCAACAACAAGCGAAACTCTAGCAACGATGAACCCTAGTGACCAAACAGGAGAGAGGGATGAGCGTGGGGTTCACGTGAAGCAACGAGAGGACGAGGTGGGGGTTGTTGGCGCGGCCAACACCTTCCCCACCTCATGAACATATGCTTGACAAACGCGAAGTAAGTCAAGTACATAAGAACATAAGAAGAGAGGATAACTGCAGTAGGCCGGTTGGCCCATGCTAGGCAGCTCCTAGAAGAGTAACTGAACTACTAGAATGAGATAAGGATAGCAAAGAAGAAGGCTCTCCCCCGCCCTCCAAACCCTCCAGCCGAAGCCGGCAGGAAAAAGTCAGAAAGAACATCACGCCGTATAGAAAAACTGGCGTGGACATTTTACAGGAAAGTGTGAAAGGAGAATAGAGACTATCATAGTGTAACCTGGAAAGAAAAAATTATGAATTAGTATTGGTTATAAGATTTTCTTTATTCTATATCCACCCCTTATTTGTCATATGCTTATTTAGCCTATGCTTGAAACTCTCAATGGAAGAGGCGGCAACTACTTTACTAGGTAGCTTATTCCATTCGTCTACTACTCTATTACCAAACCAATTTCTACCGATTTCCTTACTGAAACGGAATTTTTCTAGTTTGAAACCATTATTTCTAGTTCTATCCTGTACGCTCACTTGAAGTACCTTGCTAATATCTACTTATTTATACCATTCATCCACTTAAACACCTCAATTAAGTCTCCCCTTACTCTACGCCTCTCTAGCGAATGCAGACTTAGTCTTTTCAGTCTGTCTTCATATGACAGGTTCCGGACGTCATGTATCATTTTTGTCATTCTTCTCTGTACATTTTCTAACGAATTAATATCCATTCTATAGTAAGGACACCAAAATTGTACTGCGTAGTCTAAATGTGGCCTTACTAATGCTAGATAAAGTTTCAGTATTACTTTAGATGATCTATTGCTCACGCTTCTCGAAATAAATCCTAGGACCCTATTTGCTTTATTTCTTGCATTAATATACTGTTGCCTTGGTTTAAGGTCGTTACTAATCATAACTCCTAGATCTCTCTCGCATTCCGATTTGCTAATTTCTTTGTTATCTAAGTTATATTTAGTATCTCCAATGGTCTTACATACGTTAAGTACTTTACATTTTTCAACGTTAAATTCCATTTGCCAAGTTTTAGACCATTTGGACAATTTATCGAGGTCTTTTTGTAAGTTATGGCAATCGTCAGTCAAGTTAATGATACGCCCTATTTTTGTATCGTCGGCAAATTTGCTGATGCTGCTATTGACTCCTAAGTCTAGATCATTTATATATATGATAAATAATAAGGGACCGAGTACTGAACCCTGTGGTACACCGCTAGTTACTAATCCCCAGTCCGACTTAGTTCCATTTATTAATACTCTCTGCTTTCGTCCTTTCAGCCAGGATTCTATCCATTTTAAGATATCGCCATCTATACCGTGTGCTCGAACCTTTCTAACTAACCTTTCGTGTGGGACCCTATCAAAAACTTTACTAAAGTCCAGATAAATAACATCGTAAGCTTTATCGCTATCTACTGCCTCATAGACCTCCGAGTAGAATGCAACAAGTTTGTGAGGCAGGATCGTCCTTGCCTGAATCCATGCTGACTTTCCTTTATAAGATTAAATCTTTCTAAGTGTTCTCTAATCTTATTTGCCAAAATTGACTCTAACATTTTTCCTACTATTGACGTTAGACTTATCGGACGATAATTCGACGCAGCTGATTTATCACCCTTTTTAAAGATGGGCACAACGTTTGCGGTCTTCCACGCCTCGGGAACTTCTCCTGAACTTAAAGAGTCATTAAATAACGTTAAAAGTGGCTGACATAATTCTTCTTTGGTTTCTTTTATAATTTTTGCATATATATCGTCCGACCTGGCGATTTTTGAGGTTTTAACTTATTAATTTCTTTCAGTACGTCCTCCTTACTAATGGTTATTTTACTAAGAATATTTTCCGTATTCTCATGGTAAATATTTGCTGCTTGAGGGACCAGGCCTAGATTTTCCTTGGTGAATACTGATATGAAATAATTATTTAGGATGGAGCACATTTCTTTATCTTCACTGGTAATGTCACCTGATTCTGTTCTGAGTGGTCCTATCCTATCTTTATTTTTCGTACGGTACATTTGATAAAAACCCTTGGGGTTTTCTTTTGATTCACTTGCAACCTTAACTTCATAACTTCTTTTTGCTTTTCTTATCTCCCTCTTTACTTCTCTATTTAAAATCGTGTATCGGTTACGTAAGTGTTCCTCTCCACGTTTTATTTTTCTATATATTCCTTTCCTTTGGCCTATGAAAGATTTTAATCTGTTGTTTAACCATCTTGGTTCTGAATTATTCGTTCTAAACGGTTTTGAAGGAATATATCTATCTTGGCCTCCGTGTATTATATTTATTAACTCGTTATACTTCTCACTGGTCGAACGTCTGATTGGTACTGGAGCTGAGTTAATTTCCGTGACCTGGACTACATTCATATCTACCACCTCCCCTCTCACAGACACCTGACGGACATTCCCACGTGTTTCCTGCGCCTGACCTATGACCTGGGGTTCCCTACTGACCTGGCATTCCCTCAAATAGCTAATCTCCCTGTGGAATACCGTTCGAAAATAAGCTCTTAAGCCATCGAAATCTCCTAGACGAAAATTAGGAACAGTGGAGGTATTTTCAGTGGAACAGACATCCCAAATAAATTTGAACTTAATTTCTTCATGATCGCTATTACCAAGTCGTTCACCAACCTCTATATCGCTAATGATATTTTCTTTATTAGCTAAAACCAAATCTAGTATATTATTACCTCTGGTGGGCTCCCTGATATACTGATAAAGGAAATTATCCTGTACTACCTCTAGAAATTCCTCTGATTCAGCATCTCCTGTCTGATTTCTCCAATCTATCCTTGGCAGATTAAGGTCCCCTACAATTACTACTCAGCTGGACTGTGATGCTTTCCTAATTTCCTCCCAAAAGTATTTACTATCAGCTCTACTAATTTAGGAGATCTGTAAATTGCTCCTAAGACTAATTTCTCCCTATTGTTACTAATTTCAACCCAGACACTTTCTGTGTCCCTATTTACTTTAATGTCTGCTTTATTGTAACAGTTTAATGAATCCTTTACATAAATAGCTACCCCTCCCCCATTTCTTCTCTGACGGTTTGACACAAAAATATTATAGCCTTTTATCTGATATTCCGCTAAAAATTCTCGAGTGTCTGTATTCATCCAAGTTTCACTAATAACGGCAATGTCTATTTTCTCTGTATAAATTAAAGCCCTCAGTTCATCCATTTTATTACGTAAACTCCGGCTGTTTGTGTAGTACATTTTCAGATTATTACTAGTAGTTATGCCTCTACCTTGGCATTTACTGTTATTTATTTTATTACTAACTTGGAAACTCTTTACTTTACTAATATAACAATTTTTTGTACTATCGCTTATCGCCCTTCTATCATCGCTTGTTCTATCATCTATCATCGCCTGCTCAATTTGAGGTGCCTGAGGTGACTCTTTCCGGATTCCAAACTATGATTTATTCACCAACAACTGTACACGTGGCAGTGGAGGGGTCGCTGTGTATGTTCAACACATATATTCTAGCCGCGTTAGAATGGACTTAACAATTAAAAGAGACCACACTGAAACTTTATTCTTTGACTTGAGACATGGTTCGAATGTCATAACCATAGGTGTCATGTACAGACACCTGAACTCTGATATGAGGCAGCTTTTAACTGATTTCAGTACTATCATGGATGTATTAACCCCATCCGTGGCCGTAGGTCCGGAATTTTACATGTTCTGCCCGGTGCTGGGGCCACTTTCTGAAGTTTCGAAAATTGATTTTTTTTTCCCTTGCCATACTGAAGAGGAAGTTCAGATGCACCTAACAGTGCAAATCCCAGCTGCCTAGACCCATTCTGAGGCAGGCAATGTAGCATGGAAGTTGCAGAAATATTGGCAACGGATATTCGCCGCAGTGGTGTATTGCGGCGCAACATTGCACGTGGTTAACATTTTTTTTACCCCCCAAAACAATGTGAATGGTGCTGAAATGTTGCGCATATATTAGATATGATGACACTGAATGATTTCAGTACATAAGAAGTTAGGACTGGCTCGGAAAAAAAGTATGAATATATTTTCACATTTTTTATATAAAATATGTTTATGGTAGTTTCAGGTTACTTGCCATGTTAGCGTTGTGAACTTGGTTGGAAAAGGAAGTGAAGGGGTTGAATATTCAGTCCTAAATGAGACAATTGCCGGTCCCGTGAGGGTTGGTTCTCCCATGAGGGATGAAAGTGGAGGATTGGGTGAATTAGCACCTGGTCAGCTCCGATTAAAGGTAAGGGAGTGGAGGCACTTTTAGCCGCTACCACACCACCTGCACGGCTAAACTAGAATCATAATGCACGTTCAAAACTATGAGTAAGTCAGATTTCTAGTAATAGACAAACAAGCAAAAATAAATACGTACACACACGGGAAAAACGTATTTTTCCCGTAATAACATGTTTACATTTCTCGATCATTTTACTTGTTATTTTCCAAATATATGTATCTGTCTGTGTGTCATGAGTTTGGAAAATTGTGATATTTTCTGCCTGTTCACTTACATTACAAACAGAACCTGCAATGATTACCACTCTATCTAGGGCAAAAAGATTGCATTAAGCATGTAAGGAAATACGTGGGGCTGGCATCTGAGAAATTAATACAGAGCAGAATAATTACTCACTTCAAGTGCATGATGCGATGACACGAGTCAATGCAGGTGAACTTTTACCCATCTCTGCCCTCCCCTAGCAGGTCAAAAATCAATAGAAATAAGTCATTGTCTGGGAAACAGTCTATGTACAAAAGTCACTTACAAAACATAATCTACTTTACACACAACCACTATCTTACACTTCGATATCTTACTTTGTAGCACTACACTAAGTAATATACAGTATATACACTGCACTCATCCACACAGTCAGTACTTTGCAATGGAATGATACTCAGGGAAGCATTGCAGTGGAGACAGAGAGGCACCTGGCACGAGTGGCACTGCCATTTTTTTTTTTTTTTTATAAATAACAGAACAGAGGAAGGAAAAACAAATGAGTAAACAAAAATAATCCATACACCAGATTACTGGTGTCCTCTGTTCATAAAATATCTGTAACAGTTAGACTTAAACGGTTGTGGGTTGAAATTTAGAGGGAAACAACTCTGGGGAAGCGAGTTCCAGAGAGATGCAGTTCGGGAAATGAAAGAATTCTGATAGGCAGAAGTTCTGCAATATGGCTGAGTGACATTCCAGTCATGAGCGCTACCAGATGCCCGTGTAGCATGAGGGAAGGAATGGAGAGGTGGCACCATGGACGCAACTTCGTCTGAACATTTGCCAAAAAATATCTGTAAAATAATGCATGGGAGGCAACATTCCTTCTTACTTGCAGGGGAGGTAGTTTATTTGTAATGGCAGGGTTGTTAATGATTCTAACAGCTTTATTCTGAATTTTCTCTAGTTGTCTTAATGCAACCTCTCCACAACCATTCCACAAGGGTGAGCAATATTCAAGCTGAGAGCGCACTTGACTCTTATAAATTATAGATAACTGCTCATCGGCGAAGAAGTTACGGACTCTGTACAATAATCTAAGTTTCTTTGAGGCGGTTTTAGCAAGTGATCTGACTTGAGAGGTCCAGCTAAGAGCACTATTAAGTGAGACACCAAGAATTTCAATACTTTTGGAGATGGGAATATTAGTAGCACTGAAGGTAATGTACGGATCTGGCAATATCTGTCTATTTGTAAACTGTATATATTTAGTTTTACTAGCATTAAAAGAGACAAAGTTGTTTTGTCCCCATTCACTGATTGTAGATAGATCTTGATATGGAGAAGGCTGTACTGAGTTGAGTGGTAGAGATATTATACTTTGTAAATGGATGTCTGAGTGTGAATGAACTATGTAGAGTCATCTGCATTTGAGTGAATGGGATTGTGGGTGACAGATAAGAGATCATTAATATGAACCAGAAATACGGTTGGCGCCAGAACTGATCCCTGCAGCACGTCAGCATTAATTGAGTGGAAATTGGACTATACATCATCTACTTTTACTCTTATTTTCCAGTCACTAAGATATGAAGAAATCAAAGGAACAAAAGACGTTAGTCCATAGCAAGGGAGTTTGGACAGCAGGGAACGGTGCCATACTCTGTCGAAAGCTTTAGAGATATCAAGAGCTACTGCATGAGTTTCTCCAAAAAGATCAATTGATTGATGGATGGTATGAGTATGTCAATGGTGAATCTTTCGTGGCGAAAACCATATCCTCTATCACTAATTAAGTTGTTCGATTCAAGATGTTTAACAATGTGCTTATTACCTTACCAAGACATATGACAGCTATTGGTCTGTAACTGGAGGGGTCAGACGAACTTCCTTTCTTTGGAACTGGGTAGATATTGGCTTCTTTCCATGAATTTGGGAATAAAGAAGTACGTATGCATAGTCTGATTAATTTAGCTAGGACAGTGGTAAGTTCAGGGGAACACTTTTTCAAAACAATTGGTGGAATTCCATCTGGGCCTGGAGCTTTGTTGGTAGGTAAATTGTCTAGGATGGATTTTACGTATCTTGTCTGTATTTTAAGTGGGGCAATTTCAGGTGAATCAAGTTCCAGTACTGGGACATTCTGGCTGGTATCGTCAATTGTAGAGTTTCTGGCAAAGGTACTGGCAAAGATATCTGCTTTCCCACGTGGGTCATTTGCAATGTTGCCATCTGAAGATTCTAGTGGGGGAATGGAAGATGACTTGTTAAAGTTTTTATTGAAAGAATTAAGAGTTGACCAGAATATTCTATTGTCATTAGGGTTGTTAAGTAGTTTTGATGCTTGCTTTTGAAGAAAGCTTTTGCATGATTTCTAGCAATTTAAAATTGGGAGAATGATTCAGATCTTTTTTATTTTAAGTAAGAGTTATATGCTAATGACTTTTGGGCTGTTGCTCGGGCACAGTTGCCATCAGACCATTTTGGAGAGTTCGATCTTTTAGTGAAGTGTTGACTTGGTATGAATAAATCCATACCAGCTAGTATTAAGTCGCAAATGTGGGACTGGGTAGAATTGGGATCACTAGAGAAGAAAGACTGCCATGGAACATCAGCAAGATAATTTCTAAATTCATTCCAGTCAGTCCTATCAAAGTCCCATTGGGTCACCCTGACAGGTTCAGAACCGGGAGGTGTGGGAGGGTTAACTAATGAGGCTTTGATGAGATTATGGTCAGAGGATCCAAGTGGTGACAGTACCTCTATCCTGTATTGATCTGGATTATTTGTCAAGAATAAATCCAAGAGATGGGCATTATGGTCAGGATTATCAGGTATTCTGGTTGGTTGCTTTACCAACTGGGTGAGGTTAAATGATTCCGCAAACAGCTCGCACTCTAGATCAGCGTCATCAGTCCGTGCAGAATGCAACAACCATTCGACAACGTGTATGTTAAAATCACCCAAAATGGTAATTTCGGTGCCAAGGGCAAGGTCAAGGTTACCCAACTGAGTGGATATGGAATCAAATACACTGGGTTCCGAAGAAGCACTGGGGGAATGATAAACTACACAAATATTTTTGGTAATGTCAACTTGTGCTGCCGTGGCTGCCTTTCAGTGGCAGTGCGGAAGTGGCAGCACACCTGTGCACTCCTGCCAACTTTAGTCAGACTTTGGCCTTCAGGTGGTGGCAGTAGCTTTTCCAGGTAGTGCTGTGCAGCCCAGTATCTTGCAGCAAGCCTGTTGGGTGCATCCTGCAGAGAACTTGTATTCCCCAGTGAGATTGGCGGCTGTGGATCATATTCCTGTAGGAGTTCATTCACCAAGTCGTGTATGAACTTATGCACCATGATCGTCTTTCCAGATTTTTGGCAATAATAGTGCTGCACATTCAGCACTCACATGTCCACCAAGTGGAAAAAGAGTTTCTTATACCACTTGACAGAATGACGAATGCACTCCACACTACCAATCTGCATGTCAGTTTCATCAACCAAGCGCATGTTTCGATTGTAGTCAGTGACTGCATTTGGGTTATGAATACGCTCACTTGTCACTTGGTTTCGTTTCCCAGTGTTGACAATCACCTGTGTGCACAGTTGATAGCACGTGCACATCACGCTTGTCTCGCTAACGCAGGGCAAGGAGATCGTTGCTACACTGCAACACAACTGTGCCTCTTTCCTGCATGTCACCAAACTTCGGCATCCCATGCCTGTTGTTCTGCACGGTGCCACATGAACCAATCCCACGTGAAAGCAGGTGCATTGCCAATTCAGGAGAGGTGTTCCAATTATCTGTGTAGAGGATGTGCTCTCTACTCATATAATTCTCCATCATTCACTTCACGACTGCACCAGAAATCCCAAGACGATCATCATGTGGAATATCAGTCACTGCACCTGTGTAAATAATCATGTCAAGGACAGCACCCATATCAAATCACACAGTACAAAGATCTTTATGTCAAAACGATACTGTTTTGATGGGATGTACTGCATGAATGAGATACGGCCACGGAACAACATCAGTTACTTGTTGATCACGAGCTTTTGAAAAGCCCCCAAACTGTGTTGGAATTTGCCTTTGAGTTTTTCGAAAACCGTCCTGATCTTATGCAAACTGTCTCTTGGTCAGAGTATGTGTTGTTGCTGAAATGAAGGAACCTGAGGATGTTCTGGTATGTGTTCCGTGCCATGTACTTTCTGAATACATCGACCTGTGTCAACACATCAGTGGCCCAGTAGTTTTCAAGTGCATGTTTTTTTCACTAATGGTATCAACATCGTCAATGCCATAAACACATAAATGGTAGGCACCGTCACGTCAGTCTAGTACCGTGTCCTATAGGTTTCCTTATGTGCAAGGTCAGCTGCTGTCTGTGCAAAGAATTAGTCTGACTCCTCGCAAATGTGCGTCATGAGGTGCACGTCTAAATATGCAAGAAAAAAGATCATTATCGAGCTCATTGCTGTCAGTCCTATCATGTCCCTGACTCTGGAGTTTGTCTCGTCAAACGTCCTCGGTCGGAAAGCCGTTGTCTCTTTCCACCTGCAGGCGGCACGTGATGGGGAGAGTTGCAGAGATCTCTGCTGCCTCCCGCACTGCAAGGCAGTCTTGCACACCTTCCCTGCTCACCGCTTCACAAACTTGACCCTGGTTCCGAAGAGGAGGTCCCCGGGGCATAATGTGGTGGTGAGGGGGCACAGGAGGTGCTGGGCAATGGTGAGGGGGTGCAGGAGATGCTGTGCAGTGGTTAGGGGGCGTGGGAGGTGCTGGGCGGTGGTGAGGAGGCACAGGAGGTGCTGGGCGGTGGTGAGGGGGCACGAGAGATGCTGGACGGTGGTGTGGGGGCACGAGAGGTGATGCAAGGTGGTGATGGGGCACAAGAGGTGCTTGGCAGTGGTGAGGTGGCACGAGAGGTAGTGTGCGGTGATCCAGTGGCACCCGTGATGGTGGTGGGTGGTGAGGTGGCCCGGGAGGTGGTGGTAGGTGGAGGAGTATCACAAGCAGTGATGGGGGTGGTGAAGTGGCCCTTGAAGTGGTAGGAAGTGGTAAAGTGGCATGAAAGGTGGTACTGGGTGGTGAGGTGGTGCATGCAGTAGCAGAATGTGGTGGTGAGGCAGTGTGGGGTGAGTGCACCTGCACTTCCTCCCCCTCCTCTCCCTCAGTGAAGAGCCGCTTCACCACCGTCAGTCTCCTCTTCGGTGGTGGTAGAGCTGTATGACTAGGTGGTGGTGGCTTCTCCTCATTCTCCGTGGCGATGTCACTGTTGTCATCCTTGGTACTTGGAGAGTGATACTGCTCATTACCACTTGCTTCACTACTCCCCACCATACTTTCCACCTCCAGGTCAGACCCAATTCGGTCCTTGTCACTCTCCTCCCCACTGGGAAGCAGCTCCGCCCTGATCTTGGGGCTGGTGACCGGCCTACAGGACCGGAGAGGGCAGCACTGGGTGGGGGTAGGGGCAGGAGAGAGGCGGAACTCGGACGTTCACTCATCATGGTTGTGCGTGGTGTACTGACATGTGGGGTGCATGGGGAGTGGAGGATAGGTCAGTCTGAAGAATTCAGAATGTTCGTTCACTTCCCCAATTTTTTGCCATTTTTTTATTGGCCATGCTCACATGTCGCCTGCGGATATTTATCGGCTAAACGTCATTCGACGCCGCCAGCTACGGAGGGGTTATATGTGGGAAATAATTATTGGTATACTTGTGATGATTGTAAAATTGGCTATCTCAAGAATGACTAGGATCCATGAGTAACTGACTTATTATCTATCTGCTATTCACAAAATTACTATAATACTATAAACAAACCAACATGTATGTTATTAATATCTGCCACAACAATAGATCATATATGGACAAATAATTATAAGGAGCACATAAAAAGTAGTAGTATTTACAACAAAATTTCTGACCATTTTCCTGTTGTATCACCTTTTAATGTAAATAATTTATCGGAACCTAAGTTAAATGAACAAATCACAGTAACATACAGTATAGAGAGTTTAATCCACATAATATAACCACCTTTAGGAAAAAACTTCAGCCAGTAACATGGGACCTTGTTTTTGGTGCCAACGACCCCCAAATCGGATACTGTAATTTTAGTCTTCTGTTTTCTACTATGTATACCAATAATTTCCCACTAAATAACAAAAAGATTAAATCAAAACATCTTTATAAACCATACATAAATCAAGTAAAAAGAATTGTTAAGAAGCGAGATTTGTCAGTTAGGTAGTCGAGGAACTTCTCGATGTTTTCCAAAGTTTACCATAGGTTCCGATATGAGTCAGAGTTGCCAGTTTTCCTGCTGTTAGTGGGCATAGTTATTTTGTTAGCTACAGTATGCATTCATTTCTGTGCTCTTTTTCTCTGTGATGTTTCATTTCTGTGATTGTTTGTTAACTTGTGTAATTCAGTTTAAGTTTGTATGCTAAATAATTTACAGTCCTATGTAATGTAAGAAAACTTTTGCATGTTTTGATGTCTCCTAGTTGGCAACTGTTAACTGTTGTCCCGTAGAGTTTGTGCTAGAAATTTCTCGAATAATGCAAGCTTATTTAACCCCTTAACCACTTGAAGGCGTCACTTTCGTGACGCTCGGCTACAATGGATCATACCGCGGGGCGTCACTTTTGTGATTCTGTGTTATTTTGAATTATCCCAGGCTCTCAAGTGGTGGCTTGTATCATATATCAGTACTGCCAATGTCCAACACTAGTCAGCACTCCAAATCTCATCTGTACTCCCATCCATTGTTGACATTTTAGCTATTTTAACCCCTTCCTGACTCCCCTCCCTACCTGCCCTCCATTACCCTCTCCTCTCACCTCCCACGCCGCGCTGCGCTACGGAAATTTCCCCCTTCTCTTTCCACAGATTTCATCCATTGAAATAAGCCCTATGCCCTATATTTTTACCCAATAATATTTACCAAAAAAAAAAAGGTAAGTGATAGTGTTATACTCCAGAAATTGCCTAATTATCACCTGACAACACCTCACGTGCATTCATTCGCTACATTACCACGGTAATTTCCCCTTTGATTTATGCCTTGTAATCGATGTCTGTAATAAAAATATATATCAGAAAGGAAGGGAGAATCCTAATTGACATTTACAGTCACCTGGAACTACCTATTTCTATATTTATTGCCGAGATTTTCTACCTATAAAAAATTAGCATGTAAGTTAGCAGCAGTAAGCCTAAAGTGTCATTGTCAACCCTTCCCTTCTCAGATAATTTACCCCCTTCTTGACTCCCCTCCCTACTTGCCCTCCATTACCCTCTCCTCTCACCTCTCACGCCACGCTGCGCTACGGAAATTTCCCTCTTCTTTTTCCACAGATTTCATCCATTGAAATAAGCCCTATGCCCAATATTTTTACCCAATAATATATACCAAAAAAAACAGGTAAGTGATAGTGTTATACTCCTGAAATTGCCCAATTATCACCTGACAAAACCTCACGTGCATTCATTCGCTACATTACCACGGTAATTTCCCCTTTGATTTATGCCTTGTAATCGATGTCTGTAATAAAAATATATATCAGAAAGGAAGGGAGAATCCTAATTGACATTTACATTCACCTGGAAGTACCTATTTCTTTATTTATTGCCGAGATTTTCTACCTATAAAAAATTAGCCTGTAAGTTAGCAGCAGTCAGCCTAAAGTGTCATTGTCAACCCTTCCCTTCTCAGATAAGCTGCGGCATTTAGTTCCTTGTCCTCCACTGCAGAGACAACATGTCGCACTCGCGCCCCGCCATTCCTGCAGCTTCTGCGCCCATTGCAAAGGGCCCCGTGACCTCTACCCCCAAGAAAAGTGTTGAGGCAAGCAGGAAAGGCCTCAGTGACTCTGCAGTGGCACGAGAACTTGCTGAATTGTCGATGATAATAATGGACAGCGATTTTGACGATTCCGGTGAATCGTGTGATGAGCCGGGTGAACTTATCGCGCCAGAAACAGCGACAACAAGTGCTCCTACCAGTGAATCTGTGTGTAGCTCCAAGGGAAAGGAGCCTTTAGTGCAGGAAGGAAAAGAATTTGGGAAGGGAGTGAAAAGGCGGCGTGTTAGCCCCAGAACAATGCCCCCACGTGACCCAGCCCGCCATGAGTCACGAGATCATTCACCTCCCCGTTCCCCAAGCCCCGCTTTACTCATCTCGTCATCATCGTCGGCTGAGTTATCTCCGGAGTCTTCGTCGTCGGAGTCACCACCAGCATCAACAGTGAAGGCCGGCCGTAGAGGTAGAGGTAGATCTAAGAGAGTGAGAAGTAGTGTAGCTAGTAGGGTAAGGGCTGCTAGTGCTGTACGGCAACCTAGGGTCAGTGCGAGTGACCTTGACCGTGATAAGCCTCCCTCTCAGCCAACCTCCACCACCACCACCACCACCACCATCCCTCCACCGCCATGCCAGGGAATCCTGGACGCCTTCGCGTGGACGGAAGGGTCAGATTTTGTCCCCGAAAACCTGGTTTTCGATGAGAGCTCGTCAGGAGTTCAGCCTGCCTTCACTATGGACGAAAATGCTGAGTGTGTCGACTACCTTTTGGCCTTCCTAGATGACGAAGTCATGCAGCACATATGTGATGAGACTAACAGGTTCGAATCACAACGTGCTGCTAGTGGTACAGGTGCAGCCAAGATGCAACAGTGGACCATGCTGGGAGTGCAGGAGCTGTATGTGTTCTTTGCCCTCATGCTTCTTATGCCACACTCCAAGAAGCATGAGTTGGAAGAATACTGGTCCATGGACCCCTTACTACCCTCACCGACCTTCAACAAGTACATGGCCAGAGATCGCTTCCGGAACATCATGGGAAACCTGCACTTTGCCGATAATGATGTACCTTCCCAAACCGACCCACTCTGGAAGATCCGGGAGATTCTGAACAGAATGAAGGATAAGTTCATGTCATTCTTCGACCCATTTCAGAAGGTTGTCATTGATGAGTCCTTGGTTCTGTTCAGAGGACGTCTTCGGTTTGTCCAGTACATTCCAAGCAAACGCCATCGCTTTGGAATTAAGTTCTTTGTACTGTGCGACTGTAAGACGGGTACATCCTTGACTTCGTCATCTATTCAGCCAGCACTGTCGATCTCGATAAAACACACCCCCTTGGCTTCTCAGGCTGTGTAGTGAAAGTGCTCCTAGAAAAGTATTTTGGTGGGAATCATGTGCTGTATACAGACAACTACTATACAGCACCGAAACTTGCCAAATACCTTTCTGAGCACGGCATTGGCTCCTGCGGCACTGTCAAAAGTAATCGTGCCAACTTCCCCAAATTCCCAGAGGCAGGAAACTCGCAGCGAGGAGACGTGCACCTACGCAAGTCTGAGAAGATGCTGGCAATACGGTGGCATGACAAGAGAGTCGTGCACATGCTCACCACCGTACATAAGGGAGATGAGAGACAGTGGGAAGGTCGACCGTAGGACAGGCGAACCTGTGATGAAACCTGATGCTGTGTTGGACTATAATATAAACATGCGGCTGGTGGACAAGTCCGACATGATGATTGGTGAGATCGACTGCCTCAGGAAGAATACTAGGTGGTACAGGAAAGTTTTTCTGCATCTCATAGATATGACGATGCTGAACGCCTTCATCCTGTACAAGATGAAGGTAAAGCCACCCAAGTCCTTCTCCCTGAGGTTGTTCGCCAGGACTTGTGTCCAGCAGCTGCTGGAAAAATATGGTAAGGTGCAAGCAGCAACTCCAAGGCGCCATCCAGTTACACTTCCCGACCGACTTGAGCAGAGGGCGTATATGGATCGGCACAGACTTGAGCTAATGCCTGCCACAGGGAAAAGGAAGGCTGCGATTCGCAGGTGTCAGGTATGTGCGCACACCACACGCCGCACACCTGAGCATAAACGCACCTCTTGGCAGTGCGCTGAATGCCAGGTTCCCCTCTGTGTAACCTGCTTCTTCGATTATCACAGCCAGAAGCAGTTCTAACAGTGCAAGTGTGGAAGCAGAATTATTTGGAAATAATGTGTAAATAATGTGTAAATAATGTGTAAATAGCAGGTGAAAGCAATGGATGTTCAGTTCATATGATTGAACAGTGTACTATAGTTTCATCTTACTGAAAGTGACAGTGAATAACATATTGTAAGTAAAATAGAAGGGTAAATATTGAAAATAGAATAGAAAATGTAAATAGTAATGTAAGTAATTAGTAATATAAGAATATGAGTACAAATAATTTATGTTATAACAGTGAGAGTGAATCCGTGGCTCTCTACGTATTTTACTGACTGAAAAATAGAATGACTTCAGTGACAATAAAATAATACGACTGAATGAAACTTATGGAGAAAGACTCCAGATATATATAAGTGTGATATAGTAATAGAAATATAAAGTGTGAGGGGTTTTATGAATAATAAATGACAGAGTGCCTAGAGCGAACTAGCGCAAGTGCGGCGATCAGACGCGCTCGTAATTTCCATTGCTTTCACACTGTTTTTTTTTTAGTATGGATCCCAAACTACTTGAAAATGGTAGAATAGTGTTTATTGTGTTTGTATCTGGCTGTGGTAATCATATAACGGGTTGTCGGGAAGTGTAAAGTGGAGACTTAGTTACCCTACTTCAGAGGTCTCCACAAGTCCTACGGAAACTGACGAAGGCTCAACAATCATTCCAGGAGAAAGCTGAAGGTATGTGCTATAAGCATATATAATTTTATTATTCTAGGACTAATAACTGATTTTTAGCAAATATTTTTTGAGAGTCTGTCGGAGCCCAAATAACCCCGCGGGACACGCAAGTAATTGGTAAACAAGCCCGCGGTGTAGGGGTTAAGGATGGGGAAGAGACTAGTTCAAGCCAAGTCGGTTTTCAGTTCAGTTTGAGTGTAGTGCAGTGTCAGTGCAGTGTAGTTTGTATTGTTATGTCCCCACCCCCACTGCCACTGGCTCCAACAGCAGTAGTACAGTACAGGTAGGACGTTGCCCAGTGAGTTGTTCTTCCAATGGTCAGCCATCAAGTGTGGAGAAGACAGGATTAGCTCCGGTGTCATAACTAAACACTGGCTTCTCAAGATCTCTGTCGTTATTTTCCAAATCATTACACTGAATGCTTTCCAACTCCACTTCGTTATTCTCACACGCACCGGAGCTATGCAAACTTTACTAACTGCAATTACGTTTCACTGTTTGCCAGCAACAATTCACTATATTCATAGGTACTGTTGATAAACATACTTTACTAACACTTCACTGTTTTCACAAGAACCGAAAATATACAAATTTCACTGCCCTGACACTGCACTACACTCAAACTGAACTGAAAACTGACTGAACCTGTTCTAGTCTCTTGTCCATCCTTATATAAGCTTGCATTGTTCAAGAATGATCTGCATTCTACGAGAACAACATTTCTCGTATATTCTAGAAAGAGAGCACGGTTACCAACTCGGAGACAACCAAAACATGCAAGAGTTTTCTTACATTACATAATACTGTAAATTATTTAGCAAACTTAATTTCAGTTACACAGTTTAACAGACAATCACGTAAATAAAACATCATAGAGAAAAAAGTATAAAAATTAATGCATAACTTACGAAACAAATATGCTCACGAACAGCAGGCAAACTGCCAACTCTGACTCGTACCGAAACCTAAGGTACGAGAAATGCTGAGGAACATCTCAGCTATCTAACTGGCAAATCTTGCTTTTTAACACTACCCCCTCCCTAGGTCTTTGTCATCCTGACAATAATACGCAATATATAAAAACACGTCCTTAATCCTAATGAAACATCTTATTATACACAATTTATTATCCTTCAACTTATCAGGTCTTCTCCTATGCTGCTTCTGACAATGTCCTTGCTCCTGCACACAGTCCACTCCTCCAGGAATGTCTTGGTCCTCTTCCTGATTCAGATCTTCTCTTTGGCAACTGTCACCATCCTCTTGCACTTCAGCTTCGTGATCCTCCTCAACATCCTCGGTTGCGAGAGAGCATGATTTCTCAGAGATGTCGCAGCTGTACTCTCCTGGCCCATGGTACTGCCACAGGCAGTTCACGTGTAACACCTTTGTGCGAGATTCCTGCCTCCCCGAATCCGATACGTTACATCTGATGGGTGATCCAACACAATGTCAGGCCCATCTCATGGGCTCTGCAGTTTTGGTGACTGTCCCTTCTTTCGCTGAGGATTATATAACCAAACTTGGTCACCATTCTTGAAGCTCACCTCACTTGCCTTAGCATCATGCTTGCAGTTCATCACCTCTCCTGAAAACCTGAGGGCTCCATGCACTTGATGATGTACCTCAGCCAGCCTTTCATGAAGGTGCTTCACATAGCTGGTGGTGTCTGTAGGCAGCTCTTCACCAGGTGGTCTTTCCTTCAAAGTCAACGGGTAAACGTAACTCACGACCCACCATTGGTTTGCAAGGGTGTAGCCGGTAGACTCATGGGATGCAGATCGATATGCCACCAGCAGTGCAGGTAATTTCTGGTCCCATTCTGTTTGTTCCTCTATGCAGTACTTGGCCAGTTCTTGTGCTAGGGTCCAGTTGAATTTCTTCACCATCCCATCTGACTGTGGCCTTAGTGGGATCATCCTGGTGTTCTTGATCCCCAATAACTTGCAGCATTCATGGAACACAGCAGACTCCCTGGTCTGAATGTAGCTCTTGTGGCATCCTAAAACAACAGAAAAACTGGTCAACCAACACTGAGCAACAGTTGCAGCCTCTTGATCGGGGATGGCATAGGCTTCTGTCCACTTTGTGATGTAGTCCATGGCAACAGATGTATACCGGTTCCCTCTTTCAGTGAGTGGCAGAGGTCCAGCAATATCCACCGCGACCCTTTCCATCAGTCCACCCACTTCGTACAGCTGGAGAGGGGCACAACCATGTTTTTTTATTCCTTTCTTGGCACAACACACATCACAGGCTAGACACCACTCTTCAACATCCTGATGCATGCCAATCCCGTGGAATCTCTGTCGCAACCAGTTTAGAGGTTTCTTCACTCCCAGGTGACCACTAGTGATCTAGTTATGGGACTCATCCAGATCTTGGATGTCATCTTCTTCAGAACCACCAGCTGCCAATACTTGCTGAGGCCATTGGGTGACTCCCACTGATGCTCCAGTAGTCCGTTGTTCAAACGAAGAAGGTCCAACTGACTCTAGTAACACATGGTTGCAGGGCTTAACCTGGAAATTTCTTCCCATGATGGTTGCATTGTACTCCACTGCAGCCACTCTAGTACTGGTTGTAAATCTGCATCTTCCATCTGCATCCTCTTCAGGTCTTCTGCATCTGATGCTGGCCTGTCACAATCGTACGATGGCATTTCTTTCCAAGATTCCCATTCCTGCTACACTCCTTGCCGTCTGTTCTTCCGTTTTCTTGCACACTATTCATCAAGGTTCTCCTGCATTTCTTCAGTGGTAGGGCTTCTTGGGAAAAATTGGCTGGTTGTTGCAGCTTGTTACCAGCCTTCACTGATTTACCCTCATCCTTCTCATTTGGACACTCATAGCTGAAGTGTCCCACCTCACAACATGTCCAACACCCGTTTGTTGCAATCTGAGATTTCCTTGCACTGTTCTTGCTCCTTCTTCCATTTGTGACAATTTTCATTCTTGTGCCCCAACTTCCTGCAGAACCAGTAGCCTTCTCCAGTCATCTCCTGTTCCCTCTTCCACTGGTAGCAGTCCTCTTTTCTGTGTCCTGGCTTTTAATAGTACCAGCAACTTCCCTCATATTTTTTCTTTACACTTACCTGCCCTTTTCTTGCCTTGAATCTTGCATTACGACCTGTCTGAAAAGTTGACGTACTGAACCTGACGTAGGACTCAAACACTAGAGCCCTGGCTAGTGCTTCTTGCATGCTTCTGGGTTTTGCCTGCTTCACTTGCACTTTCAGCTCTGCACTGTCAAGAGCATTGATGAACTGGTCCCTCAGAAGCATAGCCAACAGGTTAGGAGCTGCTCCAGGTTACGCCTTGTATGCCATACTCTCCAGGTCATGAGCAAGCTGCTGTAGAGATTCTCCTCAAGCCCGCACATGGCTCCGGAATCTTGCTCTGTAAACCTCAGTCTGGTACATGGTCCCATAACTGCACTCCAGCACTTCTACTAAGGACTGATAACTGTTCCTCTCCATCACTGACATCTGACCCAGAATTTCCACTGTGGCACCCTTAAGGCTAGTAGCAAGCTGCACTGCCCTCTGCCTGTCATCCCAACCATTCTGATCTGCAAGTAACTCAAACTGTGCATGGCAAGTTTCCCAAAACACTCTACAATCAAATTCCTGAAGTTTCTTTTTAATTGGATCCCCTATTTTAGCGATGCACTTCGCCAGTTTGGGGCCTAAAAACTAGGGCATCATAATTAAGGCCAGAACTTAAATCTTCTGCATTCTGATTATTCAACCCTGTAATGCTACCTTTAGATGCCTGGGATCAGTGAAGATTCACCATATACTGTCCATTTCTTTCATATGATCCCTGTACACTAACCTGAGGCTCAGGGGTTCAGTATTTCTCAACGGCCTCAATTTTCACACCATCTTCACATGGTTGACTACACGCTTCAACTGGCCATCTACATGCTGTCTGTACTCTATCACAATTCCCTCACTAATCTTTAGCTGATTGTCTACATGCCGTTTGCACTCTGTCACTATTCCCTCACTAATCTTCAGCTGGTTGTCAATATGCTTCACCTGGTCGTCTAGATGCTGTCTGAACTCCATCACGTTATTGCTTATTGTACCTCATACTTCTGCTTCTCTAGCATGGCATCTACTTCCTCCTCCATTTCCCCCATGAATGCATCTAGCTGTCCTTGCACCCTCAATAATGTCCTGTAATGACTTTTGAAGTTGTTCATATCGTTCTTTTTGCTCTTCACGTTGTGCCTCTAGTTGTTCCCTCTGTGCTTGCAACTTCTTGATTTCGTTCCTGAGCTCTTTCTGTTCTTCGCTCTGTGCATGTAGTAGGGCACTTTGTGCTTTTATTAGCTTCAAAATTGTTGCCAGGGAAATTTCCTCCTCTTGCCCAGCTCGAGACCTTGTTTGCACACCTTCTGCTTCCACGTCGTAGGTTTGACTCACTGCAGCACTTACTTCAAACTCCTGACACCAGTTTTACATCCCTTCCCCACACTGCCACAGGCTCCAAGAGCAGTAGTACAGTACATGTAGGACATTGCCCAGTGAGTTGTTTTTCCTATGGTCAGCCTTTAGGTGTACAGTACACAGAATCAGCTCAGGCGTCATAACTAAACACTAGCTTCTGAAGTTCACTGTCTTAATTTCAAATAATTACATTGAATGCTTTCCAGCTTCACTATTCTCACAAGCACTGGATCTATACAAAATTTACTAACTGAAATTACACTTCACTGTTTGCCAACAACAATTCACTATTTTCATAGGTACTGTTGATAAACAAACTTCACTAACACTTCACTCTTTTCACAAGTACCGGAAATATACAAACTTACTGCCCTGACACTGCACTACACTCAAACTGAACTGAAAACTGACTGAACCTGCTCTAGCCTCTTATCCATCCTTATATAAGGTTGCATTGTTCGAGAATGATCTACATTCTATGAGAATAACAATTCTGGTATATTTCAGAGCAGGGGTTCTTAACCTGGGGTCCATGGACCCCTTGGGGGTCCATAGATGGGCTTTAGGGGGTCCATGAAGGTCAGAATAATTGAGAACAATTTAGCAATATTGCATGATGCCGTTTGGCATCATTAGCTGAAAAAAAAAAAAAAACTCGAAGTCTTGAAGTATTCTGGTGTTCGTTGACACAAACTTCCCTCGTCTGGCAAAGCGAGCTCTGGGTGCTGTGATTACGTTTGCCACTACATACCTTTGTGAGTCAGGGTTTTCAGCGCTTGTTTCTATCAAAACGAAAAGTCGAAATCAACTGGATGTCGACGATGACATGCTTGTTGCCTTGTTAAAGACCACTCCACAATTTCGTCTCCTTATTCACGCCAAACAACAACCCTCTCATTGAAATGAACATTCGAGCTGAATTAAAATTTTTTGTTTAATTTGCACAGGTTGGATGTATTTCATTTTTTCATCGAGTGGCCATTAGTTTTTCCATGAAAAAGAGTGAGAAACATAATTCTTGTAATGAGAGTTTTGTACTTTGTGTATGTCATACAGTGCGTGTGGTAGTGTTCAGTAAAAGAACGTATATTAATTGCATGCAAAATGCTGTGTTTATGTGCTTATGTGCATTTTTGTAGGGAAGGGGTTCATAGCTTTCACGAGATTCTCGAAGGTGTCCGTGACTCAAAAAAGGTTAAGAACCACTGGTCTAGAGAGAGAGGGAGAGAGAGAGCACAGTTACCAACTCGGAGACAACCAAAACATGCAAGAGTTTTCTTACATTATACAGTACTGTAAATTATTTAGCAAACTTAATTTCAGTTACATAATTTAACAAACAATAACATAAATAAAACATCATAGAGAAAAATAGCGTAAAAATAATGCATAACTTATGAAACAATTACGCTCACAAACAGCAGGCAAACTGGCAACTCTAAATCGTACCAAAACATACGGTATGAGAAACGTCGAGAAACATCTCAGCTATCTAACTGGCAAATCTCGCTTCTTAACAGTATATTTTCGGTACTTGTGAAAACGGTGAAGTGTTATTGCAGTTAGTAAAGTTTGTATAGCTCCTGTGCTTGTGAGAACAGTGCAGTGAAGTTAGAAAGCATTAAGTGTAAATAGTTGGAAAATAAAGACAGTGAACTTAAGAAGCCAGTGTTTAGTTACAACACCTGAGCTGATCCTGTGTACTGTAAACCTAAAGGCTGACCATAGGAAGAACAACTCACTGGCAACGTCCTTCCTGTACTGTACTACTGTGTTTGAATCTGTGGCAGAGTGGGGTGGGGACGTAACACTGGTGTCAGTAGTGTGGATCATTATTAAGGGCTGCAGTGAGGCTAACCTTCAACATGGAAGCAGATGGTGTGCAGACTAGGTCTTGAGCTGGACAGGGGGAGAAAATGACCCTGGTGACAATTGTGAAGCTATTACACACACAGAGGAAAGAACTCAAAGAAGAATTAAAGGCAGAGAAGAAAGAAACCAAAGATCAATTACAAGCACAAAATATCCAATTACCACGGCAAAGAGTCCAACTACCAGCACGGAATGTAGGACAGAAAGAACTCCAAAAACAATTACAGACCCAAAGTGAAGAACAGAAAGTGCTCAGGAATGAAATCAAAGAACAATTGCAAGCACATTCAGCCAGTCCCAAAGAAGGGTGACCGCTCCCAACCCTCCAACTATCGTCCAATTGCTTTAACGTCCTGTATTTCAAAAGTTTTCGAGTCAATTCTTAATAGAAAAATTTTAAGACATCTTTCCTATCACAACCTTCTTTCCGATCGTCAGTATGGGTTCCGTCAGGGACGCTCCACTGGCAATCTTCTCACCTACCTTTCAGACTCCTGGTCATCCTCCTTTCGGGACTTTGGCGAAAGCTTTGCCATTGCACTTGACATCTCAAAGGCTTTCGATCGAGTCTGGCATAAATCTTTAATTTCCAAATTGCCCTCTTACGGTTTCTATCCTTCTATCTGTGCCTTCATCGCTAGCTTCCTTTCTGGTCGTTCTATAGCCGCTGTTGTAGACGGCCATCGTTCTTCTCCTAGATCTATCAACAGTGGTGTTCCTCAGGGCTCTGTCCTATCACCAACTCTCTTCCTTTTATTCATCAATGATCTTCTAAGCTGTACATCTAACCCTATCCACTCATACGCTGATGACTCCACCCTTCACCTTTCCATTCGGTTCCCGCAACGCCCATCTCAACAGTTCCTTCAACAAACAAGGGATGAGGCTATGGCACACCTAATGTCTGACTTGGCTCGTATCTCTGATTGGGGTAAAAATAATATGGTTGTCTTTAATGCATCTAAGACTCAGTTCTTACACCTATCAACCCGATAAAATCTTCCACAGGTATACCCACTAATGTTTAATAATATTCAGCTTAATCCTGCATCATCCTTGAACATGCTTGGGGTTTCATTTACTCGGGACTTATCTTGGAAAGATCATATTACATCTCTTGTAAAATCTGCTTCCAAGAGATTGGGTGTGCTAAGCCAACTCCGCTCTTTCTTTACCCCTGCACAATTGTTGACTCTATACAGGGGTTTTATCCGCCCCTGTGTGGAGTACAACTCTCATGTGTGGGGAGGCTCCCCACATACAGCTCTTCTCAATAGGGTGGAGTCAAAGGCTTTTCGTCTCATCAACTCTCCTCCTCTTACTGACTCCCTTCAACCTCTGTCTCTTCGCTGCACTGTTGCATCTTTATCTCTTTTCTATCGCTACTTGAATGGTCACTGCTCTTCTGAACTGTCTGCTTGCATTCCTCCACCTCTACGACGGGCGCATAGCACCCGTCTGGCAGCAAACTCTTATCCCTTTTCTGTCCAACTCTCTAATGCAAGAGTTAACCGTTACTCCCAGTCTTTCATTTATGCAACAGGTCAGCTCTGGAACTGTCTCCCTCTGTCTGTATTTCCTGCTGCCTATGATCTCCAGTCTTTCAAACGCAGTGTGTCCAGGCATCTCAAAATGATCGGATCTTGAATTTGGCTCTCTATTGTATTTTGTTTTTCTCTTGGAGGGAACTGTTACTGCGGGCTCATGGCCTTTGGTTCCTTTTTCCTCGCATAAAAAAAAATAAAAATAAAAAAACTAGAGGCACAATGTGAAGAACGAAGAATGATATGAACAACTTCAAGAGTCATTCCAGGAGGAACAGAGGGAAGTACAACTGAGGGTGCAAGGACAGCTAGATGCATTCATGGGGGAAATGAAGGAAAAACAGCAACAGCTTAAGGAGGAAGTAGATGCCAAACTAGAGCAGGAGAAGTATGAGGTAAGTAATAATATGATGGAGTGTAAACAGCATGTAGACGACCAGTAGAAGCTAATTAGTGAGCAAATAGTGATGGAGTGCAGACAGCATGTAGACAGCCAGATGAGGCATGTAGTCGACCATGAGAAGATAATTAGTGAGAAAATGGAGGCAGTAGAGAAATATTGCACTGCTGAGCCTCAGGTTAGTGTACAGGGAGCATATGAAAGGAATGGACAGTGAATGGTGAATCTTGACGGATCTCAAGCATCTAAAAGTAACATCACCGGGTTAAATAATCAGAATGTAGGAGACTTAAGTCCTGGCCTTCATTATGATGCCCCAGTTTTTATGCCCCAAACCAGTGAAGTGCATGCCTATAATGGGGATCCAGTTAAAAAGAAACCTTAGGAATTTGATGGTCAAGTGTCTTGGGAAGCTTACCATGCACAGTTTCAGTTACTTGCAGATCAGAATGGTTGGGATGACAGGCAGAGGGCAGTGCAGCTTGCTACTAGCGTTAAGGGTGCTGCAATGGAAATTCTAGGCCAATGTCAGTGGTGGAAAGGAACAGTTATCAGTCCCTAGTAGAAGTGCTGGAGTGCAGATAAGGGACCATGTACCAGACTGAGGTTTACAGAGCAAGATTCCCGAGCCGTATATGGGCTCGATGTGAACCCCTACAGCAGCTTCCTCATGACCCAGAGAGTATGGCATACAAAGCATACCCTGGAGCAGCACCTAACCTGTTGGCTATTCTTCAGAGGGACCAGTTCATCGATGCTCTTGATAATGCAGAGATGAAAGTGCAAGCTAAGCAGGCACAACCAAGAAGCATGTAAGAAGCACTTGCCAGGGCTCTAGAATTTGAGTCCTATGTCAGGTCCAGTACATCCACTTTTCAGGCAGGTCGTAGTGCAGGATTTAAGGCAAGAAAGGTGCAGGTATGGGAAGTAGAAAATTATGAACGAAGGTCCTAGTACTGTGAAAATCCAGGAGATTGGAAATTGGTTTGCAGCAAGTGGAAGACAGAACAGGAGAATATCAGAGAAGGGTGCTGGTTCTGCAGTAAGCAGTGCAAGGAAATCGCAGATTGCAACAAACAGTTGGACATGTGATGAGGTGGGACACTTCAGCTATGAGTGCCCAATTGAGAAGGTTGTGGGTAAATTAGTGAAGGCTGGTGATGAGAGGCAACAACCAGCCAATTTTTCCCAAGCAGCTCCACCACTGAAGAAATGCAGGAGAACCTTGATGAATAGTGTGCAAGAAGACGAAAGAACAGACAGCAAGGAGTGTAATAAGAATGGGAATCTTGGCAAGAAATGCCATCGTACGGTTGTGACAAGGCCAGTGTCAGATGCAGAAGACCTGAAAATTCAGATTTACAAACAGGGTTAGAGTGGCCGCAGCGGAGTACAATGCAACCATCTTGGGAAGAAGTTTCCAGGTTAAGCCCTGCGACCAAAAGCTACTGGAGTCAGTGAGACCTTTTTCATTTCAACAACGGACTACTGGAGCATCAGTGCGAGACACCCAGTGGCCTCAGCAAGTATTGGCAGATGGTGGTTCCAAAGACAATGAAGTCCAAGATCTAGGATGAGTCCCATAACTAGATCACTGGTGGGCACCTGGGAGTGAAGAAAACTCTAAGCCAGCTGTGACAGAGATTCTACCAGATTGGCATGCGTCAGGATGTTGAAGAGTGGTGTCGGGCGTTTAATGTGTGTTGTTCCAAGAAAGGAATCAAGAAACATGGTTGTGGCCCTCTCCAGCTGTACCAAGTGGATGCGCTGATGGAAAGAGTTGCGGTGGACATTGCTGGTCCTTTTCCACCCACTGAAAGAGGAAACCAGTATACTGTATATGTGTTGCCATGGACTACTTCACATAGTGGCCGGAAGCCAATGCCATCCCCGATCAAGAGGTTGCAACTGTTGTTCAGGGATTGGTTGACCAGTTCTTCTGTCATTTTGGGATGCCACAAGAGCTACAGTCAGACCAAGGTAGAAACTTTGAGTCTGCTGTGTTCTGTGAGTGCTGCAAGTTACTGGGAATCAAGAAGACCAGGACGATCCCACTAAGGTCGCAGTCTGATGGGATGGTGGAGAAATTCAACTGGACCCTGGGACAAGAACTGGCATAGAAGGAGAGACAGAATGGGACCAGAAGTTACCTGCGTTGCTGATGGCATATCAGTCTGCATCCCATGAGTCTACCGGCTACACTCCTGCAAACTGATGTTTGGCCAAGAGTTACACTTACCTCTTGACTTATTAATGGAAAGACCATCTGGTGAAGAGCTGCCTACAGACACTTCCAGTTATGTGAAGCACCTTCAGGAAAGTCTGGCTGAGGTACACCATCAAGTGCAAGGAGCCCTCAAGTTTTCAGGAGAGGCAATGAAGTGCAAGTATAATGCCAAGGCAAGTGAAGTGAGCTTCAAGAATGGTGACAAAGTTTGGTTATACAATCCTCAGCAAAAGAAGGGACAGTCACCGAAGCTGCAGAGCCTGTGGGACGGATCCTACACTGTGTTGCACCACCTATGAGATGTAATGTATTGGATTCGGGGAGGCAGGAAGTCTCACCCAAAGGCGTTACACGTGAATCATCAGTGGCAGTACCATGGGCCAGGACAGTACAGCTGGGACGTCTCCGAGGAATCATACTCACTTGCAGCTGAGGATGCTGAGGACCAAGGAGCTGAAGTGTAAGAGGATGGTGACAGTTTCCCAAGAGAAGAGGTGAATCAGGAAGAGGACCAAGACATTCCTGGAGGAGTGGACAGTGTGGAGGAAGAAGGACGTCATCGGAAGCAGCATAGAAGAATACCTGATAAGTTGAAGGATTATTTTGTGTATAGTTAGATAATTCATTAAGATTAAGGTTTGTATTTGTATATATTGTGTAGTTTTGTCAGGACGACAAAGAACTAGGGAGGGGGTAGTGTTAAGAAGTGAGATTTGCCAGTTAGGTAGTTGAGGAGCTTCTCGATGTTTCCCGAAGTTTACCATAGGTTCTGGTACGAGTCAGAGTGCCAGTTTTCCTGCTGTTAGAGAGTGTAGTTTTTTCGTAAGTTATGCAATAATTTTTGTGCTCTTTTTCTCTATGATGTTTTATTTATGTGACTGTTAAATTGTGTAACTCAGATTAAGTTTGTATGCTAAATAATTTACAGTGTTATGTAATGTTAGAGAATTCTGGCATATTTTGATGTCTCCCCGTCAAGTTTATGCTAGAAGTTTCTCAAATAATGCAAGCTTATATAAGGATGAGGAAGAGACTAGTTCAAGCCCAGTCGGATTTCAGTTCAGTTTGAGAGTAGTGTAGTGTCAGTGCAGTGTGGTTTATATATTTTCAGTACTTGTGAGAATAGTGAAATGTTATTGCAGTTAGTAAAGTTTGTATACCTCCAGTGCTGGTGAGGACAGTGAAGTGAAGTTGGAATGCATTAAGTGTAATTACCTGAAAAATAAAGGCAGTGAACTTAAGAAGCCAGTGTTTAGTTATGACGCCTGAGCTGATCATGTGTACTGTACACTTAAAGGCTGACCATAGGAAGAACAACTCATTGGACAGCATCCTTTCGTGTACTTTACTACTGCTGTTGGAGCGTGTGGCCGTGTGGGATGGGGACGTAACACAATCATAAAAGAAAGAAACAAACTCCAAAACAATACGTGGAAAAACAACAATAACTAATGGTGATGCATATCGTAAATTTCGAAGTCAAATAGCGGTCAAAATAAGAAAGGCCAAGTCAAACTACATTAAAGGCAAGGTAAAAGAAAGTAAGGAAGTAGTAGCAAAACCTGGGACATAATTAACACCATTATAAATAAAACTCAGGCTGAACAATGTAAAGACCGTGTTTATCTAGGAAACAACAATAAAGACATAGAAAGTTTTAATAGTTATAAAAATCTAGTAGAGAAAATGGGCAAATCACAGTCAAATTTTGAATCTTTTTATTTAGCAGGCAAGAAAATATTTTCATCTTATCTCAGACTACGGGAATTGAAGTAGTAAATATAGTGAAATCTCTACGAAATACGGGTGCTGGATATGACCACATTCCCATGTCAGTTGTTAAAGAAGTTATAAACTCCATTGTTCCTATCATAGTTTTCCTTTGTAACTTATCTTTCACAACGGGAATCTTTCCAGATGAACTAAAGATAGCCAAAGTTGTTCTTATTTTCAAATCCGGTGATCAAAAAATTTTAAGTAACTCTTGCCCGAATTCAATACTACCAGCAATCACTCAAGTCATAGAAAAGCTTGTATATAATAGGTTGATCAGTTTTTGCACTGATCAAAACATCATAAGTTCCAAATTTGGAGTTAGGGCAGGGATGTCAACTGAAAGTGCTCTCCTTTCATTCACTAAAGATCTGCTCAGTTTTTTTGATGATGCAAAGTTTACTATAGGTGTGTTTCTGGATCTGGCAAAGGTGTTTGACACTGTAAATCATCAAACATTACTTTAAAAGTTCTATAATTATAGAATAAAAGATAGAGCAAATAAATGGTTCTTGTCATATTTAGGAAATCGTAAACAGTTTGTTGAATATAGCCATCGTCAGTTCTGGTGTATGTCCGTAAAGTATGGAGTTCCTCAGGGATCGGTTTTAGGACCTCTTTTATTCCTATTATACAGTACATTAATGATATCATAAATGCTATCCAGCACATAAAATGTGTGTGTGGTTCGCTGATGACAGCACCTTTTACGCCAGCCATCATAATCTCACTGAAGTAACAAATATTGTTAATAACAGCCTGGCATGTAAAAAAAAAAAAAATGGATATAAACTTACCATCATTATAGATAAATCCAACTATATTGTATTTAATAGAAAAAAAAAAAAAAAACTCTCCAACCAAGTATCAGAACTGATGACCGGAAGCTTGAGCGGGTAAGCAGTACAAAATTCTTTCAGGTTCAAAATGAGGAGAGTTTGTCATGGCAGCTCTATACTCGTTATCTTCAATCTAAAATCAATAAGCAGTGTGGAGTTTTATATCTTATTCGAGAAAATCTGACATCCCAGACACTGAAGCTTCTTTATTATTCGTTGATATTCCCATTGTTATTTTATTGCAGTACTGTGTGAGAAGGCACTGGGAAGCTGTTACTAAATCATTAATCCTTGGTGCAGAAGAGAGCCATAAGAATAATTGATAACCTACCAAGATATGAGCATGCTGCTCCCTCGTTAAAAACGCTTGGTGTCTTGAGACTGAATGATATAAACTTATAGTGTTCAGCCTTGTTTGTGTATAAATCTTTAAATAACACCATTCATAGTGACTACTTCCAGTTTAATATTAATGATATGTATCATTATAGCTATAAGTAAATGTATGTAAAACAAGTTGTTATGTCTGATGTTGTCCAGGAAGAGATAACTACACACACACCACAAAGCCAGCCAGGAGACAGGGCGTGTGTGCTGGGCAATCCCCAGGCCCTGTTCTCCCCACTTACTATTTTTTTAATCAGCCCATACCCCACTGACCGGGCTAATGTATGACCCGGCCTGCACTATATGTGCAGGAAATCTGTAAACAAACAACAAACAACAAGAGACAACTACATATCCCCTAGCCTAGACTAATCAAGAATGCCAAACACCTCTGATCATGTGCCAGAAACATGATTCACACACACACACACACACACACACACACACACACACACACACACACACACACACACACACACACACACACACACACACACACACACACACACACACACACACACACACACACACACACACACACACACACACACACACACACACACACACACACACACACACACACACACACATACGCACATACTTACGCACACACACTTTAGCTGGAAGCCAGAGGGGGATATAAGTCCAAGATCACATGTAAGAAGGTTAGAGACCAGGAAAGAGAGAAGGAGAGAGAACCAGTGATGGCCGGGAGACAAGGGGAGAGCAGGAGAGAGAACCAGAAATGGCCAGGAGACAGAAGAAGCGAACAAGGAAAGTTAGAAAGGAGGAAGTGCATCTGTGCTGTGCCAACAGTGTTGACCAAGGATGGTTATGTAGCATTAACACATTTTCTCCCTCCTTGAACCTCTAACACCCCACCACGACCTCCACCACATTTCCCCACCACCACCATCTAATCCACCACTACGACCAGAGTGAGCCAGCGACTCAGCAGTGTCAGCATTTGCTAAGGGTATCATAACACGTCAATCAGCCCAAGTGCCTGACAACACCAGCCTACCATCCTGCACCCTCCTGCCTGCCTTCCAGCCTGTCTGCCTACCCCGCAGTGATGACACTGATTGGTGACGTAGTCATACCAGGACCTTGACCTACCTCAGCCATACCCTACCAACACCCTTCAGCCAACATCACTATCATCACCACTACCACAGTTAATATCAGTGAGTCTAACATTTTACTCCATTAGTTTAATCGCACTATCATTTATATACAACCTTACGTATATACACAGTGATAGACAATATATATCGTTACATCAACATACGAGTATAATACACACATATGAAAATCTAGTAAGACCAGAGAATTGAAGTTTAAGTACACACATATCCTTCATGTTACAGTTACAAGGAAAATCAAGTGAAAATGCCTAACACAGATGGAGCTAGCAACAGTATGCCATAGTCAACTGCACACATAAGTACTTATAACCCATACCTGAAGATGAATTTAAATATGAGCAAACATATCAAGTTGACTTCATAACCTTTGGAGGACTAAAGAATCAAGTGATGTGTGGTACAAACGAAACTAGGTAAACACTGTATATATTGTAAATATTATTTTATTGTATATAAAATAACAAAATGTAGGGTTACATATATCATTTAGATATAAACTGTGCTACATAACTAAGCCAATACACTTATGGTGTCTCAAATAAACAAGTACATCAAATATGGCTGATTCATGATGTGATTATATTGCTATTACTGTATAAATTATATACATATGTGTCAGTTATATAGCTACAATGACCACACACTTGTGATTCCTGCGATTATTTTACAATTGCCACGGTTATGTAACTACAAACACTAGCATTACAGCAATGATATTAAGGTTGCAACAATTATGTAACTATAAACACTAGCATTACTGCAATTAAGTTATTGTTACAGTTATGCAACTACAAACACTAGCATTACTGCAGTTATGTTACAACTGCTCTAATTCTGTAACTACAAACATTATCATTACTGCAATTACTGTATATTGCAATTGCTACAGTTCTGTAAGTACAATATGTAACAACCACATTTTGTGACAGTTGTATTAACACGTTGTAACAAAAAAAATTTTGCATCAACAGTTATGTAACAGTTGCATTAACAGATGTAACTAGAATTTTACTGCAACCACGATTATATGAGGCGGTGAGTTCATTACCGGGCTAAGTGCCAAAACTACAAAACGCCAGAAAATGCGTTTAAAGCCTCGCGGTTTTAAAACTTTGATATCTCTGTAACCACTTGTGTTATTTTGATTTTTTTTGTTAATGTAGCTTATGGTATTTTCTTTATTGCAATAACCTCTATTTTGATGATGATATCGTGTGAAGATGTAAAATTTTGCCCCCCACTGTTGAACAGATCGGCTAAGAAAATTTTTTTATCCTACAGATAATACAGAAATACATCATAAGAGTTCAATAACATATTAGCATAATGTCTTTAGAGTGTCATACTGTGGAATAAAATCAAAGTTCTATGACATAAGTATTATTATTTTCACAATAATTGCAGTTTAAAGGTCGGAAACTTTCTGTGTTTTTCTCCGAGTTTTTAATCACCAATAAACACGAGCCACATCACAAACATCAAGAAAAACATAATAAATTATTATATTGCCGATAATAATAAAAGAGTAAGACAGCATTCAATATACGAGGACATTATTAGAAATCCCCTATAACCTGAATGAAAAAAAGAAAATGGATCCTGAAAAAAAAAAAATGCTACAAGTACCAGTAACTTCACAAACACAATGTCAATAATAATAATAGTAATAATGGTTAAAAAATATTATAATAATGAGACAGCACCCGCAAGGCGGGTGCGAGAACAATATTGTCCCTTCTCTCCCCTTCACAGCTGCTGGTGGGAGTAGTGTCAGGTGTCAGCTTATTGGCTAGCTGCAGTGCAACCTGACTATCTGATTGGCCAGCTTCAAGGGGGGGTAAGGAAAGGGGCTGGGATATAGCCCAGTAATGCTCTCACATTCGCTTCAACACCACGGGGATATAAGGAACATAGACAGGCTGAACTCATAGGAAAAGTGACCATACAGCTGGGAGAATTCTGGACCCAGTCGCCCGCCTTGAGCACTAGAGTGAAACCGGACGGGGTTTTTTGCTGTGTGGCGTGATGGTGCAACACAGATGTCTACTTAACCAAGATTTTGACCCCTTTGTAGCTAATGAACTCAGCGCCTCATATAACAGTTGCATTAACAAGATGTAACTACAGTTTTATGGCAACAACAGGTATGTTACAGTTGCATTAACAATATGTAACTGCATTTTTATTGTAATCACCATTGTGTAACAGTTGCATTAACATAATGTTGTTACAGCCAAACTTGTGTAACAGTTGCATTTAAACAATGTCACTACAATTGAATTTACACGATGTAACTCCAATTATGATACAATATTCGTACTATTATGTTACTTTTACCATATTATGTATTTCACTTAATTTGTTTACAAGCTGACTGTAATGCGTATATAGTATGCATTAATATGTTATGACAATATTTACTGGTGTTGGTATGACAGCTTTGCGTGACCGAGCTATATGTGATATTATATTATCTCATAGCATAATATGCAGCATGTAGTGTTTATTGGAGACAATAGCTTCTCACTAGGAATGTCAGTCCACATAATGTATATCTGCAATCTTGTCCCAGACCATCAAGAATGCATAACATATGATGTATCTCAAACAATCTCTTTGTAGTCCAAACGACCAAGAATTTCATGACATATTCAAACACGCTGGATAACCAGCTGTAGTCGGTTAGTCCACGTGCATGGCAATCTATCAGACACTACATCACATACACACATCCTCTCCAAGCTGTATATAACGTCAGAAAGATTCCGTCTGGGTCATAAGGGGTTGGAAAGAAGGCCCGATAACACGAGGGTCAGCTAGAAAGCTTTGCCATCACGCTACTTATGCTCTAAATCACAGTTCAGGATAACTGTACGATAAACTCTGTAGCTCAGGAGTGCTCTAACTCACCTGGCTAATACACAAAGGGGGAAGGTGTGTGTGTGTGTGTGTGTGTGTGTGTGTGTGTGTGTGTGTGTGTGTGTGAGAGAGAGAGAGAGAGAGAGAGAGAGAGAGAGAGAGACCTACCTATTCACTCTAGTTGACGACACACCATTTTAACAAGCAGCAACAAGTTCGAGCCATAATACGTCTCACGACTTTATTCTGGCAGTGCTTCGATGATCTGCAGTCGACCTCCCTATCTCCCAACGACCATGCTATCGGGATCATCTCCGAGATACAGTAGTAGCTTACTAAAAATTCCGTTTATGACCACAAAACAGTCTCAGTCTCAGATTATGTAACGAGGACTGAAGATTTGGAATGATATCCCGAGTAATACTCGCAAAAAGAACAATGCATCTGGATTCAAATATGAATATAAATCTCAACTTTTGTCTCGGCAGTAAATAGTATCCTGCGGGTGTGATCGGGTACGGGAGTCGTATCTTGGAATTTGGCGAAAATACAGTACTTGATAAAGAGCTCACCTTCTGGTGTTTGCCGAATGATCGGACTCCCATAATGTTTCAAGATTTTCCATAAATCTTTGAGTAAGACCTCGGCACGGCGTGTGTTCTGGGTTGCATGTTTCTATGGACTTAATTGGAATTACTAAAATGTAAAATAAAATGTGACTAGACTGTCTTGTATTTAAGGTTAACTTGTAGCTTTTCTTCTAAATTATTATAACTTATTGTTGTTTTTGTTGTTGTTATTATTATTATTATTCTATCTATCTATCTATCTATTGCCAGGCGCCTCAATCCAGTTCGGGGTGGCCTCCATGTTGCCCTGTCCCCCGCCATTTCACTGCCCAGCTCCCAACTCACACCCCCCTCTCTCATAGACCTCTCCACCCCATCCCTCCATCTCATCCCCGGCCTCCCCCTGCCTCTTCCCCCCTCCACCTCACTCATATACAATCTCTTCGTCAGTCTCTCACCCTCCATCCTCTCCGCATGGCCAAACCACCTCAGTGTATTCCTCCTAACGCTTCCTATCACATCCACATCCACACCACAACGCTCCTTTATATCCTTATTTGTCAGCCTGTCTCTCCATGTAACTCCACAGGCTCCTCTTAAATAACTCATTTCCACTGCTCTCACTCTTGACTTGTGTCCATCCAGCAACGTCCAAGCTTCACTTCCATACGTTAGAGTTGGTATCACAATACTTTCATGTAGCAACTTTTTCACTTCCATGCTCACTTCCATGCTTCTTATCACTGCTTTCAAGGAACCAGCAACCTTTCTTCCCTGCTGTACCCGTATTATTATTATTATTATTATTATTATTGGAATACTCCATGTACTGTTGTTTGCAGATGTACTGTGTTGTTAAGTGAAGATGAAGGGGAGCTGCAAGGCTTGGTGGATGAGTTTGGGAGAGTGTGTAAGAAACGGAATCTAAAGGTGAATGTAGGGAAGAGTAAAATGATGGTCTTGGAGAGAGGTGCAGTGAATGTACAGGGTGGTGCAAAAATAGGTTGACATTTACCATTAATTCCAACACAAAACACACACTTTTGGTCTCGTAAGTTTTCAAAGTGTCCGCCCTCACTATTGACACACTCCTGGAATCTGTCAGCCACACTTCGATACACAGTAATGCACAGGTCCAGGTTGGTGTTGATTTCCTGGCAGGCCTCTGCAATGAACTCACGCAGTCAACCTACTTTTGCACCACCCTGTATAGTGAGGTTGGATGGTGAGGAAATGGAAAATATGAGTAAGTTTAAGTACTTGGGGAGTGTGATGAGTAAGGATGGAAGTTTGGAGGGTGAAGTGCTTGAAAGGGTACAACAAGGATGAAAGGTTGCTGGTTCCTTGAAAGCAGTGATAAGAAACAAGGAGGTGAGCATGGAAGTGAAAAAGTTACTACATGATAGTATTGTGATACCAAGTCTAACGTATGGAAGTGAAGCTTGGACGTTGCTGGAAGGACACAAGTCAAGAGTGAGAGCAATGGAAATGAGTTATTTGAGAGGAGTATGTGGAGTCACATAGAGAGACAGGCTGACATATGAGAATATAAAGGAGCACTGTGGTGTGGATGTGGATGTGATAGGAAGTGTTAGGAAGAACACGCTGAGGTGGTTTGGCCATGTGGAGAGGATGGAGGGTGAGAGACTGACGAAGAGAGTGTATGTGAGTGAGGTGGAGGGGGGGAAGGAGGGGGAGGCCGGGGATGAGATGGAGGGATGGAGTGGAGAGGTATATGAGAGAGGGGGATGTGAGTTGGAAGTGGGGCAGTGAAATGGCAGGGGACAGGGCGACGTGGAGGCGATTTGCTTGTGGCCACCCCATAAGGGATTAAGGCGTCTGGCAATAGATAGAGATAGATAGATTATTATTATTATTATTATTATTATTATTATATTACTAAAATGCCCACCATGACGAAACACTATGAGAGGGATGTTGTGACACCCACCCTAGGAGGAGACCATGGAGAGGCGCTTCGGACGTGCGTAAGGCCCAGGCAGGACGGCCCTATGTCCCTTACAACCTTGCATCACTCTTCCCCTCAACAGACCCAACGAGAACTACACAGTGCTGGTGCTCAACTCTCCAGCCAGACTAGCCCTCGATAGGTTCGGGGTGGTGCTGATATCTCAGTCCTAGACAGCACCCGAGTGACGGCCACTAGCTGTACCAGGCAAGAGACAGCCACTAGCTGCTCCATAGCTGCATCCCCCCCTTCCGCAGAAACTAGTGACAGCCACTAACCACACTAGGGGAGAGACGGCCACTGCCTGCTCTCCTTCTGAACTGCCTCTGGGAGCTGGACCTCGGTGATGGCCACAAGCCACACTTCGTCTGCCATCCCGTCCCCTCACAGGACCTAGGTGACGGCCACTAGCTACACCCGTGAGCGAGTGACGGTCACTAGCCATACCCATGAGCGAGTGATGGCCAATAACCACACCCAGCCCACAGTCCACTCAGGGCACGAGGCCCCAGTGATGGCCACTAGCCACACTGGAGGGCAGGTAACAGCCACTAGTTGCACCTCACCCAATAGGACCCCAGCAATGGCCACTAGCCGCACCAGTAGACAGGTGATGGCCACTAGCTGTGCCTCACCCTCAGTCCTTCCAGGAAGTCAGGCCCTGGTGATGGTCACCAGCTGCACCGACAGGAGAGAGACTGCCACTAGCCTCACAAAAATACCACCCCCCAGTCTACGATAAGATAAGACTGAATGGGGTGAAGGTAAGGGTACTGGTTGACACAGGAGCGGCCAGGTCTTGCCTCTACAGCCACTTTTACTCCAGTCACAAATCAGCTTTCGGCCCACTTTTCTTTACCTCAGCACATCTTGTAGATGTGTGGGATGGCCCCCTGCCCATACGTGGGGAAACCTGGGCCCTGCATGCCGACTCCTACCAGCAAATCTCTGCCCAACACAAGTTCATCTTTTTTTTACTCAGCCTGCCATGCATATGATGGGTATTTGGGGCTGGACCTCCTGCAGAAGCTACATACAAACATCGACAGCCACAAGTGATGTCTCCAGTTCCAGAAGCCTCCACACCCCTTCCCCCCACCCACTCTGCACGTGCACACCCCTGCCCCCCCTTCCCCCCATGTCCTCCACCCTGCTCCTTATCCCCCACCACTCCTTGACACCCCACTTTCCCAGCAACTATCGCCTCCGTCCTGACGATCCCCCCTCAGCGCGAGGCCTGGTTACATCTGTACAGGCCCACCAGAGCCTCCGTCCTGTTCTCCCCCAACCTACCACCTGGAATCCTCTCATCCTGCCTACTGTCCCCCATCGTCCTCCCACACCACATCGTGGTAGTACACATTGCAAATGTCTCCACCACCCCCTCCTCCTGCCCAAAGGATTAGTGATGAGAGAAATGGAGGAGGGAGAGCCTTGTGCACCCCACACTCCCCCTCTGCCACCCTACCCCCTCTACCTGAACACCTCTCACCTCACCAAGTGGACAGCCTCTGCCGCCTCCTCCTGGACTTCCAAGACCTCTTCGTGACAGGACCAGCAGACATTGGCCACACGTACCTGACACATGAAATCCACACCACCAGACCACTCATTCACCAACCCTCACAGCGAAAAAAAAACAAACAATGAGCTGAGGAAGACTGGCAAGTCCAGGAAATGCTTGATGCTAGTGTCATATCACCTTCCACCAGCCCATGGTCCTCCCCCGTCGTTCTGATCAAGAAGAAAGATGGCACCATGCGTTTCTGTGTGGATTATAGATGACTGAATGATGTGACCACCAAAGATGCCACCCCTCTAACCAGGATGGCCAACTCCCTTGACTCCCTATATGGAGCATCCTGGTTCTCCACCTTGGACCTGCAATCAGGATACTGCCAAGTCCCCGTACACCCCAAGGACAGGGGGAAAACAGCTTTCTCAACCAGTAATGGAGAACACTATGAATTCAGCGTCCTCCCATTCAGACTCATTTGGACTCTGCAAAGCCTCCGCTACATTTTACAGATTAATGGAGTCAGTCCTCACCTGGGAAATCTGCCTGGCATACCTTGACGATGTAATCATTTTCAACCAGACATGGGCAGACCACCTCCAGCGCCTCAGAAAGGTCTTCCTGCACATCCGCCAGGCTGGACTCAAACTCAGAGCACCGAAATGTGTCCTGGCTGCACGAACTGGCTCCTTCCTGAGGCACATTATTCAAAGGAAAGAATGGCACCTGACCCTGACAAGCTGCGTGCCATCACAGATCTCCCCCTACCCCAAGATGTCCATGAAGTCCCTGCCTTCCTGGGGCTCACCTCTTACTACTGGTACTTTGTAAAAGGATTCATCGACATTGCCAAGCACCTCCATGATATGACTAAAAAAGGCAAGACTTTCACCTGGACCAACGAACGGAGTGCGGCATTCCATGCCCTGAAAACCAGGCTTATCACTGCCCCGATTGTCACATTCCCTGACTACACCCTTCCGTTCCGCCTATACACAGACGTGTCTCTAGTAGTGATCAGCTCTGTCCTCGCCCAGGTGCAAAAAGGGTGCGAGCACATCACTGCCTGTGCCAGCTGCACCCTTAACCAAACAGAGAGAAACTATGCTGCCACCAAATGAGAGTGCCTAGGCATCGTATGGGCACTGGAGCACTTTTGAGCCTACCTCTTGGGTACACATGTTACCATCATCACCGACCATCATTCGCTCCTATGGTTATGCCAGTCCAGCACCCACAACACCCAGCTCATTAGATGGAGGGGAAACACTCGAGGAGTTTAACTACAAGATATCCTATTGCCCTAGCAAACTACATACCAGTGCCAATGCCCTGTTCTGACTACTGATTAACTCCATCCATGTCGAGCCCAATCTCTTGCAGCAGTGGTGCAACGAGGATCACCCCCACTGGATACCGCCACAGGTATTCTCCAAGCTCGACCAACAGGGCAATCACCTGTTCATCCAGTTAGGGTATATAGCGCTCGACCCTGAAACCGCCCTTGACACAAAGATCCACCACTCGGACAACAGGTCCTTGTCCGCCACTTCTTCCTGTACTTTGGTAATCCCGAAGCCCTGCACTCAGACAGTGCCCCAGAGTTCACCAGGGCAATATGGCAAGAAGTCGCCACCATCTTCGGCTACTGCATTTCACACTCCTCTCTCTACTGGCACCACGGGAACGAAATATGTAAAAGGAGGCATCGCACCCTCCTCAACCAGGTGCGGGCTCGAATAGAAGAGACCAAGTATGAGGCCTGGCTTGCCCATGTCGAGATTGTGCTGTGGGGGATGAATTCCTGCCCCCGGGATGATGGCATCTCGTCAAACGAACAGGTATTCAGGGAGACCCCCCTCCTCCTACCATTGTGGCAGCACCTCTAGCCCCCCCCTCCACGTCCCTTATGTCCAGCCCCCTTCACCACCTCAAGAGACGCCTGCACCACTTGCAGAAGCATCAGGACCTGCAACCAGACGTCACCCCATCCAACCCCTACAAACCAGGTGATTCAGTAGTAGTGGGCAAACTACCATTGCCAATATAGTCTCACTACGAATCGTGGGACCTTACACCATTACTCACGTCCCCAACCCTTACCAATTCACCATCGACTACCAAAACACCCCACGCACTTATCATAACCATCACATACGCCCATTCCCAACCAACACCCCTTGATGACACCACCCCTCTACTCTCGCCTGCCACACCACTTCACCACCACTCACTGCTCCAGACCCATCAGACCTATACACCCGCTACTTCACACCCCCTCCTCCTTACCATCCTCCCTCACTCCCTCCTCTCCAGTCAACCCCCTCAGCACACCTCACACCTCAGTTCCTGCCACCACACCACCACTGCAAGTCCAACCATCTGGCCCAAAGACCCCCAACCCACCCCTGGCCACCCTGCCATGTCTCCAGCACCACATGCCACCCACCACCACCTCTATACCCGCACCATCTCCTCCCCCTCTCCCTCCTCGCTCCACACCCACAGCCCGCCCCACACCACAAGCCCACCCCCCAACCACCATGCCTTCTGTACCTCCACCAAACACCCGAACCACACCAGCAAGCCCAGCCACCGCACCACGAAGCTGCACTCCCCCTTCGCCACCCACACCCACCCTCACCACCACCACAACCAGATACAGCTACCTCTCGTGCCCGTTGGCTAGATACTCAACCACACCCTTGCCCAGTCCCCTAATATCACCCACACCACCAGGACAGCCCACCCCCACCCCCCACATGCCCAACTCATCCCCCATAACACTGCATATTCACCAGGCCCAATGGAAACTCCCGCCAGCCCCACTCACCAGAGAGAAGAGCTGCACCTACCCTCAGTGACTGCATAAAACCCAGATCACCTCACCAGTTGCCATTATTCAACTAGGAGACACTGGCCACTTACCACCACCAGCCATGAAGATACATCATATCACCTGGGCCCCGGCCTACAGGAAGAAACAGCGCACCCATGGGACGCACCACCTCCTCCAACTCCTTCAAGAGACATCCCAGACCTCCATCCTATACATCACAAACGTGCACCACCGAGATCCGGACATAGCCACCCCCCACTGGACTGCCCTCCTCCATCACCTCACACAAGCCCAAGTACCACCACCACAGACACCTACTACCTCCAGCCAGGTAGGAGTGACTTTTTCTCCCAAGACGGTTGTGAAATGTCCACCACAACGAAACATCACAAGAGGGATGTCACGACACCCATCCAAGGGGGAGACCAAGGAGAGGTGCTTATGGCACACGTAAGGCCCAGGCAGGACGGGCCTATGTCTCTTACTACCTTGCCCCCCTCTTCGCCTCAATGGACCCAACGAGAACTACACAGTGACACAGTGCTGGCGCACTACTCTCCAGCCAGACCAGCCCTCAACAGGTTCAGGATGGGGCTGATATCTCAGTCCCAGACAGCACCCAAGTGATGGCCACTAGCCGCACTAGGCAACAGACGGACACTAGCTGCACTAGGCAAGAGACGGCCACTAGCTGCACTAGGCAAGAGACGGCCACTAGCTGCACTAGGCAAGAGACGGCCACTAGCTGCACTAGGCAAGAGATGGCCACTAGCCGCTCCATAGTTGCACCCCCCCCCTGCAGAAACCAGTGATGGCCACTAGTCACACTAGGGGAGAGACAGCCACCACCCACTCACCTTCTACAGCTGCCTCTGGGAGCTGGACCTCAGTGATGGCCACAAGTCGCACCAGTAGGCAGGTGATGGCCACTAGCTGCACTTCATCTGCCATCCCCTCCCCTCACAGGACCTCGGTGATGGCCACAAGCCGCATCCATGAGTGAGTTACAGCCGCTAGCCACACCCACTCAGGGAATGAAGCCCCGGTGATGGCCACTAGCCACACTGGAGGGCAGGTAACAGCCACTAGCTGCACCTCACCCAATAGGACCCCAGTGATGGTCACTAGCCACACCAGTGGACAGGTGACGGCCACTAGCCACACCTCTCCCTCAATCCTACCATGATGTCGGATCCTGATGATGTCCACCATCTGCACCGACAGGAGAGAGATGGCCACAAGCCGCTCACCCCCACTGCCCTTGTGACCTCGGCGACGGCCACTAGCCGCACCAGGAAGGGAACAAACAACACCTGTCCCTCCCCTGTGACTTCCCGTATGGAGGACGTCCCTTGCTTGGCCCACCCCTCCTGCAGCCGAGCTGGACACCCCTCCCATTCTCCCCACAGAGGCAGCCTCCAGGAGGAGCTCTGGCTGGATGAGGTCTGGCAAGACCCCATTGTGACTCCGGAGATACGAGCAGTGCAGCTGGTGCCCAGGTGAGACCACCCGCTGCCGGACCTCCGAAGGAGAGGACGCCGCAGACCACCCCTGACAGCGACCTGACCCGAGGGAGACCGCAGTCCCCAGACTTCCCAAAGCGCCCCCAGGACCTCGGAGTGTGACCTCCCCAGGCCGAATGAATGATGACCTTCTCTCCAGAGTGGGCGCAGACAAGTGCACCTTCTCTCCCTATTCTGTCCCAGCCCTGAGGACTGAACCCCCCACCGAAGCCCCATTAACCCGCCCCATCCCGACCACTTTTTCACCACTGGTACCCCCCAATCCCGACCACTTTTTCACCACTGGTACCCCCCAATCCCGACCATTTTTCGACCCTTTTTTTTTTTTCTAAAACTGTCGCTTTTGGTCAGAAACAATGGTCAGTGGCAAAGAAATTGGTCCCTGGGGTCCATAATTATCTTAAACAGGTATGGCTTGGTCCCACCTGGCCCCGTGTTCTCCGTAGGCGGTCTGAGCCTCTAACGTTTTCTATGGTATTATAAGTCTGGGAAACCAATGAAAGTAAGTAGATATGTATTTATTACAAACATAAAAACATGTGATAAAAGAGTATATTGGATTTTATAGAAAAATAGAGCAGAAATAAGCATTGTACCATTGTGCGAAACGAGCAAAATCGGGCAACTTGGTCACGATGAATCGCTAACATACGAAAATCATGATACATATCATTTTTTTTACTTACATAATACTTCTACAATAACATTATACCATTTTACGTTTTATTGAACTGTTATTACGTATTCACAGGCCTTTTGATAACATTTAGCGTAATGTTAGCGCTTATTTACGTAGTGAGTGAACTCGCTGTTACTGTTGTTTCAACTCGTATTGTGTTTTATCTACTTACATAATACTTTTCTAATAACATTATACACTTTTCAACTTTATAGAACTGTTTTGAGATAATTTCAGGCCTTACGTAAATATATAGCGTAATAATAGCGCATAATAACACACACGATGAAGTCGCTATGACTACTATTTCAACTTACAACCTATTTTTTTACTTATATAATAATTCTCCACTAACATTGCACATGTTTACACTTGATATAATTGATATCACATAATTTCAGAACTTACGATGCAACTGAGCGTCATATTAGCGCGTACTTACGCAGGGAGTGTTATCGCGATATCATTTGTTTCATCTTACACTAGTATTCAACTTATAAAATACCTTACTACTAACATTACAACAAATTCCACTTTATATAATTCCTATCACATACTTACTGACCAGAATGTGGGTGTACTCGTGACATCAATTATTACAACTTACACTATTGTTCAACTTATACGTTTTATTCATGCTAACATTACACCCGTTTCCACTTTATATTCTTGCTATCACATATTTACTAACCAGAGTGTTATATTGAGCGTCATATTTTCGCAGATTTACACAGTGGGTGTACTCATGACATCAATTATTACAACTTACACTATTTTTCAACTTATACGTTTTATTCATGCTAACATTACACCCGTTTCCACTTTATATTCTTGCTGTCACATATTTACTGACCAGAGTGTTTTACTGAGTGTCATATTTTCGCAGATTTATACAGTGGGTGTAGTTTTCATATCACTTTGTTCAACTTACACTATTTCTCAACTTATACATTACTTTCCTGCAAACATTACACCTGTTTCAAGTTTATATAAGACTTGGCACATACTGACTGGCCTTACCATTATACTGAGCGTCATATCGCCATCCCACACAGTTTCAGTAGTTTAGGAAGTTATGGTACTCTCTGAAACATGGCTGAAGGCACAACGCAACATTGGTGGTGGTGGGGGAGGTGGAGAGCGGCGCCTTTCATCACTCGCACTTCTCTTCCCTCTCCCTTTTCCTTTACCCTTTCCCTTCCCTTTCCTTCCTTTCCCCACATCCTGGGGCTGTGTGGAGGAAGTTTGGGAATATTGTATGGCAAAAGACGTGCTGGGGAGTGGCTCCACCTCCTCTCCCCTAGGCCTACGTGCACCACGTGCTCGTGCTGCCTCCCTCACATCACTTCCCTTTCACCCCGCACTCCCACCACACCACTTTCGCCTTCCCCAGACAAAACGCTAGGTAATACTTTATTTGCCTTCTCGCCCCACCTTCTGATCCTCGGGGTGAGATTTTTTCCTTCCCCAACCACGAGGCAACATCATGTCCTAAGCCGCCGTCATCGTCATCGTCCTCATCCTCGTCCTCTTCAGAATCTCTCTCTAGGGGATGGAGAGAGGTCCATGCAGGTGTTTTGGGTGCAGGCTGGCCTTCCCTTGCCTTACGATACGTGACATACCACTTTTTCCGGGGTGAAGGGACCTCTTCACCACTGCTTGTTATTTCCTCCTCAGGCTGCACATAATCTCGATCCACCACATCATCATCAAGTGGAGAATCACTATCTCCAGTGAAGGCATCCAGGGCGGATTGTATTTCGTCGTCTGAGAGACCTTTATGCGCCATGTCTGACCTGGGTCACTGCTAACAGGTGAGTGACCAAGACAAGGGCGAGCATAGGTCACGCGGGGTCTGGGACGCTGCCCGCCTGGGGGCAGGTAGGGGAGGCTTGGGTACGTGGGCGAATCGAAAATCTCGTGCGAATTTTGAAAATTTTGGAAATTATGAACCTTGCAATTGCAGGACGTTGAAGTACGTCAACGGGATTGGCAGTGACATAACGTGAGGACGTGGAAGTACGTCGACGGGACGCCGCGGGTTAAAGGAAGGCCCCTCTCCACACTGCCCAGCAGCCCACTCTGGATGATGCGGCCCCCGAAAGTAGTTCTGTGCCCTCTGAGAGAAGGGGCAACTGACAGGACCTCTCCCACACTTGGCTGACAACTATAGGTAGACCAAGACTTCAGCAGCCCTGTCAGGGTCCTTCTGTCCAGATAGTGACTTTGCACATGTATAGTGTACTGTGCCCAGATTGTATTCACATTGTTTTCAGTGGTGTACGAATATAAGCTAATACACATGTAAGGTTGGCTGACCAGAGTTTTTATGTCCTGTTCCTCTCGTAGTGTATTCTAGTTCTGATCTCGAAAGAGAACTCCGGCTCAGCAGCTAGTGTTCTTAGGACGAAAAGTCGACCTAAAAACACCTAGCATAACAATTATTATTATCAAAGTTGTTGTTGTCGTTGTTGTTGTTGTACTAGTCTGTCAAATTTGTTCATTTCTTGTATCCTTATTCTTTAAAATAAACCGTCTTTAAAGTTTCTGTCACATAATCTGACACATTGCTTTTTTTTTTTTTTTTTGAGAATTTGGCTGTTAAATTAAATATTATTAATTATTTGATAATGGGTATAAACTTAAAATTATTGTTCCCTCATAAATATTATTCTCTGATAATAATAATAATAATAATAATAATATAACAATAATAATAATAATTATTATTATTATTATTATTATTATCATTATTATTATTTTTGTTGTTGTTGTTGTTGCTGTTGTTGCAAGTTCAATTAATCCATTTATTTTTATTAAAGTACTATATTTGTCGTACTACTTCTACCATTATTATTTAATTTAGCAGTTGATATTGTTGTATATTAACAAACATTTAGCCATTGTAAATATTAATAAATCCAAATGTGCAATTTGACCATGTGCCTTTAAGAAGAGTATCCACGCTCAAGGGGCTCAGACTGTCAAAAATAAAATTTTTGTATGCATATTATAACGTACAGTAAATATGTTTTTTGGTTAAATAAACATCTTGACTTGACAAACAAACAAACAAGCAAACCAATGAGAGGCAAAACAAAACCTCCTTTGCAGGGGTAAAGAACTCTTAAAAATCAGTCTGCCAAGTTTCATCTCCAGATTACTTGTGCAGGCCGGATTGAAATCTCCAATAGACACAACCAACTTGTCAAGACAGATATTTCCTTATATGGTCATAGCTCATAAACTACAGACAGTATGAAATTTTTACATATATGGGCATTAACTACGATGCATGGTAGTTGCCAAGATACAGGCCCAGACGAAAAGACAGAGCAATGAACAGTTTTCCTTATAAGGTCATAGCACATAATTTAAAGATAATATGGCAATTTTACATATTTGGGCATCAAATATGACACATACTTTCTCATGCTGTATGATACTAAGCGATTTCACCATGTAGTTTCCGAGATGCAGGCCCGGAGGGAAAGACGGAGACAGATAACATAAGAAGGATTTTTCCATATATGGAAATAGTTCATAGTGTACAAACAATATGGATATTTTACATATATGAGCATCAACTACGACACATACTCTACATTTCTGTGTGATATAAAGCCAGTCCACCTGGTAGTTTCTAAGATAAAGGCCCAGACGGAAAGACGGACACACAGATAACACAAGACAGATTTTTCCATATATGGTCATTGCTCGTAAAGTACAGATAGCATGGCAGTTTTACATACACAGGTATCAGTTACAACACGTACTCCCATCTTTCTGTATGATATGAAGCCAATGCTGGCAGTGTCCGGGATACAGGCCTGGACAGAAAGACGGATAGATGGACAGACAGATGGACAGGGGTGATTCCAATATCCCCACCATAAGGAATAATGGTGGTGATAATAAAACCGTCTTGAGGTAGCAAGAGTATAGGAACAAGAAAGAGGCTGATTAATAACATGGAAGGGGAAAAGGAGTGAAGGGTGCAAAGGACAATCGGTATAAACTGTTATACGGGATGTTTTTAGTCCAACCTCTCGTCCTAAAAACGCCCGCGACTGAGCGGGGTCCTCTTTCCAGACCGGAAGTAAAGCACCAACAAAGGAACAGGACATAAAAACTCGGCAGTATACCTTAACACATCTATTGTCTTAATTCAACACACCTTACAATACAAAAACAATGAGATACTGGATACAGAATGGATCAGGTGACAGAGTTTGGTTTCAGATACAAAGTGTACAAACACAACAATGATGTCGAGGGCAGAATATAATGGTCATTTATACAGATATTGTTAGTCACTAGAGCATGGCATAGGTGTCAGTTTTTAGGCATAACTGTCATTTAATAAACTCATCTGGATGCACTACATGGGAATGGAATAAAGGGTCAGTTGGGTCGATATTACTATACACTTGATATGGCGTGAGCTGCGGCACACAGAATTGTCACTTAGCCGCAGCGACACTATTTCACTGGTTTTGCCTCTGCTGGTTGACTTAGTCTTTTTCGGGGCACCACTAGTATAGTCACAGTATTTTCTATATATCACAATGGTCTTACTATCCGTGCTCACTGACCCTTGATTTCTGCCCTTGTATTGATATACACTGTTCATTAGTTTATATTATGTTCTCATGGTCCCACTGTTGCTGTCTCTTTTGCTTACTTAGGCGTAACTCAGGGTGCGTTGAAGTCGCCACTATGCCCCTGGTTCCTGGGCCAACAGAGGTGGCGTCCAGGTGTGGGAGGGGACCCTTCTGGGGAGCCCTCCTGCAGGAGGCAATGTACCACCCACAGGGGCATCACTGCCTGGGTCATGGGGGTGCAGGGAGCCCCTCCCGTCTGGGGGCCTCAACCTGATAGGTGGCCCTCGTGCTGGGGCCTCGTCATTGGGGTGCAGGGAGGCCCTCCAGTCTGGGGGCCTTGACCTGGTAGGTGGCCCTCGGGGCTGGGGCCAAACAGCTTCAGCAGTCGGCCCTGCCGCCTCTTACTCAGGGCAGAGGGCCGTGGGATAGTGGCCCGAGCGGTTCTGCTCTGGGGCCCGCTGACTGCCCCTGGGAGTCCGGGTGCTGCAGTCGCCTACAGAGCGGGACGCTGTCAGGAGTGGACTGCGGCGTCTCCTCAGCCGGGCGTCCATCAGGGGCCGGTGTCGTCCAGGGGTTGGCCACAGGACCGGGACAGGACCTTGCCAAAACTCTTGGAATGGCAGCATCTCTGGGGAACCACACCTGGAGGGAGAGAGGGAAGAGTGTCCCACTCACCCAAGAGGTAGTAAGCCGGCCACACAAAGGGACCTTCTCCTCCAGGAGAACCCTAGAGACTAGGAATGAAGGGCATACTGTCACTGCTCCTTCCCCCACATGTACTGTGGCTGTTGTGGCGGTTTCGCAGTCCCTAAGGATAACAGCTGAAGGGCGTACTGTGGCCGCTCCCTCCCCGACACGTACTGTGGCCGTTGTCACGGCTCTGCCTGCCCAATGGGAAGTAACTGAGGGGCTACTGTGGCTGCTCTTTCCCTGGTACTAACTGTGGCCGTTACCGCGGTGTTACTCCCGTAGGAGGAGGAGGTAGTGGATGAGGGGTGTACTGTGGACACTCCCTCCCCAACACGTACTGTGGCTGTTGTTGCGGCTCCACTCCTCCTTCCTTTGCCAGTCGGAGCGCGTTCAATAGCTAATGCTCCGAGGCTGTCTCCAGGGTTGGCTGTAGCTGAAGGGGGTTGGCAGCACTACAGGGGGCAACAACTGAGGGGCGTACTGTGGCTGCTCCCTCCCCGGCACATACTGTGGCCATTACCACGGTGTTGTTTGGGACTGTGCCCGGAGCACTCCCACCCCGAATCTGGTGAAGGCTGCTCCGCTCGCAGGGTCGTCTCTCATTCCTACATGGTTGTTGTCGGGTCGGTTGAGCAGAAGAGGGACTCAAGGTAGGGGCGCCCCGGCGCCCTTCTCGCTCTGGGTCAGTCTCGACCTGACCTGGCCTGCCATGGTGTCCTCCTGGGGTGGTGGTGGGGCTGCGGCTCGGTGCTGGGGTGGTTGGTCCGGTGGTGGCGGAGGTGTGTATTTTATAAACATAAGAAAAGCTACGCCATTGCAATTCTAAATCTGACCAAGCACATACCTCTCACCTCCCTGCACACCTAACCAAGCACATAATGGCCCTCACCCCCAACAATCCTTTCTTTTAACCCGCCATATCTGGGCAAATTTTTCACCTTTGACCCCCACATCCCAGCAGATTTTCGATTTTTTTTTTTTTTTTTGCTAAAACCTCTGCTTTTTATGAGAAACATCGAAATTTCGGAAAGTGCTCAGTTGAGTTTAGAAATACCAAAACAGATACCAGTACCATCATCTTGGTACCATGTTCTCTCAGGCCAGGCTCCAGAGAAGACGTTTTCTTGGAAGGGGTAACTATTCCAAGCAACTCACTGTATGTAAATATTTATTTATTTGGTAAGAATTTATATGCAGTACAATTGTGGTAAGTGGGGACTCTCACCATCCACTCACTCGATGTATTGCTGCTCTCGGGTGTCTGCCGTCTCCTTTCTTCCATCCTTCTTTCCTTCCATCCTCTTCTGTCTTTCTATCCTTCCTTCTTTCCTTGTTTTTCTGCCTACGGGTGACTTTACACTCCCACTTCTGTCTTTCTTTCCTTCATTCTTTCCTTTTCCTTCTGCCTGTGGGTGACTCTACACTGAGTGACAAGCCAAATGGTTTCCTGTACACCAGGAAACCATTTCCTACGCTGGGTGGTAACCATATAACCAAATTTTGGCACTTGGTGGTTTAGTGGGTAATTGTTGCGCTCCAGTCGGATTGAGCCGGTGAAGGTTTATATCCAAGGTGTGGCTGGGGTTGATTGCTTATGTAATGCCACTCAGGGATGAGTGAGGCTTGTCACTCTCATCTTAAATGTCGAGACCAACTGCCTAGCCCCGGGCTCCTACGCTCCTCTTGGGGCAATGTAGGATTGGATGATGGATGGATGGATGGACAAGTGTATATTGGTTTTCATACAGTAATATAGGCGATATAAGCGTTGTTCAATCACCAAACACATCAACGTATGGAACCTTTCTTTACAATGATACCGCCTCATCACTTCTGCTTTTTCCTTCCTCTCGCTTGTTTCTTCCTTTGTCCTCCACTTCAGGAATCATTTTCGCCTTGAATTTCGTCACTGGAGAGACTGTGGTGCGACATGTCTTTACTGGCCAGGTCACTGCTGACATGTGAGTTGCCGAGAAAATGGCGTGGAGGGTAGGGGGGTCAGGTGGCGCCAGGCATGGTCTCCCACATGTACCTACCAAAAATCACCCATGAAACTCGAAAAATGTGCAAATGATGGACCTCGCAATTGCAAAACATATGGATACGTTGTCAGGTGTCAGGTGGGCATATGGAGAGCACCTTCAGGACACATCACCTTGGCCGTTCAGACTCCCTGTGGAAGTTGCATTGAAATATCTGGATATTATTTTTTTTACTTAATTAATTTCAGAAAAAGTACTTATGGCACAACATTATATGTCAACAGGCAACAGTTCACTCTAAGACATATAACTATTTGAAAGTTCATGACCCAGTAGTGAATACTTTCTGAGTTCTGACCCGGAAAAGAAATCCCTATGCCCGTCCAGCCGCTCTGCCGCCCTGTAGCCCGACTTTACTGACAGATACCGATTGATTCCAGAGATAACACCCATCCCTGGTTTCGTCAGGTGAAGGGTAAAAAGGACGGGAAGCGGGAAGTGAAAAGGATAAGGGAAGGTATGAGGGAGAGTCTTGGCTGTCTTGGAAGAACTTTGACATTATTCTCCTAACGCGAGAGAGAGAGAGATAGAGAGAGAGAGAGAGAATGTGTAAGTGTGTGCACGTGTGTGTGTGTGGGGGGTGACGGTTGAGTAACGTGCGGGTGAATATAGTAGTCTTGATCTTATGCAGGTACAGGACCTCGCACTCCACCACACCGCCCCCCCAAAAGAAGCCCCCTTCCTCTTCTGTCCCCTTGACATTTTCAGGTATTTATACGTATATGTTCATTTGTCTACACACACACACACACACACACACACACACACACACACACACACACACACACACACACACACACACACACACATGCATGCATACATACATATATGTATGTATGAATATTACATGTCCTTTTATTTCCACTACAATTATGCTTTATTTCGTTAGGTTACCGAATAGATAATTACTCTCAGTATAGAAAGGACGAACACTAAAAGGATCAATGAATGTTACTTCTATCCATCCCCGGCAGTTTGCTCCTCTCTAAATCCTAGGACTTGTTGATTTTTTTTTTTTTTTCGAATAAAATTGTCTTTCGTTTGGAAAAAAATGAAATAAGTCATGATAAATAAAATAATCTGGTGATAACAAGAATACGATGAAAAAGACACTACCAACCTTAAGGGGTTGATATGTTATTGGACAACACTCACACTGTAGCCCAAAGTTATGTGAATTTGACAGGAGAGAAAGTTAACTGGCATTACTGGCACCGTCTTGTATGCCACTCTTCCCACCACCAGATGATTTTAATCGTACAGAGCGAGAGAGTTCTGACTGTCAGTGGTGTCGAAGAAAAGCATTGATAGGGCTACGCTGTTGCAACCCTCCAACTGACTAAGCACATACCTCCCACCTCCCTGCATAGGCGACCAAGTGCATAACAACCCCCCACCCCTTCCCCACTCTTTTCTTTTAAGGGTGGGCATAAGGAAAATGCCTTAAGTACACATAACTTTGGCCATTCAGATTCCTTGTGCAGATAGCATTGAAATCCCTAGATTTTTTAAAAATATATTTTCTATTATTTTCAAAAAACTACTTACGACACAGCATTCTACCAAGCAAAAGGAATTAGTTAACTATAAGACACATAACTATGTGAAATTTCATGACCCTATAGTGAATACTTTCTGAGTTCGTGCCTGCAAAGAAAATCTCAGTGCCCAGCCAGCCGCCCAGCTCCCCAGACGGACACTCAGCCAATACTGCGACATCTAAAATAATTTTGCTACCTCCGAACGGTTTTAGTGAGTAAATCTCCCTGGATCCTGCATCTTATCCAGCTGAATAAATTGTGTGTGGCATGCAGGAATACAGTGCAAGAGATGTTTCAACAATGAATGAGTTAACCCTAGATAGGTAATCTGGGATCTCAAAAAACCCAGGCTTCGAAAATTAAGTTTTTCATGTATGAACTTCAGGCCAAGGGATCTGTCCTACGGTTTACCTTCCTGACTAGCAAAGTTCTTCATGGGGATGATGGGATCATTCCTGGAACTGGTTCTGATTATAGAGCGGTTGGAGTCTGTCAGACCCCAGGTTCCCTAACATGTTATTTCTTATTCTCATTGCATGTCTGTAGTTAATTTTCATTTATTATGTTTCTTCTTTGGTTTACAGGAAGTCCCAACATCGGACTACGGCAGATGGCCCAAAAGTTTAAGATATTTTCATTCACTATTGCTCGGGTGGAGTTTAAGACTAGCACATAGAACATTAGGCACTTTATTCCCAAAAATTTCTAAAATACAATTTCTCTTTTAAACTTTAATTTCTTTTGGGCCCCAATGAAAGTATATATCTTGAATTATTTCTGTATTAAAGCACATTCCAATAAATTAAACGCCTTTTGGGGTCGGTCAGACTCCAGATTACCAAACATGTCACCTCATATGTCATTCAATGTGTGCAGTTAATTTTCATCTGCTGTGTTTCTCCTTTTGTTCACAGGCAGTCCCAGCATTGGTCTACAGTAGATGACCCAATATTTTAAGATATTAGCTTTCCCTTTTGTTTGTGTTAAGGCTAAAATTTTGCATATACAATATTTGCTTTCCCCCTCCCCAAATTTCTAAAATATATATTTCTTCATTTAACCTTTTTTTTGGCATCAATGAAAGAAAAGAACATGAATTATCTGTGTACTAAAGTACATTTCAATAAACCAAATGATTTTTTTTCCATGGGTTATGTGAGACCCTCCGGTTGCATATTCAGATTTTTATGAAAGTATTGCTTATGAAGAGTTAATGGTGGCAGTGCTAACATTCTCAGGCTCCTAACTTCACACTCTGCTTAATCAAATCGTCAGGGGTTTGCCGAAAGAAAGCTGTAGAGAAAACGCAAACTTGAAAGGAATAAGAGAGACCTCTGCCAATGATTGGTTTGGGAAACATGATCACTGACTCTTGACAAAACGCCCATCGCACTCGCCCAGTCGATTTCAAGCCAGTTCATCGTCAGTTTGAAGCATGTTTATATGATGGAAGGATGTCTCCTCGTTGTGGCCCTGATATAATCAGGTGAGCTCCACTACCAGGTTATAAAAATGTCCCCCAGATACTTCTCCATCGCTTAGAAGGAGGAGGATGGGTTGCAGAATTCAAGCTTAATTAAGACCGCAATCCACTAGGAACACATTTCAGATGGGCTTTGGGGAACAACAGCAATAACATGTAAGTTCCTTGTGCGTTCTTGATATGTCTAACTCTTCAGTGACCACGATAATCAATCAGCAGTCTAGCATCTTTCAACTTAAGCATCTAGCTTTCACTGAAACTAGAGAGAGAGCATGTTTCATATTATATTCTGATTATTATAAATCAGTATTATACCAGTTAAAACTGTCTCAGTATTTATTAAATCTTACATTTGTTTAAATGCATTCCGAAGCAGTTATGTGCGATTGATGTATCTGTATTACTCGCAGTGTGGGTGCAGATAATTATGTTAGTAAGGTCACAAGTCCCTTGAGGAATTAAAAATTCTCTCTCTCTCTCTCTCTCTCTCTCTCTCTCTCTCTCTCTCTCTCTCTCTCTCTCTCTCTCTCTCTCTCTCTCTCTCTCTCTCTCTCTCTCTCTCAGTTTGAACAAGGGAATGGATAAGGATAAATATTAATCTATTGGGGAGAGTCGGTGTAACCAGGAAAACCAATCACACTGAAGTTTGGCCACTCTTGCTTAACTACTTAAGTATGGTGACGCCTTTTTTTTTTTAGCTGATGCTAGGTATAGCTTTCGACAGCATCAGAACATATTGCCAGCTCTCTGTAATTTAAACAGCCATGTGACAGCAGCAAAAATAAAAACATAACGTACTCTCTCACAGCATTTATTTATTTATTTTCAGAAATCAGATAAGCTCCTGACTTCAAGCAATGTGCGAGGGTTGTGTTTATTTGTATTCGACTAGCTGGACCTCTTTACTGTAGACATAGTATGGAATCTAGATATCTCAAAAACTAACTGAACAATGGGTGTGTATTTAATGATAGTGATGGAAAACTGAGACCCTTCAAACAAAAGGGGCTGTCCTTCACTGTGGTAAGATTGTTTGTTAGCTATTACGACATCTCTATGGCCACGTGCCTGCCTTTGATAAGGTGTTCCTCCCTTGACAGACCTTGAACCATGCCCCAGTATATATATATATATATATATATATATATATATATATATATATATATATATATATATATATATATATATATATATATATATATATATATATATATATATATATATATATATATATATATATATATATGTGTGTGTGTGTGTGTGTGTGTGTGTGTGTGTGTGTGTGTGTGTGAGATCTGAATTCTAATAAGACCCAAAATTTAGTCAATTTTTTCTTTGTCCATAGATGGCCTACCCTTCCGAAAAATTTCATAGAAATTCATTGAGAACCCTTCAAGATTCTGTGCTGGTTACTCCGTATCTTGGTCCAGATCCGGTCCAAAACTTAATCGTCTATTCATTGGCCCATCACTCACCATTCCACAAAATTTCACCGAATTCTGCTCATGATTTTTTTTTAGTATTCCTTCTAACAGACAAACGGACAGACAAACAAGGAATCCAACGAGGAGTAAAAAATAACCTCCTTGGCGGAAGTCCGCCAAGTTTCACCTTCAGATTACTTGTGTAAGCCGGATTAAAATCTCCAGAAGACACAACCAACCTATCAAGACAGATGTTTCCTTAAATGGTGATACCTCGCAAACTACAGACAGTACGGCATTTTTACATATCCGGGCATCAACTACGACACATACTCTATCATTAAGTTTGATACAAAGCCAATCCACCTGGTATTTTCCGAGATACAGCTCTGGATGAAAAGACGGACATATGGACAGACATATTTTTCCTCATGTGGTCATAGCTCGTAATGTAAAGATAATGTGGCAATTTTACATATTCGGCATCAACTACGACACATACTTTACCGTTGCTTATATGAAGCCAATCCACCAGGTAGTTTCAAAGATACAGGCTAGGACTGTAAGACAAAGATGGGAAACATTAGACAGATTTCCTTGTATAATCTGGCAATTTTACATATACGGCCACGAACTACGACACATTCTCCATCTTTCTGCATAATATGACTCCAACCCACCAAATAGTTTCTAAGATACAGGCCCGGACGGAAAGATGGACACATGGTTAAACAAGTCTAATTATTCCCTAAATGGTCATAGCTCATAAAGTACAGACAAAATGGCAATTTTGCATACAAGGACATCAGTTACAACATATACTCCATCCTTATGTGTGATATGAAGCCAATTCTCGTAGTTTCCGAGATACAGGCCTGGACTAAAAGATGGACAGATGGATGGACATGAGTGGTTCCTATATTCCCACCACATGGAATAATGGTGGGGATAATAAAATCATCTTGAGGCAGCAAGATTACGGGACCAGGAAAGGGGCTGATAAATGAAGTGTAGGAGAAGAGTATAAAAAGGAAGGGGAGTGGAGGGTGAAGGAGAATACTGTATAAATGTAGGCAATACTAAGTTGTTGCAACCGTCCATCTGACCAAGCACATACTTCCCACCTCCCTGCACACCTAACCAAGCACATAAAGACCCTCAGGCCTCATCAATCCTCTCTTTTAAAGGTGGATATAAGGAAAACGCTTTGAGGACACAAAACCTGGTCTCTTCAGACTCCTTGCACAGGTCGCATTGAAATCTCTGGAAGAATTATTATTATTATTATTATTATTATTATTATTATTATTATTATTATTATTATTTTAGTTCTCCAGAATTTTCAGAAAAACTATTTAAGACACAGAATTCTATTTATCAAAAAGTACCAGTTCACTCTATGATACATAGCTATGTGAAATTTCATGATTATAACGAATGATTTCTGAGTTCTGGCCAGGAAAGGAAATCTTTACGCTCGGCCCGCTGCACTGAAATCCAACTCTACTGACAGACACCAATTGATCCAAGTGATAACACCCTCCTCAGGTTTTGTCAGGCGAAGGGTACGAAGGACGGAAAGCAGAAAGTGAAAGGGATAAGGGATGGTATGAGGGAGTCTTGGCCGCCGTGGATGAACTTTGACATTAACATCCTAAGGAGAGAGAGAGAGAGAGAGAGAGAGAGAATGTGTGTGTGTGTGTGTGTGTGTGTGTGTGTGTGTGTGTGTGTGTGTGTAAGGGTTTGGGGGGAAGAGTAAGGTGGGGGTGAAGATAGCAGCGTTGAGCTTATGCCCGTACACAACCTCTCACTCCACCACACACACAACCAAAAGAAGCCCGCTCGTTCTTCTGCTCCCTCAACATTTTCAGGTATTTATACGTATCTTTAAATCTGTGTACACACACACACACACACACACACACACACACACACACACACTCATGCTTACGTACATGTATGTATGTATGTATATTTCCTACTATTTTTACTACAGTTATGTTTCATTTCGTAAGGCTAGCGAATAGATAATTAATTTCAGTATAGAAGGGACGAGCACGAAATGGATCTATGAATGATACATCTAGCTATCCTCAACAGTTTGCTAAACCTCTCTCAATCCTCAGACTTGTTTTTTTTTGTTTTGTTTTTGGGGGGGAGGGGGGAGGAAAATTGTCTGTCGTTTGGAAAAAATAAATAAGTTATGATAAGTAAAATAATTTCGTGGTAACACTAATACAGTGAGAAAGACATCGCCATTCTTAGGGAGTTGATGTGTTATTGGACAATGCTCACAATGTAGCCGAAAGTTATGTGACTGAAAAAGGAGGGAATTTAATTAGCATTACTGGAACCCCCTTTTATGTCACTCATCCTACCACCAGATGATTTTAATCAGAAAAAGGGAAAGAGTTCTGACCGTCAATTGTGTTGATGAAAAACGTAGACAATGCTACGCTGTTGCAACCCTCCATCTGACCACGCACATACCCCCCCCTACCTCCCTGTACACCTAACCAAGCGCATAACGGCCCTCATCCCCACCCCCAATCTTTTCTTTTAAAGGTGGCCGTAAGGAGAATGCCCTGAATACACATAACTTGGGCCATTCCGATTCCTTGTGCAGGTCGCATCTGGATTTTTTTCTTACTTTTTCATTCCCCCCCCAAAAAAAAAAAAAAAAAAAAAGTACCTACTTAAGACACAGCATTTTACCAATCAAAAGGCACCAGTTCGTTATAAGACACAAGACTATGTGCAACTCTATAAAGTAACCCTATAATGAATACTTTCTTAGCTTGCGCCTGGCAAGAAAATCTCAATGCCCAGCCAGCCGCCCTGCCACCCAACTCAACAGACGGACACTGTCCCAGCCAGTACTGCGACATCTAAAATGTTTTTCTTACCGCCAAACGCTTTTAGTGAGTAAATCTCCCTGGATCGTGTATTTCACTCAGCTGAATAAATTGTTTGTGGTATCCAGGAATACAGTGCAAGAGTTGTTTCGACAATGAACGGGATAACCCTATGTTAAGCAGCGAGATTTGCCAGTTAGTAGTTGAGGAGCTTCTCAACGTTTCCCGTTGTTTACCGTAGCTTCGGTACAAGTCAGAGTTGCCACTTTGCCTGCTGTTTGTGAGCGTAGTTATTTCGAAAATTATGCATTAATGTTTGTGCTTTTTTTCTCTTATTGAGAATGTTTTAGTTATGTGATTGTTAAAGTATACAGTTCTAGTTTGCTAAATAATTTATAGTGTTATGTACTGTAAGAAAACTAGCATGTTTTGAAGAGAGAAACCTATACTGTACACAAGAAAAATCATCCAATATATTACCAATATGCCGGGAATCGAACCCGAGTTCGATTCCCGGCATATTGGTAATATATTGGATGGCATGTTTTGGTTGTCTCCGAGTTGGTAACTGTGCTCTCTCTCTGGAATACACCAGAACTGTGGAGAAGTAGATCATTTTAGTGCAATGCAAGCTTATATAAAGATGAGGAAGAGACTACAGGGAGATTAGTCTGCATTCAGTTCAGTTTAAGTGTAGTGCAGTGTCTGTGCAGTGAATCTTGTATATTTTCGGTACTTATGAAAACAGTGATGTGTTACGAAACGGTGTAGTGTTAATGAAGTTCGTATATCATCGGTACTTATGAAAATAGTGAACTGTTGTCAAGCATTAAGTGTAATTGCAGTTAGCAGAGTTTGTATAGCTCCAGTGCTTGTGAGGATAGTGAAGTGAAGTTGGAAAGCATTAAGTGGCATTATTTGGAAAATAAAGACAGTGAACTTTAAGAAGCCAGTGTTTATTTTCGCCTCAGCTGATCTTGTGTGCTGTACCCCGAAAGGCTGACCATAAGGAGAACAACTTACTGAGCAACGTCCTTCCTGTACTGTACTACTGCCGTTGGAGCCTGTGGAAGTGTGGGGCGGGGACATAACATTCGTGTCAGGAGTGAGGATTATTCAGGGCTGCAGTGAGGCTACCCTTCGACATGGAAGCAGGTGGTGTACAGACAAGGTCTCGAGCTGGGCAGAAGGAGAAAATGTCCCTGGCAACAATTGTGAAGCTATTACAGGCACAGAAGATAGAACTCAAAGAACAATTACAAGCACAAAGTGCCCGACTACAGGCACAGAATGAAGGACAGAAAGAAGTTAAAGGACAATTACGGGCATAAAAGAAAGAACTCAAAGAAAATACAGGATAGAGGTACTATCGCCACTTGGATCCTCTGATCACAATCTCATCAAAGCCTCATTAGTTAACCCTCCCACACCTCCCCATTCTGAACCTGTCAGGGTAACTCGATGGCACTTTGATAGGGCAAACTGGGATGGATTTAGAAATTATCTTGCTGACATTCCATGGCAGTTTTTCTTCTCTAGTGATCCCAATTCTACCCAGTCCCACATTTGCGACTTAATACTAGCTGGTATGGATTTATTCATACCAAGTCAACAGTACACTAAAAGATCGAACTCTCCAAAATGGTTTGATGGCAACTGTGCCAGAGCAACAGCCCAAAAGTCATCAGCCTACACCTCTTACTATAAATCAAAAACATCTGAATCACTCTCCCAATTTGAAATTGCTAGAAATCATGCAAAAGCTGTATTAAATCTATCTAAATCAAACTTTCTTCAAAAGCAAGCATCAAAACTACTTAACAACCCTAATGACAATAGAATATTCTGGTCAACTCTTAATTCTTTCAATAATAACTTTAACAAGTCATCTTCCATTCCCCCACTAAAATCTTCAGATGGCAACATTACAAATGACCCGCATGGGAAAACAGATATCTTTGCCAGAACATTTCCCAGAAACTCTATCATAGACGATACCAGCCAGAATGTCCTAGTACTAAAACTCGACTCTTCTGAAATTGCCCCACTTAAAATACAGACAAGATACGTAAAATCCATCGTAGACAATTTACCCACCAACAAAGCTCCAGGCCCAGATGGAATTCCGCCAACTGTTTTGAAAAAGTGTTCCCCTGAACTTGCCTCTGTTCTAGCTAAATTATTCTGACTATGCATACGTACTTTTTATTCCCAAATTCATGGAAAGAAGCCAACATTCACCCAATTCCGAAGATAGGAAGTTCGTCTGATCCCTCTGATTACAGACCAATAGCTGTCGCATCTTCTGTTGGTGAGGAATTTGAAACTTTAATTAATAAGCACATTGTTAAACATCTTGAATCCAACAACTTAATTAGTGATAGACAATATGGTTTTCGCCACGAAAGATCCACCATTGACATACTCAATCTCCTAACTCATGCCATCCATCAATCAATTGATCTACGTGGAGAAACTCATGCAGTAGCTCTTGATATTTCTAAAGCTTTCGACAGGGTATGGCACCGTTCCCTGCCGTCCAAACTCCCTTGCTATGGATTAAAGTCTTTAGTTTCTTTTATTTCTTCATATCTTAGTGACTGGAAAATAAGAATAAAAGTAGATGATGTATATTCCACTTTCCACTCAATTAACGCTGGCGTGCTGCAGGGATCAGTCCTGGCGCCAACCCTATTTCTGGTTCATATTAATGATCTCTTATCTGCCACCCACAATCCCATTTACTCATATGCAGATGACTCAACACTACATAGTTCATTCACACTCAGACACCAATTTACAAAGCCGAATATCTCTACCTCTCAACTCAGTACAGCCATCTCCATAAATCAAGATCTATCTACAATCAGTGAATGGGAACAAAACAACCTTGTCTCTTTTAATGCTGGTAAAACTAAATATATACAGTTTACTAATAGACAGATATTGCCAGATTCGTACATTACCTTCAGTGCTACTAATTTTCCCATCTCCAAAAGTATTGAAATTCTTGGTGTCTCACTTAACAGTGCCCTCAGCTGGACCTCTCATGTCAGATCACTTGCTAAAACCGCCTCAAAGAAACTTGGATTATTGTACAGAGTCCGTACAGTTAGCTATAATTTATAAGAGTCATGTGGGCTTTCGCTTGAATATTGCTCACCCTTGTGGAATGGTTGTGGAGAGGTTGCATTAAAACAACTAGACAAAATTCAGAACAAAGCTGTTAGAATGATTAACAACCCTGCCATTACAAATTAACTACCTCCCCTGCAAGTAAGAAGGAATGCTGCCTCCCTTGCATTATTTTACAGATATTTTTTTGGCAAATGCTTAGACGAAGTTGCGTCCATGGTGCCACCTCTCCATGCCTTCCCTCGTGCTACACGGGCATCTGGTAGCGCTTATGACCGGAATGTCACTCAGCCATATTGCAGAACTTCTGCCCATCAGAATTCTTTCATTCCCGAACTGCATCTCTCTGGAGCTCGCTTCCCCAGAGTTGTTTCCCTCCAAATGTTAACCCACAGCTGTTCAAGTCTAACTGTTACAGATATTTTATGAACAGAGGACACCAGTAATCTGGTGTATGGATTATTTTTTTTATTCATTTGTTTCCCTTCCTCCGTTCTGTTTAAAAAAAAAAAATAACAGGCCTAAAGTAAAGAACAGAAAGAGTTCAGGAACGAAAGCAAAGAGCAGTTGCAAGCACAGAGTGAACAACTGCACAACGTGAAGAACAGGAAGAACAATATGAACAACTTCGAGAGGCATTACAGGAGTAACAGAGGGAAGTACAACTGAGGGTGCACGGACAGCTAGATGCATTCATTGGGGAAATGAGGGAAGAACAGCAACATCTTAAGGAGAAAGTAGATGCCAAGCTAGAGCAGCAGAAGTATGAGGTAAGCAATAATGTCTACAGCATGTAGACGACCAGTTGAAGACAGTTAGTGAGGAAATAATGACGGAGTGCAAACAGCACGAGGACACCCAGCTGAACATTAGCAAGCAAATAGTGATGGAGTGCAGACAGCATGTACATAACGAGTTGAAGCATGTAGTTGACCATGTTTTCTTATTTAATAGACGAAGAAGGACCCAAAGGCAGAGCCCGTGAAACAGTTCCACTCAAGAAAAAACAAAAACAATACAAAAAGAGCCAAATTCAAGATCCATTCATTTCGAGAAGCCTGGACACACTGCGTTTGAAAGACTGGAGATCATAGGAAGTAGAGAATACAGACAAAGGGAGCTAACCTGTTGCATAAATGAAGGACTGGGAGTAACGGTTAACTCTTCCATTAGAGAGTTAGACAGAAAAGGGATGAAAATTTGTTGCTATACAGGTGCTACGCACCTGTCATAGAGCTGGGGGGACGCAAGCACACAGTTCAGAGGATCAGTGACCATTGAAGTAGCGACAGAAAAGAGATAAAGATGCAACAGTGCTTCGAAGAGACTGAGGTTGAAGGGAGCCAGTAAGAGAAGGAGAGTTGATAAGACGAAAAGCCTTTGACTCCACCCTATTGAGAAGAGCTGTATATAGGGAGTCTCCCCACACATGAGAGTTGTACTCTAAACAGGGTCGACTAAATCCCGTGTATAAAGTCAACAACTGTGTAGGGGAAAAAAAAAAAAAAAAGGGCACGGCGTCGGCTTAGCACACCTAATCTCTTGGAAGCAGATTTTACAAGAGATGCAATATGATCTTTCCAAGACATGTCCCGAGTGAATGAAACCCCAAGCATGTTCAAGGATGATGCAGGATTGAGCTGGATATTATTAAACATTAGTGAGAACTCCTTTGGAAGATTTTGACGGATTGGTAAGTGTAAAAACTGAGTCTTTGATGCATTAAAAACAACAAGATTATTTTTACTCCAGAGATACGAGCTAAGTCAGACATTAGGTGTGCCATAGCCTCATCCCTTGTTTCTTTAAATGCAGAAACCGAATGGAAAGGTGAAGGGTGGAATCATCAGCGTACGAGTGGATAGGGTTAGATGTACAGCTTAGAAGGTCAATGATGAATAAAAGGAAGAGAGTTGGTGATAGGAGAGCTCTGAGGAACACCACTGATGATAGATCTAGGAGAAGAACGATGGCCGTCTACAACAGCGACTATAGAACGACCAGAAAGGAAGCTAGAGATGAAGGCACAAATGGAAAGATAGAAACCGTAAGAGGGTAGTTTGGAAATTACAGATTTATGCCAGACTCGATCGAAAGCTTTTGAGATGTCAAGTGCAATGGCAAAGCCTTCGCCAAAGTCCCGAAAGAAGGATGACCAGGAGTCTGAAAGGTGGGTGAGAAAATCGTCAGTGAAGTGTCCCTGACGGAACCCAAACTGACGATCAGAAGGAATGTTGTGATAGGAAAAATGCTTTAAAATTTTTCTGTTACGAATAGACTCGAAATCTTTTGAGTCACGGGATGTTAAATCAATTGGACGATAGTTAGAGGGTTGGGAATGGTCACCCTTCTTTGGGACTGGCTGAATGAAAGCAAACTTCCAGCAAGAAGGAATGGTACAAGTTGTAAGACAAAGGTGAAAGGGTTTACTTAGGCAGGGTGTAAACACAGAAGCACAGTTCTTGAGGACAACAGAAAGGACTCCATCAGGCCCATTTGACTTATTAGTATTGAGGGCAGTGATGGCAGAAAATACATCAGCTGAAGAAATGTTAAAGTCAGCCATGAGGAAGTCAGAGGGGGTAAGTGATGGAGGAACAGCACCGGAATCGTCTAATTGGAATTGGAATAGAAGGAGAAAGTCTGAACGAAGAGATCTGCTTTATCAGTAGAAGAAATAGCTTCAGTGCGAACAAAGTAGAAGAAAGGAGGGGAGGATGATTAAGTAAAGTTGTTAGAAAGATTTTTGGCAATGTGCCCAAAGGACCGGGACGTATTCGAGTTGGAGAGTTGAGAGCATTTAGTACAGATGAAATTATTTTTAGAAGACTGAAGAACAGACTTAGCACGATTCCAGGCAGAAACATAAAAAAGATGTGATTCGGGGGTGCGTTGGCTCCGGTACCTTTTATAGGCCCTCTCCTTGTTGTGGACAGCATTAGAACAAGCGTGATTAACCAAGGCTTTCTTATATTAGTCAAAGGCTATGAGAAAGGAATGTATGCTTCCATGCCCGAGAGAATAACCTCCGTAATGCGCAAGGCATACTCAGATGGCTCCCGGCCATGGAAGCAATACTCATTCCAGATAAAATCAAAAAAGTACTGACTGAGGGCCTCCCAATCCGCAGCTCCATAGTGCCACAGTCGGCGTTTGTTTGGAGGGTCCACAGGCTGTACTGGAGCGATAGGACAGGTTAAGGTAGTAAGGTTATGATCGGAGGAGCCCAACGGAGAGAAAAGATTAACAGTGTAAACAGAAAGTTTAGTTGTAGGGAAGAGGTCAAGCATGTTGAAGCTCTCTTCAAGGCGGTCAGGGATATGGGTAGCTGTACAAGCTGCTCTAGGTCATTAAGGGTAGAAAAGATGTAGGTTTGTTCACCAGGTGGATCAGTGAAAGGAGAGGAGAGCCAAAGGTGGTGGTGAACATTGAAGGTTCCAATTCACCCCGTGATGTAGTTATATTGTAACGACCCAACATTTTAAATGGTTTCCTAGGTTAAAAGTAAAGACGAATTTCGCTTAACAGGGCTGTAGGAATTCGTTTTTTTTCCTATGCTCCTACCTTTCTTAAAGTAATATAATAATTACTGTGTAATAAGTGAGCTTATTTATTAGCATGATTGTGACCACTGCACGCCTTCCGTTTCGAGGCGAATTATTTGGTAAGGCAATATACTGTAAGCTTTAACATGCGTTACTTCAGTAAACAGTAAGAGTCTAGGATTTACAATATTATCTTCATTATTAGTATTTCTGGTAGTAGAAAAACTACTTGTGTGAAATTGCAATGGTGATATACAGGGTGGTCCTGAAACAGCGCTCCACTAGAAACTCACTTGGCGGTATCTTATGTGTTGTAAGGACTGCTTAATCTGCAAGTGTGGCGTGTGTGTGGCATTCGGGGTAAGCAATAAATATATGGTGCAGCTGGACACTGATAATTCTAAATAAATAGTCCCAGCAGCAATATATATATCTTTAATTTCCAAACTGCCCTATTATGGTTTCCATCATTTTATATGTGCCTTCATCTCTAGTTTCCTCACTGGTCATTCAGTAGCTGCTGTTGTAGACGGCCACCGTTCTTTTCCTAGAGCTATCAATAGCAGTGTTCCTCGGGCTCTGTCCTATCACCAACTCTCTTCCTTTTCTTCATCAATGACATTCTAAGCTGTACAGCAAACCTTACTCACTCATACGCTGATGACACCACTCTTTATCTTTCCAATCGCTTCCCACAGCTCCATATCAGCAGTTAGGCTACGTCAATAGACAAGGGATGAGGCTTTGACACACTTAATTTCTGACTTGGTTCATATCTCTGATTGGGATAAAAGTAATCTTGTTATATTAATGCGTCAAAAACTCAGTTCTTGCATCTATCAACCATTAATCTTCCACAGGAGTACCCTCTAATTTTGAAGAATATCCAACTCAGTTCTGCATAATCTTTAAACATACCCGGTACTTGAGATTTCAATCTCTCGGGATTTATCTTGGAAAGATCATACTTGGAAAGATCGGCGTTAAGCCGACTCCATGCCTTCTTTATCACTCGTCTAGCAACAAACTTTCATCCCTTTTCTGTTCAACTCTTAAATGCAAGAGTTAACCGCAACTCCCAGTCCTTCATATATGCGACAGGCCAACTCTGGAACTGTTTCCCTCTGTCTGGATTTCCTACTGATTATGATCTCCAGTCTTACAAATGCAGTGTGTCCAGGCATCCTGAAATGAACGGATCTTGAATTTGGCTCTCTCCTATCTTGTTCTTGTTTTCTCTTGAAGGGAACAATTTGCGGGCTCCTGACCCTTAGTTCCTTCTCTCTTGCAAAAAAAAAAAAAAAAATACTTGGTGAAGTGAAGAGGAGCCACGTGGATAGCTGTTCGATTATCTGGTGTATTGTGTGTTCGTTTCGCCAATGCCTCACAGACTTTTTGTTTACGGCGATTTCTGGTTTTATTTTTCACAATCAAGGTGGGCCAAAATTTATGAATAGAGAGTCTACCTTTCTTTCAGAGCTGAGGAGAAAATCTAAGGCGTGGAGAATGCTTGTTGTGCTGGTGTTGGCGTGGTGGTGGACGGTGGGTGTGAGTGCAGTGAAGGCAGTGGGTGGTGGTGGTGGGCGTGGGGGTCGGGCACCCAACATCTTGGTGTTCCTGGCTGACGACTTGGGTATCGGTGACCTCGGCTGCTACGGCAACGATACCATCAATACGCCACACATCGACAGGTCAGTTGAGTTACGGCATGTACTGCCAGGATCAATATTTTGCTGAATTTTTCCAGTTGGCTGTAGTGATGGAGGGTGCTACATGAATTATTTGTATTTGATAGGAACATAATAGGAATTTGACAAGGGATCGAGCTGGCTGGATGAATTCTGTACGAAGGTATGTATGACTATGGCTTGATACCTCTTTTTAACTCGATAGCTGTTAGACTGACTCTGTCTGATAGGCAAATACAAAGTTGCGTGTGCACTGGTGTACCTATCAAGTGAAGCCAGGATTCCGAGGACTTGAATAGTGAATGAATAAGTGTGTGGCCCATTTCATTGGCTAAGCTGTTGATTAGTTCTTCTGCTATCGTAGTTTTCCTTATCGTGACACTGTATACCACCTCACCCCACCTGCAGATGGGAAAAAGAGGCGGGATGTTGATGATCATGCAAACAAAAGTGCATGGAACGAAAGGCGCTATCCATCATTCTGGGAAGAATAAGAAATATGGAAGACAGGACACAATACTGGCAGGGAACTGTTGACAAGCGTCTGCACGTGGCAGATTAACAAACAGGGAGACACAAGAGTCACTAGAGTAAAACAATGAATAATTTATATTTTTCAACATGCATTTCAATGGATCGGATAGTACTTTCAGCCAGAGTACGTAATTTATATTTCATTTTTTTCAACCTCCAGATGATTTTATTGAGATTAAGAGAGGCTTTTCCCACTAGTGTTGTTAGATTTATCACTGATCTCATCACTATAAAATACACAAGTAAAACTTGTCTGAATGGAGCAAGAATAAAGGACTAGACTACGTGACATGATCTAGGCTTCCCCTTCTCGCGAAGCATCTTTGTGAAGAGGCCCTTCCCAGTTGGGTACCTTTAAACCCCGGCAAAGCAGCCTTTTCGAAGAAGGAAACTACAGTACGAAGGGCTTGGTATACTGCGGAGGTGCTCTTTGGGAGAGAAAACGTGAAATTGGTACGCCGGAGGAGCACCAGTTTGCTGTCATTTGTTTTATGTTTACTCTCTCGTGTGATATATTACTAAAATAATATGCCAAATCCGATAACCACGTCTCCGAATCAGTCCAAAGGTAGGAAATAGTTTTAATACTTGATACTTTAATACTTCCAATGGTGGTTAGGATTACGGTAGCTAGAATTTAGTGGTCTTGTTTGATGGTTCAGTTAGGTTAGAATTAGGTTACGTTAGGTCAGGTTATCTAACAGACTTGTATACCATTCCACTTTTCATTACTGTCTTAAGAAAGGTATGCACGTGGTATAATACAAGGCCGTGATCAGGAATGCGGCAGTTAAAATTTAGCGTCGACTGCAGTAATGCTAACCACGTTTAGGATTTCGGCGGCTAGAATTTAGCGGATTTGTTTGCTGTTCATTTAGGTTAGAAATAGGTTAGGTTCGGTTATGTCAGTTTAGGCTTGGTTAATACCACCGTAATTCAGCTTAGACCGCTATAATTTAGCGCTCATGTTTGATTTTTCGGCTATGTTAGAAATACGTTAGTTATGTCAAGGCAGGTTAGCGGTGACGGCAGTAATCCTAACCACGGCCCTAAATAATACCATGTGATTGCCTTGCTGAAAACAGTAATGAAAAGTGGATTGGTGTACAAATCTGTTAGATAAAGCGTTCTTGGAAATAAGCGGTGAAGTTGTCTGGATCAGCACAGTATGAGACACAGGTAACTTGGGAAGAGTAGCCTAGAAGTCAACGACTGGGATATGTGCATGGAGCAGTAATTTGTTCATAAACGTGTAACACCAGTCTCCTAAAAATCCATAAAGATAATATCACACACACACACACACACACACACACACACACACACACACACACACACACACACACAATGATAACAAACATTTTTAAAATTGCAAATGCATTTCGTGAATGTTAAAGTAATAACTAGTTACATGAATATGGTATCAGTATAAAACAAGATACGATGATATTTGTGAAGAGGCAGGTAACGGTCCTGCTTCATGCTCCATTACTTTTAACCCAATCCAGAACCCTTTGCGCGCCGTAAGATGTCCCTCATCACTTTAAAACTACGGTTGGAGTGACGAAGAGGTTGCTTGTGGGAAGAGGTTGTCTAATACTACAAGCTCTAATCTCTTAATTAAAACCGAATTCGCCATAAATATCTCCAGGACACTGATTCTGTGGCAACACATGATGTACACTCACGCATACTAATTTCTGCTCAGGGGTTACCCCTTCCTTTCCCCTTGTACCCTGGACAGAGGGAAGGGGGGAATCGGAAACAAGTCTACCCCACCTTCAGCCCCCAACTCCCCTACCCTTCACCTCCAGCTGCCAGTTACTGATTAGATGCAGATTTTCTCATGTCCCGTAAACTTGGCGAAACTGTCGTCGCACACACTTTCAACGGCCAAGATTTGGACTGTATTTAAAAATAAAATATTACCATATTGAACTGCATTCTCAAATTGAAAATATGCACCATCATGGCAATCCAGTGTCGTCCCCTGCACGATTCTGGGTTCCAGTGCTCGCCTTTTCGCTTTCCCCGGCTCTCTCTCTCTCTCTCTCTCTCTCTCTCTCTCTCTCTCTCTCTTATATTATTCTTTCACTCTTTATTTTCTGGGGGTGTGGGTTGTTATTGTTGTTGTTGTTGTTGTAAGATTCGTCCAACTAATGACAGTATGGACCCGGGCTCAGGGTGGAGAGCCTACCGGGGTTCTCTGATGGTAATCGTGGAGCGTCCTCTACGAGGAACTGCTCGGGCTGGTTATTTTTTGAAATAGTTGAGGATCTGTCTCTTTGAGACATCCTAGGAGTATATCTGGGTCAAGGGCCGTCTTGATGATGTTGATCATTTCTTCTCTACCGATAGTCTTTCGAGAAGTGAGGTGATGGTCAGGGTCTGTGGACGTGGAGAGTGTAGTGCCGTCAGTATCCATCTCGGCTGGAGACGGTGGTCTAGGCTGTTTCTTCATCCTCTTCTTCAATGACGGTGGTGGCGAGGGAGAGGTACGTGTCTCCTTGTTGGGCTGGAGGTCAACGACAGCAGCAGGAATTGGTGAGGGGGAGGTATGGTCACCTTCGTCCTGAAGGATGGAAAGGACGGGAGAGGTGGCCCTTCCCTCAGCTGCTGACGGCGGGCGGTAATTATCGTCGTCTGTGGTGTCCATGGGCGGGGCAGAGGTGGTGCAGGAGGAGGCAGTCGCTCTGTTTATAGGAGCGTCGAGCTGCAGCCTTTTCTGCGGTGTTGTGCGGGGTTTGGGAGGCTGCAGTGTGGTGGTATGATGCTCCTGATGAGGGTCTGGCCGAGCATCACGAGCGAAGCTCTGAGGAATGACAAGGCGTGGCAGACCGTTCTTCTCAAAGATCAGGGGAGTAGAACGAGCAGCGCCGCCTTATCATCGCCATAGAACGCCTTCGCCGTCACAATGCACATAGCAACGATCGTTTCCACATCTCCAAAACATCGGGGATCCTCCGCCCGGCTACTTCGGGCCGAGGGGCGCCGCCGTGAATGGGCAACGCCCCTCACAGCAGCACCTCCTGGCCCGGTAACGCCCTTAGCCTCGGGACCCTTCGGTGTCTGGATGATGTGGAAGATGATCATCTCGCCCTGGCCCAATGAGAGCGAGGGGCACCATGAAGAGTGAGCAGGAATCCTGGAACGGAGCACGAATACATCGGCACCAGTATCCTGGCGCCGAATGAACCCGTACACCGCCCTCATGCTGTACCATTTCACGGTGTCTTTGATGGACTGCACTCCTCCTTCAGACTCGGTACTGCTGGAGTTAGCCCCCCCTCAACGGGTCGTAGACTGGAGCCGTAGAAGAGGCCATGGTGAGGAGAGGAGGAGATGTTGCCGCCACCGCTGCTGGACACGAACTGGGTGTGGGTACCGCAGTGGTAGAGCTTTCACCCCACAGTTGGGGGAATGTGAGTTCGAATCTCCTTCCACTTACTACTTTCATCGGGAGTCGTAGTGCGCTCTTGTCACCTAGCGTGGCTACATAGTTTATAAAGGTTTAGCTTGGGATACTATACTTTCCCCCTTCACTCTTGCTTTTTCACTTTATTTTTTCAATTTCTGCGTCTGTCTGTCTGTCCCTCCCTTTTTCTCAATTTTTCTCACTAATCTTGACTGCCTCGTCCCCCTACCCACTCCCACCTTTAGGCCTAATCAGTAGTCAGTTATACCATCAACGCTTCTCTAAATGCATCGTATGAAGGCAACATTTATCACACGTACACACACTGATGATGGCAAATATTTCCCATTCACTCCTGCGTAAGAATATAATTGATACACAGTTTACAGACCTACAAGTGCGCAAATTTGCACTATTTTGTCTAAAGCACCCCGAGTTTGAATGGGATATGAAAAGATTTTCTTCTCCAAGTAATTGTGCCAAGCTTAAAAGCATCATACCTTACTTTGTATTGTTACATAGCCTATGATTTCATCATCCTTTGTGTAATTTTAACGGACAGTTGCTGCATGTTTGATCACGAGCGTGTTCTGCCTCAGTCCCCCCCTTCTACCGTTATAGTAGAGTAAGTCGTTCTCTCTGTTGTCCAGAGCGGGATTGTGAACTCTATGTCCCCATGGCTTTCATTTGCGCGTCCTTCTTACAAGCTTTATCAAGCTCTGCTGGCCCCTATATAATGAGCTCAGTCTCTGCATCTTTGCCACTTAGATCTGCTCCTCATTTTGTTCACATCTCTGTCCTCCCCTGTACAGATATTATTATTGTGAGTTTTCAAGAAATCTCCAAACATCTAGCAGCTGTGTGTAATTTGAGTATAACTGTTGTATTTTTTTCTCGTACTGTATAGCATAAGTTTAATTTGTAGGCCTAGTGAAGTTTTTTGTAATTCATGTAGGGTTCTTTATGTCAGTCATTTTTGATAATAGTTTGTATCTGTAATAATTTATCTGGCATTCACTGAGTATTATCTGGTATCTCATTTTATCAGGGCTGACTTAGATAAATTTACTCTTGCTAATTTCGTGTTAATAGAGGCTATTGCAGTTAACCATATATTTAACCTGTTTATTTGCCATTACATTATCCTTATGAGTCCTGAATGTTTTGTTGTTAGTTTGAGCATTAAACTTTAACTTGTAATATTACCTAACTCTTTTGTTTTGAACCTGGAACTTTACGGGACAGTAGTGATTTTTAGCATTCTCACTTAAAGTGTACATTATCTTTCTCTGTTCCGTAACATAAATTTGGCGACCTCGCCAGGATATTCAGGATATTATCATAATGATATTGCTTGATATTTTGTGACTGTTACTTATTAATTATGTCTACTATTACTACACTTGATGAAGCCAAAGATTTTTTGTCAAATGTGCAAACAGTGTGTGATATAGAAAACAGAACAAAGAATGAACTTAAGCTTGTTGCTCAACAATTGGGAATTGCTGTTCACTCTCATCATTCTAAAGATCAAATTGTTGACATGATTAATGAAAGCTTGTTTAATGTAACTCCTCCAAATGAGCAAACGCAGATTGAATTAGCTAAGTTACAGCTAGCCCTGCAGGAGTCTCGTGTTAAGGAGGCTGAATTTCAAGCACGTGCTAAGGAGGCTGAGTCTCAGGCTAAGGAGGCGGAATCTCAGGTTCGGATTCAGGAGGCACAGATACAGGCTCAGGCACAAGTTGAACTTGCCAGGATTCAGGCAGACCATGAGTATCGCATGAAACAAGGTGGAACTGGATCATCTAGCTCTGATGATTTTGATGTGGTTAAAAATGTTAAACTTGTCCCTCCTTTTAATGAATCTGATTTAACAAAGTATTTTCAGTTGTTTGAGAGGGTAGCTACAGGTTTTAATTGGCCTAAGGAGTATTGGCCAGTACTCCTTCAAACTGTTCTCACCGGTAAAGCTCAAGTAACTTATGCATCTTTGCCTCAGGATCAGTCTGATAATTATGATGTAGTTAAGAGCTTGATTCTTAAGGCCTATGAGCTTGTTCCTGAAGCTTATAGAGTAAAATTTAGGACAACTTACAAGCAAGATAAGCAATCCCATGTTGAGTATGCAAAAATCAAAGAAGATTTGTTAGAGCAGTGGTTAAATTCTAAGAATGTGGATTCTGATTTTGACAAATTTAAGCAGATGATTTTGCTGGAGGACTTCAAAGGTGTATTAGTAAAGATGTAAGCCTATATCTTGATGAGAAAAGAATAGATAATTTGTCTGATGCTGCAGTTTTAGCTGATGAATATGTTCTCACTCACAAGAGATATTCTAAAGAAAAAGGGAAAGCTGAGAGTAAGTACGTTGCCTCTACTCAGAGTACAGGTAACAGGAAGGAGAACAAAGATGATGTTTCTCAGGAAGTAAATACCAGCTTCACCTCTAGATTTCAGAAAAGTAAATGTACTTATTGTAGTAAGCTTGGTCATACTACGGAGAGATGTTTCAGGAGACAGCGTGATGTGAACAAAAAGGAGTCTTTAAATATTCAGTCAATTGGTCTAGTGTCCACTCTTGAGAGTTCCCAGAATTCTTTAACTGAGTTAACTGAACCTGCTTTGAGGGGTAACTTAAATTCTCATGATGGAGCTCCTCTTTTGAGCAGTAACGTGGGTGACACTCTCAAGAGTTCATGTACTAATTTCCTGTCTGAAGGTTTTGTAAGTCCTCTGGACAGTAATGAAAGGAAATCAGTTCAAATATATCGTGATACAGGTGCTTGCCAATCCCTTATGCTGACCAGTGTTCTAGGCTCTAATGTTAATTCCTCTGATGAAACTGTAATCTTACAAGGTGTAGGGAATAATTAATTCTCTGTCCCTCTCTGCAGAGTGAATTTAGAGTCTGGTTTTGTTAATGGTTCCGTTATGGTTGGGTTGGTTGAGACACTCCCAATGTCAGGTGTAACTTTCTTACTTGGAAATGATATTGGTGGAAGTCAAGTGTGTCCAGCTCCTCAGTTGTCTAGTGAGCCAGTGGCTGTGTCCCAGGATTGTGATGTCCCTGATGTGTTCCCTGCATGTGCTGTCACTAGGGCTAAGTCTAAAGTTACTGGTGATTTAGAGGATAATGATGATGATGATGTTATCCTAGCTGACACTTTTCTTGCTAATCTGGACCACTCACCAGATGAGGCAGTACCCGTAGTGTTGATAATTTGTCTCGTCAAGAGTTGGTTGAGTTGCAGGTTGCTGATCCTGAGTTGAAAGGTCTAGCTAACTCTGCTTACAGTGAAGAAGAGTCAGCCGGTGCTTCTACTTGTTATTATGTAAAGTCAGGAGTACTTATGAGGAAGAGGAGACCCCCAACAGCATCAGCCGACTGTGAATGGGAGGTTGTACATCAAGTTGTCATCCCTCGTGTTTGTAGGCAGGATATCATTAGAGTGGCTCATGATTCCAGTTTGGCAGGACACCTTGGAGTGAGGAAGACTGTAGCACGCATTTTGAAACACTTCTACTGGCCAGGTATCTTCAGGGATGTTTCCTGGTATTGTAAGTCTTGTCACACCTGTCAAGTTGTGGGGAAGTGTAATCAGACCGAAAAGGTTGCACCTCTAGTTCCCATTCCTCCTTTTGAGGCGCCTTTCACCCGTGTGTTGGTGGATATTGTGGGCCCTCTTCCTAAGACTTCTTCAGGATTTTCTTATGTGTTGACCACGATTGATATGGCTACTCGTTATCCTGAAGCCATTCCACTTAGAAACATCTCAGCAAAGAACGTGGTTAAGGAAATGCTAGGGTTCTTCACAAAGTTTGGTCTGCCCAAGGAGGTACTGTCAGACCGGGGCGTTGGAGAGATATCATCAAACGCTCAAATCGATGCTCAAGAAATACTGTTTGGAACATCAGAAAGACTGGGATAAAGGTCTTCCATTCGTTGTGTTTGCCGCAAGAGAATCTCCAAATGAATCACTGGGCTTCTCACCTTTTGAACTACTGTTTGGCCATGAAGTAAGAGGACCCCTTAAGTTACTCAAGGAATGCTGGCTGTCGGAGGAAGATGACGTCAACCTGCTGGAGTATGTGATGAAGTTCAAAGAACGGCTGTCCACTGCTTTACAGCTGGCGAGAGAGAATTTAGGAGCTGCTCAGGAGAAGATGAAGACTTGGTATGATAAGAAGTCCAGGTTACGCCACTTTCAGCCAGGAGATCAGGTTTTGATTCTGCTACCAGTTCATGGGCAACCTCTTCAAGCCAAGTTTAGTGGCCCTTATTTCGTGGAGAAGAAACTCAGTGATGTCAACTATGTCATCGCCACACCAGATCTTAGAAAGAGCAAGTAACTATGTCACATCAACATGCTAAAGTTATATCACAGGCGGGACGAAAATAATCCAGTCTGCACTGTAGCTGTTCCACCCGAGTCTACAAGTGAAGTTCTCCCATGCAGCATGAGCCTGAGTGATAGTTTGGGGAAGAATCCTGATATCATGAATGATCTCCAGACTAAACTTTCTCATCTACCTCCCAAGGAAAGGCAGGAGTTTTCGGCATTACTGCTGGAGTACCCGCAAGTGTTCCGTGCCACTCCAGGAAGAACCACTGTGTTGATGCATGATGTCGATGTTGGAGACGCAAAGCCAATTAAATTGCCTCCTTACCGTGTGAACCCAGTGAAAGTTCCTCTCATCCAGAAGGAGCTTGGCTACCTGTTGGACCACAAGATGATTGAGCCCTGTCAGAGCGAGTGGAGTTCTCCTGTCACTCTAGTCCCTAAGCCAGGTGGGTCACAGAGGCTTTGCATCGACTACAGACGTGTTAATCAGATAACTAAAATAGACACTTACCCTCTCCCTCATGTGGAAGATTGCATAGACAAGATCGGAAAGGCTAGGTACATAAGTAAGTTTGATTTGTTAAAGGGATACTGGCAAGTACCTATGACTGAACGTGCTAGGGAGATCTCATGTTTTGTAACACTAGGAAAGGTTTTTGCATGTTCTGTAATGCCGTATGGTATGAAGAATGCACCAGCCACATTTCAGAAGCTCATGAATGTTGTAACAGAGGGTTTGGCAGGGTGTGTTGTTTATATTGATGATGTATTAATCTTCAGTGACAACTGGAAAGATCACCTATGCCATGTCAGTAAATTTCTTGACCGTTTAGTTCATGCTAATCTTGTAGCTAATTTATCAAAGTGTGAGTTTGGTCAAGCTAAAGTTCAGTACCTTGGGTATGTAATTGGTGATGGACATGTTGCACCACCAGGAGCTAAGGTTCAGGTTATAAGTGATCTTCCCAGACCTAAAACTAGGAAAGAGCTACAAAGATTTTTGGGAATGGTAGGTTATTACAGGAGATTTGTTCTTAGCTTTTCAATTCTTGTATCACCACTTACAGACCTACTGAAAAGGGGAGTTAAATTTGTCTGGACCGATAACTGTGAATCCTCTTTCAACAAACTTAAAGCTATTCTATTAAGTCAGCCAGTGCTCGCTACTCCAAATTTTGCTAAGCCTTTTAAGATGGCTGTTGATGCAAGTGATACAGGAGCTGGGGCTGTTTTGCTGCAAGAGGATGATCAGGGTATTGAACATCCTGTATCTTATTACAGTAAGAAGTTCACTACACCTCAAAAGAACTACTCAACTATTGAGAAAGAGCTTTTGGCCTTGATTTTGGGTTTACAGCAGTTTTCATTTTATTTGTGTTCTGGTTTTGACCCCATAGTCATTTATACCGATCACAACCCACTGAAATTCAATAGTAAGTTTAAAGATAAAAATCAGAGATTAACAAGATGGAGTCTACTTCTTCAGGAGTATTCATTAGACATACAACATGTCAAGGGGAAAGAAAATGTTATTGCAGATTGCTTATCTAGACTTTAGACAGATTGTTTTAGAGTAATAAGAAATTTCCTTTGTAAATTTCTTTTTTCTTTGTGGGGAGGTGTTACATAGCCTATGATTTCATCATCCTTTGTGTAATTTTAACGGACAGTTACTGCATGTTTGATCACGAGCGTGTTCTGCCTCAGTCCCCCCCTTCTACCGTTATAGTAGAGTAAGTCGTTCTCTCTGTTGTCCAGAGCGGGATTGTGAACTCTATGTCCCCATGGCTTTCATTTGCGCGTCCTTCTTACAAGTTTTATCAAGCTCTGCTGGCCCCTATATAATGAGCTCAGTCTCTGCATCTTTGCCACTTAGATCTGCTCCTCATTTTGTTCACATCTCTGTCCTCCCCTGTACAGATATTATTATTGTGAGTGCTCAAGAAATCTCCAAACATCTAGCAGCTGTGTGTAATTTGAGTATAACTGTTGTATTTTTTTCTTGTACTGTATAGCATAAGTTTAATTTGTAGGCCTAGTGAAGTTTTTGTAATTCATGTAGGGTTCTTTATGTCAGTCATTTTTGATAATAGTTTGTATCTGTAATAATTTATCTGGCATTCACTGAGTATTATCTGGTATCTCATTTTATCAGGGCTGACTTAGATAAATTTACTCTTGCTAATTTCGTGTTAATAGAGGCTATTGCAGTTAACCATATATTTAACCTGTTTATTTGCCATTACATTATCCTTATGAGTCCTGAATGTTTTGTTGTTAGTTTGAGCATTAAACTTTAACTTGTAATTTTACCTAACTCTTTTGTTTTGAACCTGGAACTTTACGGGACAGTAGTGATTTTTAGCATTCTCACTTAAAGTGTACATTATCTTTCTCTGTTCCGTAACAGTATGTAAAAGTTTGATCAAAGGAACCGTTCCATCTCATATAACTGAGTGACAGGGCTTATAGCACACAGCCATACTTCTGGTCCTGGATGAGGAAACAAGTGCCTCAAAAAAAGTATGCTGCAGTGGACATTAATACAGACTCTAGCTTCATCTTTATCAGCCATATTCCAAGAACTTTGTAATGGCCATAGTGATATTTCATAATCTTATTGTATATGGTCTGTTCACTGAGTTCATAGTTCATGTCGTGAACAATTGTGGATGTGGTCAAAGTCTGCTAGTTTGTGGAAAAACCCTGTATATATTGAAATTAATACCATAGCAACGACCAAGGAATAAGGATGTTATATTCCCCTGATAATCATCTTCAAAATGTTCCTTATTAATCAATGGGTGACAAAGACAAAAGTTTTTTAATCAATATAAGTTTAATGCTATATTTAGGACGTTATGTAATAATACATAATTATAAACATAGGAAACCTGGATTAGTTCATTCATTCATTCATCATCTAATCCTATGTCGCCCCACTGAGGTGCGTAGAATCCCAGGGCTATACAAGTTGGTCCCGACATTTAGGATGAAAGTGACCAGCCCCACTCATTCCGGAGTAGATTGAGCCTGCCATAGTTTATATCCAAGGGGTGAAATGCAGTTGCATGAAACAAAATGCAACCAGTTTTTTTTTTTTTTTTATGCGAGGAAGAAGGAACCAAAGGCCATGAGCCTGCAGTAACAGTTCCCTCAAAGAGAAAAACAAAATACAATAGAGAGCCAAATTCAAGATCTGATCATTTTGAGATGCCTGGACACACTGCGTTTGAAAGACTGGAGATCATAGGCAGCAGGAAATACAGACAGAGGGAGACAGTTCCAGAGCTGACCTGTTGCATAAATGAAAGACTGGGAGTAACGGTTAACTCTTGCATTAGAGAGTTGGACAGAAAAGGGATGAGAGTTTGCTGCCAGACGGGTGCTACGCGCCCGTCGTAGAGGTGGAGGAATGCAAGCAGACAGTTCAGAGGAGCAGTGACCATTAAAGTAGCGATAGAAAAGAGATAAAGATGCAACAGTGCGGTGAAGAGACAGAGGTTGAAGGGAGTCAGTAAGAGGAGGAGAGTTAATGAGACGAAAAGCCTTTGACTCCACCCTATTGAGAATGGCTGTATGTGGGGAGCCTCCCCACACATGAGAGTTGTACTCCACACAGGGGCGGATAAAACCCCTGTATAGAGTCAACAATTGTGCAGGGGTAAAGAAAGAGCGGAGTCGGCTTAGCACACCCAATCTCTTGGAAGCAGATTTTACAAGAGATGTAATATGATCTTTCCAAGATAAGTCCCGAGTAAATGAAACCCCAAGCATGTTCAAGGATGATGCAGGATTAAGCTGAATATTATTAAACATTAATGGGTATACCTGTGGAAGATTTTGTCGGGTTGATAGGTGTAAGAACTGAGTCTTAGATGCATTAAAAACAACCATATTATTTTTACCCCAATCAGAGATACGAGCCAAGTCAGACATTAGGTGTGCCATAGCCTCATCCCTTGTTTGTTGAAGGAACTGTTGAGATGGGCGTTGCGGGAACCGAATGGAAAGGTGAAGGGTGGAGTCATCAGCGTATGAGTGGATAGGGTTAGATGTTCAGCTTAGAAGGTCATTGATGAATAAAAGGAAGAGAGTTGGTGATAGGACAGAGCCCTGAGGAACACCACTGTTGATAGATTTTGGAGAAGAACGATGGCCACCTACAACAGAGGCTATAGAACGACCAGAAAGGAAGCTAGCGATGAAGGCACAGATAGAAGGATAGAAACCGTAGGAGGGCAGTTTGGAAATTAAAGATTTATGCCAGACTCGATGGAAAGCCTTTGAGATGTCAGGTGCAATGGCAAAGCTTTCGCCAAAGTCCCGAAAGGAGGATGACCAGGAGTCTGAAAGGTAGGTGAGAAGATCGCCAGTGGAGCGTCCCTGACGGAACCCATACTGACGATCGGAAAGAAGGTTGTGATAGGAAAGATGCCTTAAAATGTACCTATTGAGAATTGACTCGAAAACTTTTGAAATACAGGACGTTAAAGCAATTGGACGATAGTTGGAGGGTTGGGAGTGGTCACCCTTCTTTGGGACTGGCTGAATGAGAGCAACATTCCAGCAAGAAGGAAAGGTACAAGTTGACAGACAAAGGCGAAAGAGGTTGCCTAGGCAGGGTGTAAGCACAGAAGCACAGTTCTTGAGAACAACAGGAGGGACCCCATCAGGCCCATATGCCTTGTTAGTACTGAGGCCAGTGATGGCAGAAAATACATCAACTGAAGAAATTTTAATGTCAGCCATGAGGAAGTCAGAGGGGGGAAGTGATGGAGGAACAGCACTGGAATCGTCTAAGGTGGAATTGGAGGAGAAAGTTTGTGCGAAGAGATCTGCTTTATCAGTAGAAGAAATAGCTACAGAACCATCAGAGAAGAAAAAAGGAGGGAAGGATGATGAGGTAAAGTTGTTAGAAAGATTTTTGGCAAGGTGCCAGAAGGAGCGGGAAGAATTCGAGTTGGAGAGTTGAGAGCATTTAGTATGGATGAAATTATTTTTAGTAGAGCGAAGAACAGACTTAGCACGATTCCGGGCAGAAACGTAAAGATGATGTGATTCAGAGGTGGGTTGGCTCCAGTACCTTTTGTAGGCCCTCTCCTTGTTGCGGACAGCATTAGAACAAGCGTGATTATACCAAGGCTTTCTTGCACTAGTCAAGAGGATATGAGAAAGAAATATATGCTTCCATGCCTGAGAGAATAACCTCCGTAATGCGCAAGGCATACTCAGATGGCTCCCGGCCACGGAAGCAATAATCATTCAGGGGAAAATCAAAGAAGTACTGCCTGATGGCCTCCCAGTCCGCGGCTCCAAAATGCCACAGACGACGTTTCCCTGGAGGGTCCACAGGCCGTACCGGAGTGATAGGACAGGTTAAGGTAATAAGGTTGTGATTGGAGGAGCCCAATGGAGAGAAAAGATTAACAGAGTAAGCAGAAGGATTAGTTGTGAGGAAGAGGTCAAGTATGTTGGAGCTCTCTCCAAGGCGATCAGGGTTACGGGTAGGGTGCTGTACAACCTGCTCTAGGTCATTAAGGATAGAAAAGATGTAGGCTTGTTCAGCAGGTGGATCCGTGAAAGGAGAGGAGAGCGAAAGGTGGTGGTGAACATTGAAATCTCCTAGAATGGAGATTTTAGAGAAAGGAGAAATGGATAGAATGTGTTCCATCGTAGAAGTAAGATAGTCGAAGAATTTTTGATAGTCAGTAGAATTAGGGGATAAGTAAACAGCACAGATATATTTAGTCAGAGAATGACAGGAAAGCCGAAGCCAGAGTGTAGAGAATTAAGAAGAATCGAGTTCAGGAACACGAGAGCAAGATAAGTCGTTGCGTATATATACACAACAGCCACCTTTGGCTTTGAAATGAGTATAGAGAAAGTAGGAGGATACAGAAAAGGGTTTGCTGTCAGTTGCCTCAGCCAGCTGAGTCTCTGTCAGAAAAGAAGGTGAGGTTTAGAGGAGGAGAGGTGATGCTCAACAGAGCAAAAGTTAGAGGAAAGGCCGCGAATGTTGCAGAAATGAAGAAGAAGAGAGTCAGACAGTGGTCCCAGGCACCTCGAGTCGTCATCAGGAGAGGGGCGGATGGTGGGGGCACCCATGGTCCCCCCCCCTGGGGACTCCGAGGCCGTGTGTTGTGACGCCATGATTTTTTATTTTCGGAAAAGGAAGTGTAGTGTGTACTGTGCATGTAGTTTGGTGTAGATAGTTAGAGAAATTTGTACTGGAGAGCATGCTGGCCTACTCTCTGTGTAACTGAGACACTGAAAAATTTCAGTAAAGGGGGATGGTCAGGAACTAGTCCTGAGGGCTGATGAAACGGGAGCTCCAGCACTCCCTGTCATCAGCTTTCCATCCACCTCGGGAGTACTGCCCTGCTCGACTGGTGCTACAGTCTACTCCTTCCTCTGCATCTGTTACATGTTGCGGTCGTGTTGGAAGAGAATCCACCAGGCGGCTGCAGATGTCAGGAAGTCGACGTATTCCTTCCCACACTTCCTCTGCTTTTCTCATTATTGATGCTTTGTTTTTTTCCTCCACCTTCCATTCTTGCACCATTATACGCCACAGGTTTTCTATTACATTACAGACACATCCCTTAGGAGTCCACTCAATAAGTCTTATTTATGGGTGGCGTGTAAACCAGTCTCTTACTACCTTGCACGTATGGACTGGTGAACAATCTTGAAAGAAACAGATGGGGTTGGGCTCAGGAATAGCATATGCTTGAACGTTGGGGAGGAAAGATGTTTTTAAGATATTAATGTATTCCTCGCCATTCAGACGGCCATCAGTGGGGACGAATTCTCCTGGGCCACCATACCACATCCAGCTGTGAAGAGAAAATGTGACCCTCCCACTCCTCGTCCGCCTGTAGATATTACTGGCATGAAAACGAGTGTTCGCCATTCGCCAGCACTGTCTGCCTCGTGCAGAAACTGAGATGAAACACCTCTCATCAGAGAAAAAAAACTTTTCTCCAAAAGTCCAACCCATGGTGAATATTTTGCTGGGCAAATGTCAGGCAAGCTGCTTTATTCGCATCTGTAAGTGTTTCTTTCACAGCGGAAACATAGCACCATAAGCCAGATTCCACGAGGAGGTGCCTAGTAGTGGATGGGTGGCAAGGCATGGGCACATCTCTTGTCAGTGCAACTGCGGTCGTTAATGGAGTATTTCTTGTGGCCTCCACAAGCCTTTCATCGTCGTCACCAGGAGTAACCCTTGAACAGCCAGGTCTTGGTCTTGTCAGGACATTTCCCTCTTCCTCATAGCGTTGTATCCAAAGTTGGACAGTTCTTCTGCTGATGCCCAAACAATGTGCTATTTCCGACCTGGATGTGCCACCAGCATGGACACCAGCTATAAGGTATCTCCGAGTGATGACCTCTGCTCTGTTCACCAGGGTGCGTGGGGCCCGTCCTCATCCTCTTCCTCTTCCACCCATACCTAGTACGAGGAAAAGTATATCAATATGAACACCCTGTGATATATTCACTCAGGCAGAAACTTATCTACAATGATCGTGGGTATGGTGGCGATAGGGGTCAATTATACACACTGAAAAGATAATACGGGGCCTGTTGAGGCCTAACAGATTGTGGGGTGAACCATGCATGCACAACATATAGAGTAACCAAAGGAGTTTGTAGGGTTAAATAGTATAGGCCTATACGTATGATAGTTAAATGACGTGGAAAAGTTGATATAAATATATATTTTAAGTTAAATATCATGTATACCATTGAAACTTAGGGTAAGTGACTTTATGCTGCTCATGGAAGCCTTTAGAAATCTGAACAAGCCGTAGTCTCTGTCCAGGAGAGCTTGTCACTGGAAAACATTATGAAATGCACAGTATATAATATAGGTCATACAATAGTAAAATATACTAACATTGTTAATTCGTGAATGTATATATACAATATACATGAATGACGTAAATCATATTCAGTAAAAAATATGGAAAGTTGAATGCTGAACTTACAACACGGAACTATAAAGTCCCAACTCTCTTACCCGTCAAGTGATCTGAATGTTACTGGTGCGGGCCTTTGAAATACTGCTCCCAGCACGGCATCGCCCAAAGGTTACATGAACACCGAAACCTCGGAATCGACCGTCATTTGTTAGAATGACCATGTTTGTAGTCGCCATGATGTCAATGCAAAATTTAAGTCTAGATCGTGTGTGTGTGTGTGTGTGTGTGTGTGTGTGTGTGTGTGTGTGTGTGTGTGTGTGTGTGTGTGTGCATTTTATAAGTCCAACTACCCAGATGTGTGAACTGGAACGGTCACTCCGATAACAATTACAAATATTGGTCTGGTGGTCTCCATCGAGACTTGGCACACAAAGAGAAATACAATTATGAAACATTAGCTTTCCATACATCTGACCTAAGTGTTTTTGATACATGTTGGCTGCATACGATACACTTAAAGGAACGGTGACGGTATAACTGACTACTAAAGGTGAGGTGGGGGTGAGGCGGGGAAGACTTACAGTGAGAAGGAGACAAAGAGCGAGACGAGAGGGAGAGAAGCAGACAAGAATACGAAAATTGTATAAATTTAAAATGAAAAAGAGTGAATGAGAAAAGCAAACTGAGAGAGAGAGAGAGAGAGAGAGAGAGAGAGAGAGGCCCCGGGGGAAGTGAAAAGGCGAGCACTGGAACGCAGAATCGTGCAGGGGACGACACTGAATTACAATGATGATGCATATTTTCAATTCGAGAATGCAGTTCAATATGGTAATACTTAAATACAGTCCAAATATTGGTCGTTGAAAGCGTGTGGGACGACAGTTTCGCCATGTTTACAGGACATGAGAAAATTTGCATCTAATCAGTAATTGGCACCTGCAGGTGAAGGGTGGGGGAATTGGGGGCTGAAGGTGGGGTAGACTTGTTTCCGATTCCCCCCTTCTCTCTGTTCAGGGTACAAGGCGGAAGGAAGGGGTAACCCCTGAGCAGAAATTAGTACTTGTGAGTGTACTTGGTCTCTTGCACTTGACAACACTGACGTACAGGTTTATTAGATCCTTGCAACATATATTGCACATAGGTTAACTAGTTTTTTTTTTTATGCAAGGAAGAAAGAACCAAAGAAGCCCACAAACCGTTCCTTCCAGGAAAAAAAAATATATATATATATAAAAGAGCCAAATTCAAGATCCGTTCATTTTGAGATGCCTGGACACAATGCATTTGAAAGAATGGAGATCAGAGGAAGTAGGAAATACAGACAGAGGGAGGCAGTTCCAGAGTTGACCTGTTGCATAAATGAAAGACTGGGAAAAACAGTTACTTCTTGCATTAGAGAGTTGGACAGAAAAGGGATGAGAGTTTGTTGCTAGACGGGTGCTATGCGCCCGTCGTAGAGGTGGAGGGATGCAAGCAGACAGTTCAGAGGAGCAGTGACCATTGAAGTAGGAATAGAAAAGAGATAAAGGTGCACAGTGTGGCGAAGAGACAGAGGTTGAAGAGACCCAGTAAGACGAGGAGAGTTGATGAGATGAAAAGCCTTTGACTCCACCCTATTGAGAAGAGCTGTTTATGAGGAGCCCCCATGCACATGAGAGTTGTACTCTACACAGGGACAAATAAAACTCGTGTATAAAGTCAACAATTGTGCAGGGGTAATGAAGGTGCGGAATCGGCTCAGCACACCTAATTTCGTGGAAGCAGATTTTACAGATGTAATGTGATCTTTCCAAGATAAGTCCCGAGAGAATGAAACCCCAAGCCTGTTCAAGGATGATGCAGGATTAAGCTGGATATTATTAAACATTAGTGGGTACTCCTGTGGAAGATTTTTATGAGTTGATAAGTGTAAAAACTGGGTTTTTGATGCATTAAAAACAACAAGACTATTTTTACCCCAGTCAGAGATTTCGAGCCAAGTCAGACATTGGACGTGCCCTAGCCTCATCCCTTGTTTGTTGAAGTAACTGCAGAGTTGGATGTTGTGGGAACTGAACGGAAAGGTGAAGGGTGGAATCATCAGTGTACAAGTGAATAAGGTTAGATGAACAGCTTAGAAGGTCATTGATGAATAAAAGGAAGAGAGTTGGTAATAGGACAGAGCCCTGAGGAACACCACTGTTGATAGATCGAGGAGAAGAACAATGGCCATCTACTGTACAACAGTGGCTATAGAACGACCAGGAAGGAAGCTATACATGAAGGCACAGACAGAAGGATAGAAACCGTAAGAGGGCAGTTTGAAAATTAAAGATTTATGCCAGACTCAATCGAAAGCCTTCCAGACTCAATCGAAAGCCTTTGAAATGTCAAGTACAATGGCAAAGCTTTCGCCAAAGGCCCAAAAGGAGGATGACAGAAACCTGAATGGTAAGTGTGAAGATCGCCAGTGGAGTGTCCCTGACGGAACCCATACTGACGATCAGGAAGAAGGTTGTGATAGGAAAGATGCTTTAACCCGCTGCATCCCGACTGATTTTCACCACTGACCCCCTCCAATCCCGGCAGATTTTCGATTTTTTTTTTTTTTTGGGGGGGGCTGAAACCTCCGCTTTTTATGAGAAACATTGGAAAATGTCCACGAAAGTGCTCAGCTGAGCTTATAATTGCATTATACAGGTGTCCCTCTGAATACCTGGTACTGTTTTCTGTGGGCTGTGCTTCAGAGAAAGCGTTTTCTATGGGAGGAGTAACTATTGCAAACCACTCATAAAAGGTTAGATATTTATTTATTTGGTGCAAATTTATATGTAGTACAAGAGTATTTTGGTTTTCAGACAATAATGTAGGCAATATAAGCATTGTTTCACCCACCAATCACGTCAACATACCTTACCTTCCTTTACGGTGTTGCCATCTCATCACTTCTGCTTGTTTCTTCCTCTGGCTTATTTCTTCCTTTGTCCTCTACCTCGGGACTAACTTTGGCCTTGAATTTCGTCATTGGAGAGACCGTGGTGTGACGTGTCTTTACTAGCCAGGGCACTGCTACCAGGTGAGTTGCTGAGAAAACGGCGTGCGGGGGGGAGGGGGGGTCAGGCGGGGCCAGTCAGTATCCCTGCCTGACAAGGGATAGAGGAGGTCTCCCACATATGCCTACCAAAAATCACCCGCGAAACTTGAAAAATGTGGAAATGATGGTCCTTGCAATTGCAAAACGTATGGATTTGTCATTGGGTGTCACCGTAACAAAACGTGGTGACGTATCCATATGTCAACAGGACGCGACAGGTTAAAGTTTTTCTGTTAAGAATAGCCTCGAAAACTTTTGAGACACCGGATGTTAAAGCAACTGGGCAATAGATACAGGGTTGAATGGTCACCTTTCTTTGGGACTGGCTGAATGAGAGCAAATTCCAGCAAGAAGGAAAGGTACAAGTTGACAGACAAAGGCGAACAAGTTTATCTAGGCAGGGTGTATGCACAGAAGCACAGTTCTTAACCTGTCGCATGCCAGTGCCGTTTTAAAATGGTCCGACATGATTCCGCGGCCAGTGCTAGTGCCGTTTTAAAACGGTTTAAAATAAAAAACTTCACTGTGACCGCATTTCTCAAGATTCGCAGGTAAAAATTGGCAGGCATATAAGGTAACTGTTCGTCTACCATCCCTCAGGCTGTCAAGGCCATACACTCACTCTCTTCCCCCCCTCACGCTCACTCTGCCTCACTCTGCCTGTGCCTCACCCAGTGCTGTACATAGTGAAGGCATTTTGTAAATATTTTCATGTAAGTGTAAGTTGTTAATATTTTCTTGTAAGTGTAAGGACTATATTGTGAAGTCAAGTTGTAAATATCTTCTTGTAAATGTAAGGACTGTACGTAATGAAGTCAGGTTTTACCTATCTTCAAGTAAGTGTAAGTTAATGCATTCACAGTGAGAAAGACACACAAATTGTTATAGTTGCTGAAGTAATAAGTAATCAGAAAAGTGTACTGAACATTGCCATACCTTCCCAGCATAAATACCTGAGTATTCCTTACATAGAAAACAGCTTTCTCTCACATACGTGGTGAGCATGAGGGAGCAGCTATACCTGTACACGAGTATGCAGGACTCAATAAAACTCATTTTTGAGCCTCGGTGAGCATTTTAATGGCAATATTCGTTGTTTCCACATCAAAACCTATCATTTTAGCCAAAGAAAAATTTCGAAAAATGGCCGGCACTGGGGTGACCCATAGGGCTAAAAATAGCCGGAACGTGGTGGATTAAGGACAACAGGAGGGACTCCATCAGGCCCATATGCCTTGTTAGTACTGAGGCCAGTGATGGCAGAAAATACATCAGCTGAAAATTTTTTTACGTTATTACAGTGACATCTTTCTTCGTCGTTTTTCGGTATTTTTGCCATATTCAGACAATATTATTTTTGTAGAGGTATTTGGCAGCGCAACTGATAGCTATATCCTTCATTAATTCTTTCAGTACGACAGGTCTTTCCTAACTTAAGCACAATCGTGTTTGGGCAGCTGGAACAAAAAAAAAAAAAAAAAAGTCACCACACTTATTTATTCTGCTGTTTTCAACCATGAAGGTAGCAAGGACTTAACAAATGTAGTTGAGTGAATATCAGTGTAAAAAAAAATAAAAGTCTTAAAAGTAAAATATACTGATACTGAGACACTTTTCCTGCAGGATGGTTAACCCCTTCCATCTGATCATGGAAACCAACTACCACATGATGTTATGAAACCTGAGACTCTTGAAGCTACAATGGGTATTATGTTTGATAAGTTTGTGTGTGTATGTAATTCACCGGGTCGGTCAGGATCACCTGATGGTCGTGATTGTCAGCTTTTACCCTCCCAGAAGGGAGCTGAGAGCTCATATAGTCCGATCTAAGGGCAAGGCTGTGACCTTCACACACGCACACACCCGTCCCCATGCTCAAGGGGGACAGTAACCACCCACTTCGTCAGTGAAACTTTTCGCAACCTGAGCGAGGCGCAAACTCCCGTCTACCAGATGGCAAGCGAGAACGTTACCACTGTGTGTGTGTGTGTGTGTGTGTGTGTGTGTGTGTGTGTGTGTGTGTGTGTGTGAATAAAAGCACACGAAAAGTTTTTTATCAATTTTTGCCAAATTTGGCAAAGCAGTGAGTAAACCTGTTGTTACTCGTACTTACAGTAGAACGTAAGGTCAGTGGTCTTGGTCATAAGGCAAGGTCAAACACTTACCTAGCAAAGTCACTTTAAACATTTTAACCAGTTTAATTAAACTTTGAGTTTTTTTTGCAGTAAGGCTTGAATGGAGTGATTCAGTTTCGAGAACAATCAAAGGTCAAGGTCACAAGGCAAGATTAAAGTTCGACCCCTGTTTGCGTTAACAAAACTCGATCAGTTCTGATCCGATTTTACCGAACTTGGTGAATGGGTTGAGCGTGATCCAAGGAATAGTTATTTTACTTTATCAAACAATTGGTCAAGGGACAATGACACGAGGCAAAGTCATCTTAAACAGTTCTTACCTGACTTAGGCCAAACTTGAGGAACGACTGATGAAAAGGGAAGTATAAAATATTTTTGTTTATTAGATCAACCAGTCGATGTTAAGGGTCATGCAAGAACGAAGAGTTTTACTTATGAAGACTATAAGTTAATGGTCAAGGTCACAGAGTAAGGTCAAATTTCAACCCGTGCGTCTGTTTATGAAGGAAATTACTTAAACTGGTTTTGATCTGAGTTGGATTAAGTCTGGTAGATGAATTGAGGATGATCCAAAAGGATAACTTTCTCAGAGCAATAGGTCAAAGGTCAAGGTCACATGAAAAAGTTATCTTACACAGATTTTATCTGGTGCAGACCAAACTTTGTGGAAAGGTTAAGTTTGTAACTCGGGTAAAGATATTTTGAGAACAGTCAAAGGGTAGGGTCACAGGGAAATGTTAAAGATCGAGGTAACTGGGCAAAGTCATCGCAAACACTTTAAATCTGCTTTGGAACCAAATTTGGTGGAAGGGTTAAAGGTTAAGCAAAAATGAAATATGTAATCTGATTTTGAGAGTAATCTATTAGAGTTGGTGGTCATGGGTGTTGCACTCTTTGAATGCTCCTCCTTGTTGAACGTATAATTGATTATTCTTAGCAAAGGAGTGAATATTAGCTATATGTATCCCCTCTAACACAGTGTGAAAATGATCCGTAGATTGAATAAACTCGCTTGAAGGGAACGAGAAAATAATATTAGCAATGTTCTCTGTCTTGAAAGGTTAAATTCCTTGATAATCATAACCCCTGGGGTCTGGCGTTATACAGGGACATACCCGGCCGAATTCTTAGTGGCGTAGAGGGCACTGTATACTCTTTTTACCTTAATTTAACCCAGACTGCCATCCTTTTACAGCTTACTTCACGTATCTAAATGGCAGAAAAAGGCAAAACAACGACTCTATCCTTTCCATAGCACGAGTTGACTAGTATTATATTCGTAGTCATTTATTTTAACAAGTCTCCTTCTTCAAGATGAAGAGATGGCAGTTTTAGGCCAGATTAGAGTAAAAATAGTAAACTTTCCTAAGTTACTTATTTAGCATATTACACCTCGACATCCTCTTGTATGTTAATCCCTTTTTACCTTAACTTGGCCCCGCTCTTTACCCACTTGCAGATTTTTTCGCACGACAGTGGCAGAAAAAGACAATACTCGAACTGTGCACCCTTTTCATAGAACCTTTTCGTGACTAGCATAGTATTCTAGCGTTAATCCATTGTTACAACTCAGCATTCGTGGTTGAGACGTGACAATTTAAGGGCATGTTAGAGTAAACCGACTATTCTTAAATCATTCTGATATCGACATGGTTTACATTAATAACATACGGTTCAAGGCGATAATAGCTTGTCCAATAAATCGGTAAGGAAGAGGTAACATAAATGTACAAAAACAAATTTATTTTTCCATATTTCACCTTAACATTCTCATATACATATATTTTAGTTACATCCTTCAGTTATATCTTTTCATTATCGGCATACTTTTCATTAATAACACAGCAGGAAATAATCTGGAGTTATGTGCAGATTATGTCACTAAGAAAATGGAACCACGAATATTCTAAAGCTACTCAGAAGACGACCCTTGATGTAAGGCAGGTTGGTGGTGACTGATAAGGATGGGGACTATAATGGGAAATGCCTTGAGAGAGAGAGAGAGAGAGAGAGAGAGAGAGAGAGAGAGAGAGAGAGAGAGAGAGAGAGAGAGAGAGTTTTCTTTCAGGTAGGATCAGTAGCATTACCAGACCAACCAAATCAGGCGCGTTTTAGCTAGTCGTTCTTAAATACATATGAAACTTCCACCTTTCTATCTACTTAACTTTATGCTTACGCATCTGTCTACCTGGTTATCTGTCTATCTCTCCATCTATCTATCTGTCTCTTCAGCACTCACTCAGTTAATCAGTCAGTCTATCCACCTGTCTTTTAGTCAGCCTGTCTGTCTAGATATCTATCTGTCTGTCTGCTTATTTACTATCTGTCTATCTGTCAATCTATCTATTTATCTGTTTACCTATCTGTTTGTCTTCCCATTTTTTCATATATTTAGCTTATGCAGAGCATACTTACAAAGTCATTCAAATATCTATATACCTGCCCCTGTATATCTTCCTGTGTATCCATTTGTCTATCTTTCTCCTGTCTCTCCATCTCGTTACCTATCCATCCAGATGCATATCAGCCAGACTATCTATCTATCTATCCATCTTTCAGTCAAGGATACATACAAACATCAACTACGCTATCATTTTCTATCAATCGATCAACCAGCCTATCTGTCCATCCATCTATCCATCACTCTATCTATGTTTCCATCTATATGTCTAGCTATTCATCCATCCATTCATCCATCCATCTATCTATCTATCTGTACCAACTACCTATCAACACAACTATCTACCTAAAAAAAAAAAATGTAGAGGAGAGGAAGGAAAAACAAACGACTACAAAAAATAATCCATGCGCCAGATTACTGGTGTCCTCAGTTCATAAAATATTTGTAACAGTTAAACTTGAACAGCTGTTGGTTGAAGTTTGGAGGGAAACAGCTCTGGGGAAGCGAGTTCCAGAGAGATGCAGTTCGGGAAATGAAAGAATTCTGATAGCCAGAAGTTCTGCAATATGGCTGAGTGACATTCCAGTCATAGCGCTACCAGATGCCCATGTAGCACGAGGGAAGGCATGGAGAGGTGGCACAATGGACGCAACTTCGTCTGAGCATTTACCATAAAAATATCTGTATTATAATGCAAGGGAGGCAACATTCCTTCTTACTTATTGAGGAGGTAGTTTAATTGTAATGGCATGGTTACTAATAATTTCAACAGCTTTGTTCTGAATTTTGTCTAGTTGTTTTAATGCAAACTCTCCACATCCACTCCACAAGGGTGAGCAATATTCAAGCTGAGAGCACACATGACTTCTTATAAATTTTAGCTAACTGCTCGTCAATGAAGAAGGTATTGACTCTGTAGGGGAGGCGGTGGCTCAATCGGTAGAGAGGTGGCCTGCAGTCCTAACGGACCCAGGTTCGAATCCCGGCTGGGGCAGGGAACAGTTTAAGGATTTGAATTTCATTAAATCAGGCTTTACTGATCTACCAGAAGACCCGCCGACATGTCGTAAAAATACCCCCGCTAATACCAATACACCAGTCCTGTATGAGACAGCCCTAGCATGTATTCAATATGGACGGTGGGTGTTAGCGCCGAAGTGGTGACATGTAGAGGTGTATGGTATGTAGGAGGACTGCTGGGCCTTGATAGCAGGCTGTGAAGCCTATGCCCAGAGTCGGACACATTAAAAAAAAAAAAAAAACAATAATCCAAGATTCTTTGAGGCGGTTTTAGCAAGTGATCTGACATGAGAGGTCCACCTGTGGGCAGTGTTAAGTGAAACGCCGAGAATTTCAATGCTTTTGGAGATGGGAATATTAGTAGCATTTATCTGTCTATCCATCTGTCTGTCTATCTATCCATCCATCCATCCATCTATCTATCTGTCTACTTATCTCTTTCTAGGCTAGCATCAGAGGGTGTGCGCCTAACCCACCACCTAGCGGCTGCTACTGTATGTACCCCCAGCCGAGCAGCGCTACTCACCGCACGGTACCCGGCACGATATGGTAACTACTCTCTCTCTCTCTCTCTCTCCAGCGCGATATAGTAATTTCGCCAAGTCTTCCCACCCTCTTTTTAACTCTTTCAATATGATTACTTTTATCTTCAATGACAAGATCAAATTTTTCAGCTTAATTTTCTAAATGGTGTTGTTAAAGTCTGCATTAATTTCAGAGCCAGGAGACACTTTCTGTATATTGAGTTGTTGTTGTTTTATCTTAACCCAGATCTGTTCGGCAATGAAGACCAGTCAACAACACGTGAGCATCACCATCATCATCATCATCGTCTTTATCCTGCTGCGCTAGACGATTATATTCATGTTATGGGTTGCTATCTATAAACGCATCTACAGTAGATGACCACCACCACCACCACCACCATCATCATCATCATCATCATCATCACCTTTATCCTTCTGCGCTGGACGATTATATTCATGTCATGGGTTGTTATCTGTAAAAGCATCCCAGATCATCATCATTATCATCATCGTCCTCTTTATCCTTCTCCGCCAGACGATTACATTCATGTGATGGGTTTCTAAATATACACGCATCTCGATCATCATCATCATCATTATTATCTTCTTCATCTTCATTATCAGCCTTCTCCTTTAGACGATTTTTGTAGAAAATTTACATAATTTATCCATTTACACACAAGACAGCTTTACTTCATCTGCGAAAATAATTTCTTAATATAGGGAGGGGAACTAACGCATTCCAATCGCATCAGCAACAAACGATTTCATTCACACTGACACCAGACGATTTCATTCACACTGACGCCAGACTATTTTATTCTCACTAACATATGGCTATTTTATTAACACTAACATATGGCTATTATAATAACACTGACATAAGGTTTTTTTATTCGCACTAACATATAGCTATTTTATTCACGCTACCATATACTGTAGCTATTTTGTTGACACTAAAATATGGCTATTTTATTCACACTAACATTTGGCTATTTTAAACGCACTAGCATATGGCTATATTACTGACACTAACATATGACTATTTTATTCACACTAATGGCATTTCCATTGACATTAACCTATGGCTGTTTTATCCACACTAACATATAGCTGTTGTATTCACACTTACATATCTTCATTTTATTCACGTAAACATATAGTTATTTTACCCACACAAACATATGGCTTTTTTATTCACACCGGTGACCATTTTATAGACACTGACATGGCTATTTTATTCACGTTAACCTATGGCATTTTATTCACATTAACATATGGCTGTTTTATTCACACTTACTTATGGCTGCTTTATTCATACTAACATATGGTTACTTTATTCAACTTACTTATGGCTGCTTTATTCATACTAACATATGGCTACTTTATTCAACTTACTTATGGATGCTTTATTCATACTAACGTATAGTTACTTTATCCATACTAACATATGGCTACTTTATTCATACTAATATATGGCTACTTTATTCATACTAACATATAGTTACTTTATTCATACTAACATATGGCTACCTTATGCACACTAACACCAAATAATTTAATGTATCTGAGGAAACAACAGCAGTGCAGGAGGGTTGGTAACAGACCCACTTAACTCTTTTGCTTCCATCAAAACTCTTCGGTCTTTATCTTTATATAATTATTAATTTATTTTGACGTGGGGGCATCTATCGGGGCAGTTTTGTCCGACTCTTTCTCACAAACTATTTTTGAACGCAAGGGGCTTCACTCTCATAAACGGGCTTCACTCTCATAAACATAAACGACTTTTGTGAAGCCAAACAGCACCAGATCATGCTGCACCACACCACGCACATCACACCACACCACACCAAATCACCCTCCCACACCACACCATAAAAAAAACACAACACCACATCATACAACACCACACCGCACAATACCGCATGTCACGGGGTTTTTAAAATATCACGGTGTTTTTCAAATAAATGCTAAATATTATTTAATTGATGATAATATTCAATAATATTGAAGAGCAGAGACAATGATTGTCTTGCTAAATCAAGCAACGATTACTTTACGCTGGCCTGCTTCGCACGATTCTCTAAGAACGAGAATTTATAAACTTTCTCAACAGTACACAGCAGAGACTAATCACTCAATTGCTGTTTTTTAGTACTGTTAGCCTCTGGAGAAAGTTACTTCACCCCTGACAATAAATAACTAATACTAATAATAGTATCAGGTTCTTGCTGGTGCTTAACTCCTAGGAGGCACAACGGATTTTAAGTTTAATACAAGACTGGCCTAAGAACCAGTTATGAATAGCAAAAGTTTATGCAAGCTAGGAGCTATATAGAAATAAGCTTAATTTCGGAGAAATGAAGCAAGAGTTTACATTACATTAAGCTCAAGAAAAAGAACTGTTAAATTTATTGATTACAAAAACAAATTTAACATTACACTTCAAAATCAAATTAATGAGATCGCACTCACTCACTCACAAAAGAGCTAAATTCTTACGTCTAACAAAAACACCTTAACTAAGCTCTTAAAACTAGGATAATACAAAAAGGAAATACGTCAATGAATGCGGTGTATCACCAACTAAGGTGGGAGCACTGGGGAACTGTACTAGTGGAGCTTGGGTGCTAGCTGACCTCTCCTCTCACACTTCTGGAGCACAGGACCTCTCTCCGTCACAACTAACACTCGACTGCTTTCAAAATACGATGTATGGGCAGGACGCACAAGCCACCGGAAGAAGGCGTGGCTAACGGTTGAGGCAAGCAGGGGCGAACAATAAAGAAACAATAGTATCGCTCAGTAGAGCACTTAGTGACGTGCATTAAATCGGTCACTTTTGAAACAGTGACGAATGTTTTGAAAAGTATACCCCGAAATGGAGAGAGAAACGGTTAACTGAGCGATACACAATGAGTTTTCCACTAATAGTTCGTGGCTTCTCACAAAAGGGAAATGTCGCGAATTTGATTCGTGACATTACGCCCCTACAAAATTAAATTTTTTCCTTATGGGAAAAAAATTTGTGGATATATATATATATGTACACATCCTAACTCAGTCACACAAGATTCACACTGTGGTGTGTGTGCCTATCCTGCTACAGGAGAAAGTCGCAGTCGCCAGTGAGCGAAAAAAAACTCGTATTTACGTTAACAGAAGCAAACTTGAGGGAAAAACTCCGTGACGACGGTGAAAATCCTGTACTCAGGTCAAACTGAGCAAAAAGTCGCTACATTTACACTGACAACTAATTGTTGTGTAGCGTGGTGTATGTAATACACGGTGTAGGTGTGACAGTTGTAGTGTAACTGTACCTACGTGTAAAATGACACAGTAAATAATAATATGGTGACGATGAAGGCAGAGGAGAAGAGGCGGCAGTGTGCGGCAGACGATCAGCTGGCCCGCACAGCAAAACTGCTACACCCATTGCTGTACCTGCAAAACCAATTAAGGTGGAGCATCAAACGTGTCAATGAGACAAAATTCTTATCATGTTACAATTAATCGCTCTGCCTAGCAGTCAGTGCTACGACGTACATTCGAGGTCGCCATTATCCCCCTTAACCTACATTACTTATATTAATATCGGGGAGCTGAGAATCCTTGTGCAAACTCGGGTCTTCCATAGCCTCAAGTCACCTCTCAACTTCCCCCTTAACTTACGGTACATAATATGTATGTACAGGCCCTGGACATAATGTGTCCTGTGGGGCCAATGGGCGAGACATCAGGTCTGCACCCACTTCACCACTACCCTGTCTCTCAATTGACTCAGAGATTACAGGTGTGGTTATGAACGGCACAGGAAGGACATATCCCTGATTAGTGGTGTTACTTTGACACACACTGCAGGAACGGACAAAACTATCTATGTCTCGTCCATCCCTGGCCAGAAAAAGTCAGCTCGGATACGGCCCTGGGTCTTCCTTTTGCCCATGTGACCTCCTGAGGCTGAACAATGACCTCATTGTAACACTGCTAGGCGGTACTTGGCGGGAACGACAAACTGCAGTCGAACCTCACCCTCGGGTGTTAGTGACTCACGGTAGAGCCGTCCTTGTTTACAAACGAACTTGGCTCGACCTCCCCGTGAATACTTAATCACTCGACCCTTTTTGTTTGTTCCGCACAGCAGCAAGTGTCTGGTCAGAATGTTGTTCTTGTACAACAAGTTGACTACACATCAGATCTTGCGGCAATTCAATGATCACTGGGGTGACACAGTCTGGAGCCTCAGCCATGGCTCGTGTTACCGCAGCAGCCGAAGTCTGAGTAGCGTCATCATCGGAGCAACTATCCTTGACTCCGTGAATGTTGCCTACAATTAGGTCAAATAAAGGTTCTGGCATGACAACTGCAAGTGTCATACCAGTATAAAATGGAGATGCCACCTGGATACATGCCTCAGGGAACAATCTCACTGATCCATCAATAAGGTTTGCATGGATCTGTCGACCTGTATACTGCTCAGGCCGAACTAGACTCTGCTTGACAGAGCAACCTGAGGAACCATTATCTCTCAGGACCTTCACAGGAATGCCTCCCACAAACCCTGGCTGAACAAGGAAGGTACTGTCACCTATGGGAGGGCCTATGGAGGAAGCAGCTAGCCACTCAAGAGGCTGCTGAATTGATGCGGCAAACATTGTGCATTGAGAATTATATTGGGAAGATGGAACATTGGCCATCTGTGGAGGGGGGTTCACTGTCACTGTGGGACTAGTGAACTGTGGGGAAGTACCCATACTGGTAGGGACGTGACCACCGTGCTGCTGCTGAGGAATGAAGGCTGCATTCGAGTCCTGCCTCTTTTGAGCTGGTGATGAAAAAGTTTGTCCCGACGGTCGGTTGCGTGGCTGATACTGCTGCTAGTTAGGGTACTTGTTGTACCTCTTCCTCTCAGGTTTCTGAGTGTTTTGCCCCTGGTCCTTCCACTGCGGTTTTGCACCTTGGCCATTATTCTGAGAATGGCCTTGTTGCTGGGATTCAGCCTGAGACGGCTTCCCAGACTTATCAAGTATCTTTTCTGCTGTTCCAGGTGTTTTCCTTACGAGTTTGATACCCGTATGCAGTAAAGAATGCGTCGGCCTTTTCTGCCATTTGGCTGGCATCTTTCACCTGGCAGATCTTAAGCTGTGCTATGAGCTCAGCAGGCCACGACCTCTCTAGCTGTGTACGGAGCATAAGGTCAATTTTCCCCTCATGCGTAGAAGGAGTTTCATCTTTCTCCATCCACTCATTTAAGTAAGCAGTGAGACGATCAAGGAACTGAACAGCTGTCTCCTTGTCTTGGAGACGAGCTCGCTTGAACTGAAGTTTGGCGTCGTCTACTGTGAGACCACACGCCTTAATGAGTGCAGCTTTCATCATCTCATACGTGAGATTGTCTCCACGAATTCTGTGGAGAATATCGAGGGCAGGGCCCTCAAATAAACTAAGAAATTGGATCCGCTTAGCTGCCTCATCCAGTTGATACATGTCTGCCATGTCCTCAAAACGAGCTCTGTACGGCTCGATTCGCTCGCCTTCCTTGTATGAAGGAAGCTTGATGCGTGGGGTCGCCAGGACATGTGCAGGGAGAACGCTCGTGGAGCTTGGACCAACTGCACCGGATGTGTCTGAAGCCAAGGAATCTCGCTTGAGCTTCAGCATTTCATATTCGTGTTTTTCATGTGCTTCTCACTCGGCACGTTCGTGCTCTCTTTCTCTCTCTCGCGTTGTTGTACCTCATATTGACGTTCTCTCTCTCATTCCTCACGCTTTTCTCCCTCATGTTTTAACTCGAGTTCGCATTGTTTTTGCTCATGTTCGCGCTGTCCTCGCTCGTATTCACGCTGTTCTCGCTCGTATTTGCGCTGAATCTTACGCTCTTCACAGGCATCATTCTCGCGCTGCTGGTCCATATTATGCCGTGAGAGTATGTACTCCTTAATTTCAGTTGGGTCTGTAAGACCCATTTCTTTGGCTTCCGGTAAAAATACAGCAGTAGCCATGGCGCTAATTTATTAAGCAAACGAAACTGAGTACTGACTGCTTCGCAAACGAATGCTAATGACACAAGTAAAGAGTACAGACACAAGCTAGTGGTGACCAGTCTTATCTAGTTAACTGGAAAAGATTAGAGCAAAAATGCAAATGACTGGGAAGACTCAATAATTAACGCAATGGGTACGGCGGCTACCCAGGAGCGAATAAAATCGTCTGGCGTTACCAAGAATAAAGTACTAAATAGAGTTAAGTACTCTATGAATTAATAAAGCAAAAATTCACTTGCTAAATTAACGGTAAACACCAGTAAACTTGTGCCCATAAACTTTAATTATAAATACCTAAATATGAACGAGTGAGCACTATCTCGTGAATAGCTTTAGAGCTAGGAGTTAATATCCTGGCGAGGTCGCCAATTGTCACGGGGTTTTTAAAATATCACGGTGTTTTTCAAATAAATGCTAAATATTATTTAATTGATAATAATATTCAATAATATTGAAGAGCAGGGACAATGATTGTCTTGCTAAATCAAGCAACGATTACTTTACGCTGGCCTGCTTCGCACGATTCTCCAAGAACGAGAATTTATAAACTTTCTCAACAGTACACAGCAGAGACTAATCACTCAATTGCTGTTTTTTAGTACTGTTAGCCTCTGGAGAAAGTTACTTCACCCCTGACAATAAATAACTAATACTAATAATAGTATCAGGTTCTTGCTGGTGCTTAACTCCTAGGAGGCACAACGGATTTTCAGTTTAATACAAGACTGGCCTAAGTACCAGTTATGAATAGCAAACGTTTATGCAAGCTAGGAGCTATATAGAAATAAGCTTAATTTCGGAGAAATGAAACAAGAGTTTACATTACATTAAGCTCAAGAAAAAGAACTGTTAAATTTATTGATTACAAAAACAAATTTAACATTACACTTCAAAATCAAATTAATGAGATCGCACTCACTCACTCACACAAGAGCTAAATTCTTACGTCTAAGAAAAACACCTTAACTAAGCTCTTAAAACTAGGGAAATACTAAAGGAAATACGTCAATCAATGCGGTGTATCACCAACTAAGGTGGGAGCACTGGGGAACTGTACTAGTGGAGCTTGGGTGCTAGCTGACCTCTCCTCTCACACTTCTGGAGCACAGGACCTCTCTCCGTCACAACTAACACTCGACTTCTTTCAAAATACGATGTATGGGCAGGACGCACAAGCCACCGGAAGAAGGCGTGGCTAACGGTTGAGGCAAGCAGGGGCGAACAATAAAGAAACAATAGTATCGCTCAGTAGAGCACTTAGTGACGTGCATTAAATCGGTTACTTTTGAAACAGTGACGAATGTTTTGAAAAGTATACCCCGAAATGGAGAGAGAAACGGTTAACTGAGCGATACACAATGAGTTTTCCACTAATAGTTCGTGGCTTCTCACAAAAGGGAAATGTCGTGAATTTGATTCGTGACATTACGCCCCTACAAAATTAAATTTTTTCCTTATGGGAAAAAATTTGTGGATATATATATATATATGTACACATCCTAACTCAGTAACACAAGATTCACACTATGGTGTATGTGCCTATCCTGCTACAGGAGAAAGTCGCAGTCGCCAGTGAGCGAAAAAAAAACTCGTATTTACGTTAATAGAAACAAGCTTGAGGGAAAAACTCCGTGACGACGGTGAAAATCTTGTACTCAGGTAAAACTGAGCAAAAAGTCGCTACATTTACACTGACAACTAATTGGTGTGTAGCGTGGTGTATGTAATACACGGTGTAGGTGTGACATTTGTAGTGTAACTGTACCTACGTGTAAAATGACACAGTAAATAATAATATGGTGACGATGAAGGCAGAGGAGAAGAGGCGGCAGTGTGCGGCAGACGATCTGCTGGCCCGCACAGGAAAACTGCTACACCCATTGCTGTACCTGCAAAACCAATCAAGGTGGAGCATCAAACGTGTCAATGAGACAAAATTCTTATCATGTTACAATTAATAGCTCTGCCTAGCAGTCAGTGCTATGACGTACATTCGAGGTCGCCATTAATTTTAGCACACGATTAGTGTCGGCAAGTTGAGAATCCTTGTGCAAACCCGGGTCTTCCATAGCCTCGAACTGCACACGGGTCCTCAACCTGTGCCTTAATCTACAGTACTTATATTAGTATCGGGGAGCTGAGAATCCTTGTGCAAACTTGGGTCTTCCATAGCCTCAAGTCGCCTTTGCGGAGTTCTCTCTCGAACTTCCCCCTTAACCTACAGTACTTATATAAGTATCGGGGAGCTGAGAATCCTTGTGCAAACTCAGGTCTTCCATTGCCTCAAGTCACCTCTCAACTTCCCCCTTAACTTACGGTACATAATATGTATGTACAGGCCCTGGACATAATGTGTCCTGTGGGGCCAATGGGCGAGACATCAGGTCTGCACCCACTTCACCACTACCCTGTCTCTCAATTGACTCAGAGATTACAGGTGTGGTTATGAACGGCACAGGAAGGACTATATCCCTGATTAGTGGTGTTACTTTGACACACACTGCAGGAACGGACAAAACTATCTATGTCTCGTCCATCCCTGGCCAGAAAAAGTCAGCTCGGATACGGCCCTGGGTCTTCCTTTTGCCCATGTGACCTCCTGAGGCTGAACAATGACCCCATTGTAACACTGCTAGGCGGTACTTGGCGGGAACGACAAACTGCAGTCGAACCTCACCCTCGGGTGTTCGTGACTCACGGTAGAGCCGTCCTTGTTTACAAACGAACTTGGCTCGACCTCCCCGTGAATACTTAATCACTCGACCCTTTTGTTTGTTCCGCACACCAGCAAGTGTCGGGTCAGAATGTTGTTCTTGTACAACAAGTTCACTACACATCAGATCTTGCGGCAATTCAATGATCACTGGGGTGACACAGTCTGGAGCCTCAGCCATGGCTCGTGTTACCGCAGCAGCCGAAGTCTGAGTAGCGTCATCATCAGAGCAACTATCCTTGACTCCGTGAATGTTGCCTACAATTAGGTCAAATAAAGGTTCTGGCATGACAACTGCAAGTGTCATACCAGTATAAAATGGAGATGCCACCTGGATACATGCCTCAGGGAACAATCTCACTGATCCATCAATAAGGTTTGCATGGATCTGTCGACCTGTATACTGCTCAGGCCGAACTAGACTCTGCTTGACAGAGCAACCTGAGGAACCATTATCTCTCAGGACCTTCACAGGAATGCCTCCCACAAACCCTGGCTGAACAAGGAAGGTACTGTCACCTATGGGAGGGCCTGTGGAGGAAGCAGCTAACCAGTCAAGAGGCTGCTGAATTGATACGGCAAACATTGTGCATTGAGAATTATATTGGGAAGATGGAACATTGGCCATCTGTGGAGGGGGGTTCACTGTCACTGTGGGACTAGTGAACTGTGGGGAAGTACCCATACTGGTAGGGACGTGACCACCGTGCTGCTGCTGAGGAATGAAGACTGCATTCGCTCCCTGCCTCTTTTGAGCTGGTGGTGAAAAAGTTTGTCCCGACGGTCGGTTGCGTGGCTGATACTGCTGCTAGTTAGGGTACTTGTTGTACCTCTTCCTCTCAGGTTTCTGAGTGTTTTGCCCCTGGTCCTTCCACTGCGGTTTTGCACCTTGGCCATTATTCTGAGAATGGCCTTGTTGCTGGGATTCAGCCTGAGACGGCTTCCCAGACTTATCAGCTTTTCTGCTGTTCCAGGTGTTTTCCTTACGAGTTTGATACCCGTATGCAGTAAAGAATGCGTCGGCCTTTTCTGCCATTTGGCTGGCATCTTTCACCTGGCAGATCTTAAGCTGTGCTATGAGCTCAGCAGGCCACGACCTCTCTAGCTGTGTACGGAGCATAAGGTCAATTTTCCCCTCATGCGTAGAAGGAGTTTCATCTTTCTCCATCCACTCATTTAAGTAAGCAGTGAGACGATCAAGGAACTGAACAGCTGTCTCCTTGTCTTGGAGACGAGCTCGCTTGAACTGAAGTTTGGCGTCGTCTACTGTGAGACCACACGCCTTAATGAGTGCAGCTTTCATCATCTCATACGTGAGATTGTCTCCACGAATTCTGTGGAGAATATCGAGGGCAGGGCCCTCAAATAAACTAAGAAATTGGATCCGCTTAGCTGCCTCATCCAGTTGATACATGTCTGCCATGTCCTCAAAACGAGCTCTGTACGGCTCGATTCGCTCGCCTTCCTTGTATGAAGGAAGCTTGATGCGTGGGGTCGCCAGGACATGTGCAGGGAGAACGCTCGTGGAGCTTGGACCAACCGCACCGGATGTGTCTGAAGCCATGGAATTTCGCTTGAGCTTCAGCATTTTCATATTCGTGTTTTTCATGTGCTTCTCACTCGGCACGTTTGTGCTCTCTTTCTCTCTCGCGTTGTTGTAACTCGTATTGACGTTCTCTCTCTCGTTCCTCACGCTGTTCTCGCTCATGTTCTAAGTCGAGTTCGCGCTGTCTCTGCTCATATTCGCGCTGTTCTCGCTCGTGTTCGCGTTGAATCTTACGCTCTTCACAGGCATCATTCTCGCGCTGCTGGTCCATATTATGCCGTGAGAGTATGTACTCCTTAAATTTCAGTTGGGTCTGTAAGACCCATTTCTTTGGCTTCCGGTAAAAATACAGCAGTAGCCATGGCGCTAATTTATTAAGCAAACGAAACTGAGTACTGACTGCTTCGCAAACGAATGCTAATGACACAAGTAAAGAGTACAGACACAAGCTAGTGGTGACCAGTCTTATCTAGTTAACTGGAAAAGATTAGAGCAAAAATGCAAATGACTGGGAAGACTCAATAATTAACGCAATGGGTACGGCGGCTACCCAGGAGCGAATAAAATCGTCTGGCGTTACCAAGAATAAAGTACTAAATAGAGTTAAGTACTCTATGAATTAATAAAGCAAAAATTCACTTGCTAAATTAACGGTAAACACCAGTAAACTTGTGCCCATAAACTTTAATTATAAATACCTAAATATGAACGAGTGAGCACTATCTCGTGAATAGCTTTAGAGCTAGGAGTTAATATCCTGGCGAGGTCGCCAATTGTCACGGGGTTTTTAAAATATCACGGTGTTTTTCAAATAAATGCTAAATATTATTTAATTGATAATAATATTCAATAATATTGAAGAGCAGGGACAATGATTGTCTTGCTAAATCAAGCAACGATTACTTTACGCTGGCCTGCTTCGCACGATTCTCCAAGAACGAGAATTTATAAACTTTCTCAACAGTACACAGCAGAGACTAATCACTCAATTGCTGTTTTTTAGTACTGTTAGCCTCTGGAGAAAGTTACTTCACCCCTGACAATAAATAACTAATACTAATAATAGTATCAGGTTCTTGCTGGTGCTTAACTCCTAGGAGGCACAACGGATTTTAAGTTTAATACAAGACTGGCCTAAGTACCAGTTATGAATAGCAAACGTTTATGCAAGCTAGGAGCTATATAGAAATAAGCTTAATTTCGGAGAAATGAAACAAGAGTTTACATTACATTAAGCTCAAGAAAAAGAACTGTTAAATTTATTGATTACAAAAACAAATTTAACATTACACTTCAAAATCAAATTAATGAGATCGCACTCACTCACTCACACAAGAGCTAAATTCTTACGTCTAGGAAAAACACCTTAACTAAGCTCTTAAAACTAGGAAAATACAAAAAGGAAATACGTCAATCAATGCGGTGTATCACCAACTAAGGTGGGAGCACTGGGGAACTGTACTAGTGGAGCTTGGGTGCTAGCTGACCTCTCCTCTCACACTTCTGGAGCACAGGACCTCTCTCCGTCACAACTAACACTCGACTGCTTTCAAAATACGATGTATGGGCAGGACGCACAAGCCACCGGAAGAAGGCGTGGCTAACGGTTGAGGCAAGCAGGGGCGAACAATAAAGAAACAATAGTATCGCTCAGTAGAGCACTTAGTGACGTGCATTAAATCGGTCACTTTTGAAACAGTGACGAATGTTTTGAAAAGTATACCCCGAAATGGAGAGAGAAACGGTTAACTGAGCGATACACAATGAGTTTTCCACTAATAGTTCGTGGCTTCTCACAAAAGGGAAATGTCGCGAATTTGATTCGTGACATTACGCCCCTACAAAATTAAATTTTTTCCTTATGGAAAAAAATTTGTGGGTATATATATATATATATACACATCCTAACTCAGTCACACAAGATTCACACTGTAGTGTGTGTGCCTATCCTGCTACAGGAGAAAGTCGCAGTCGCCAGTGAGCGAAAAAAAAACTCGTATTTACGTTAACAGAAGCAAACTTGAGGGAAAAACTCCGTGACGACGGTGAAAATCCTGTACTCAGGTCAAACTGAGCAAAAAGTCGCTACATTTACACTGACAACTAATTGTTGTGTAGCGTGGTGTATGTAATACACGGTGTAGGTGTGACAGTTGTAGTGTAACTGTACCTACGTGTAAAATGACACAGTAAATAATAATATGGTGACGATGAAGGCAGAGGAGAAGAGGCGGCAGTGTGCGGCAGACGATCAGCTGGCCCGCACAGCAAAACTGCTACACCCATTGCTGTACCTGCAAAACCAATTAAGGTGGAGCATCAAACGTGTCAATGAGACAAAATTCTTATCATGTTACAATTAATCGCTCTGCCTAGCAGTCAGTGCTACGACGTACATTCGAGGTCGCCATTATCCCCCTTAACCTACATTACTTATATTAATATCGGGGAGCTGAGAATCCTTGTGCAAACTCGGGTCTTCCATAGCCTCAAGTCACCTCTCAACTTCCCCCTTAACTTACGGTACATAATATGTATGTACAGGCCCTGGACATAATGTGTCCTGTGGGGCCAATGGGCGAGACATCAGGTCTGCACCCACTTCACCACTACCCTGTCTCTCAATTGACTCAGAGATTACAGGTGTGGTTATGAACGGCACAGGAAGGACATATCCCTGATTAGTGGTGTTACTTTGACACACACTGCAGGAACGGACAAAACTATCTATGTCTCGTCCATCCCTGGCCAGAAAAAGTCAGCTCGGATACGGCCCTGGGTCTTCCTTTTGCCCATGTGACCTCCTGAGGCTGAACAATGACCCCATTGTAACACTGCTAGGCGGTACTTGGCGGGAACGACAAACTTCAGTCGAACCTCACCCTCGGGTGTTCGTGACTCACGGTAGAGCCGTCCTTGTTTACAAACGAACTTGGCTCGACCTCCCCGTGAATACTTAATCACTCGACCCTTTTGTTTGTTCCGCACACCAGCAAGTGTCGGGTCAGAATGTTGTTCTTGTACAACAAGTTCACTACACATCAGATCTTGCGGCAATTCAATGATCACTGGGGTGACACAGTCTGGAGCCTCAGCCATGGCTCGTGTTACCGCAGCAGCCGAAGTCTGAGTAGCGTCATCATCAGAGCAACTATCCTTGACTCCATGAATGTTGCCTACAATTAGGTCAAATAAAGGTTCTGGCATGACAACTGCAAGTGTCATACCAGTATAAAATGGAGATGCCACCTGGATACATGACTCAGGGAACAATCTCACTGATCCATCAATAAGGTTTGCATGGATCTGTCGACCTGTATACTGCTCAGGCCGAACTAGACTCTGCTTGACAGAGCAACCTGAGGAACCATTATCTCTCAGGACCTTCACAGGAATGCCTCCCACAAACCCTGGCTGAACAAGGAAGGTACTGTCACCTATGGGAGGGCCTGTGGAGGAAGCAGCTAGCCAGTCAAGAGGCTGCTGAATTGATACGACAAACATTGTGCATTGAGAATTATATTGGGAAGATGGAACATTGGCCATCTGTGGAGGGGGGTTCACTGTCACTGTGGGACTAGTGAACTGTGGGGAAGTACCCATACTGGTAGGGACGTGACCACCGTGCTGCTGCTGAGGAATGAAGACTGCATTCGCTCCCTGCTTCTTTTGAGCTGGTGGTGAAAAAGTTTGTCCCGACGGTCGGTTGCGTGGCTGATACTGCTGCTAGTTAGGGTACGTGTTGTACCTCTTCCTCTCAGGTTTCTGAGTGTTTTGCCCCTGGTCCTTCCACTGCGGTTTTGCACCTTGGCCATTATTCTGAGAATGGCCTTGTTGCTGGGGTTCAGCCTGAGACGGCTTCCCAGACTTATCAGCTTTTCTGCTGTTCCAGGTGTTTTGCTTACGAGTTTGATACCCGTATGCAGTAAAGAATGCGTCGGCCTTTTCTGCCATTTGGCTGGCATCTTTCACCTGGCAGATCTTAAGCTGTGCTATGAGCTCAGCAGGCCACGACCTCTCTAGCTGTGTACGCAGCATAGGGTCAATTATCCCCTCACGCGTAGAAGGAGTTTCATCTTTCTCCATCCACTCATTTAAGTAAGCAGTGAGACGATCAAGGAACTGAACGGCTGTCTCCTTGTCTTGGAGACAAGCTCGCATGAACTGAACTTTGGCGTCGTCTACTGTGAGACCACACGCCTTAATGAGTGCAGCTTTCATCATCTCATACGTGAGATTGTCTCCACGAATTCTGTGGAGAATATCGAGGGCAGGGCCCTCAAATAAACTAAGAAATTGGATCCGCTTAGCTGCCTCATCCAGTTGATACATGTCTGCCATGTCCTCAAAATGAGCTATGTACGGCTCGATTCGCTCGCCTTCCTTGTATGAAGGAAGCTTGATGCGTGGGGTCGCCAGGACATGTGCAGGGAGAACGCTCGTGGAGCTTGGACCAACTGCACCGGATGTGTCTGAAGCCAAGGAATCTCGCTTGAGCTTCAGCATTTCATATTCGTGTTTTTCATGTGCTTCTCACTCGGCACGTTCGTGCTCTCTTTCTCTCTCTCGTGTTGTTGTAACTCGTATTGACGTTCTCTCTCTCGTTCCTCACGCTGTTCTCGCTCATGTTCTAAGTCGAGTTCGCGCTGTCTCTGCTCATATTCGCGCTGTTCTCGCTCGTGTTCGCGTTGAATCTTACGCTCTTCACAGGCATCATTCTCGCGCTGCTGGTCCATATTATGCCGTGAGAGTATGTACTCCTTAATTTCAGTTGGGTCTGTAAGACCCATTTCTTTGGCTTCCGGTAAAAATACAGCAGTAGCCATGGCGCTAATTTATTAAGCAAACGAAACTGAGTACTGACTGCTTCGCAAACGAATGCTAATGACACAAGTAAAGAGTACAGACACAAGCTAGTGGTGACCAGTCTTATCTAGTTAACTGGAAAAGATTAGAGCAAAAATGCAAATGACTGGGAAGACTCAATAATTAACGCAATGGGTACGGCGGCTACCCAGGAGCGAATAAAATCGTCTGGCGTTACCAAGAATAAAGTACTAAATAGAGTTAAGTACTCTATGAATTAATAAAGCAAAAATTCACTTGCTAAATTAACGGTAAACACCAGTAAACTTGTGCCCATAAACTTTAATTATAAATACCTAAATATGAACGAGTGAGCACTATCTCGTGAATAGCTTTAGAGCTAGGAGTTAATATCCTGGCGAGGTCGCCAATTGTCACGGGGTTTTTAAAATATCACGGTGATTTTCAAATAAATGCTAAATATTATTTAATTGATAATAATATTCAATAATATTGAAGAGCAGGGACAATGATTGTCTTGCTAAATCAAGCAACGATTACTTTACGCTGGCCTGCTTCGTACGATTCTCCAAGAACGAGAATTTATAAACTTTCTCAACAGTCCACAGCAGAGACTAATCACTCAATTGCTGTTTTTTTATTACTGTTAGCCTCTGGAGAAAGTTACTTCACCCCTGACAATAAATAACTAATACTAATAATAGTATCAGGTTCTTGCTGGTGCTTAACTCCTAGGAGGCACAACGGATTTTAAGTTTAATACAAGACTGGCCTAAGTACCAGTTATGAATAGCAAACGTTTATGGAAGCTAGGAGCTATATAGAAATAAGCTTAATTTCGGAGAAATGAAACAAGAGTTTACATTACATTAAGCTCAAGAAAAAGAACTGTTAAATTTATTGATTACAAAAACTAATTTAACATTACACTTCAAAATCAAATTAATGAGATCGCACTCACTCACTCACACAAGAGCTAAATTCTTACGTCTAGGAAAAACACCTTAATTAAGCTCTTAAAACTAGGAAAATACAAAAAGGAAATACGTCAATGAATGCGGTGTATCACCAACTAAGGTGGGAGCACTGGGGAACTGTACTAGTGGAGCTTGGGTGCTAGCTGACCTCTCCTCTCACACTTCTGGAGCACAGGACCTCTCTCCGTCACAACTAACACTCGACTGCTTTCAAAATACGATGTATGGGCAGGACGCACAAGCCACCGGAAGAAGGCGTGGCTAACGGTTGAGGCAAGCAGGGGCGAACAATAAAGAAACAATAGTATCGCTCAGTAGAGCACTTAGTGACGTGCATTAAATCGGTCACTTTTGAAACAGTGACGAATGTTTTGAAAAGTATACCCCGAAATGGAGAGAGAAACGGTTAACTGAGCGATACACAATGAGTTTTCCACTAATAGTTCGTGGCTTCTCACAAAAGGGAAATGTCGCGAATTTGATTCGTGACATTACGCCCCTACAAAATTAAATTTTTTCCTTATGGGAAAAAAATTTGTGGATATATATATATATGTACACATCCTAACTCAGTCACACAAGATTCACACTGTGGTGTGTGTGCCTATCCTGCTACAGGAGAAAGTCGCAGTCGCCAGTGAGCGTAAAAATACTCGTATTTACGTTAACAGAAGCAAGCTTGAGGGAAAAACTCCGTGACGACGGTGAAAATCCTGTACTAAGGTCAAACTGAGCAAAAAGTCGCTACATTTACACTGACAAATAATTGTTGTGTAGCGTGGTGTATGTAATACACGGTGTAGGTGTGACAGTTGTAGTGTAACTGTACCTACGTGTAAAATGACACAGTAAATAATAATATGGTGACGATGAAGGCAGAGGAGAAGAGGCGGCAGTGTGCGGCAGACGATCAGCTGGCCCGCACAGCAAAACTGCTACACCCATTGCTGTACCTGCAAAACCAATTAAGGTGGAGCATCAAACGTGTCAATGAGACAAAATTCTTATCATGTTACAATTAATCGCTCTGCCTAGCAGTCAGTACATGCTACGAAAAGTACACTCGAGGTCGCCATTAATTTTAGCACACGATTAGTGTCGGCAAGTTGAGAATCCTTGTGCAAACCCGGGTCTTCCATAGCCTCGAACTGCACACGGGTCCTCAACCTGTGCCTTAACCTACAGTACTTATATTAGTATCGGGGAGCTGAGAATCCTTGTGCAAACTAGGGTCTTTCATAGCCTCGAGTTGCCTCTGCGGAGTTCTCTCTCGAACTTCCCCCTTAAACTACAGTACTTATGTTAGTATCGGGGAGCTGAGAATCCTTGTGCAAACTCGGGTCTTCCATAGCCTCAAGTCACCTCTCAACTTCCCCCTTAACTTACGGTACATAATATGTATGTACAGGCCCTGGACATAATGTGTCCTGTGGGGCCAATGGGCGAGACATCAGGTCTGCACCCACTTCACCACTACCCTGTCTCTCAATTGACTCAGAGATTACAGGTGTGGTTATGAACGGCACAGGAAGGACATATCCCTGATTAGTGGTGTTACTTTGACACACACTGCAGGAACGGACAAAACTATCTATGTCTCGTCCATCCCTGGCCAGAAAAAGTCAGCTCGGATACGGCCCTGGGTCTTCCTTTTGCCCATGTGACCTCCTGAGGCTGAACAATGACCCCATTGTAACACTGCTAGGCGGTACTTGGCGGGAACGACAAACTGCAGTCGAACCTCACCCTCGGGTGTTCGTGACTCACGGTAGAGCCGTCCTTGTTTACAAACGAACTTGGCTCGACCTCCCCGTGAATACTTAATCACTCGACCCTTTTGTTTGTTCCGCACACCAGCAAGTGTCGGGTCAGAATGTTGTTCTTGTACAACAAGTTGACTACACATCAGATCTTGCGGCAATTCAATGATCACTGGGGTGACACAGTCTGGAGCCTCAGCCATGGCTCGTGTTACCGCAGCAGCCGAAGTCTGAGTAGCGTCATCATCGGAGCAACTATCCTTGACTCCGTGAATGTTGCCTACAATTAGGTCAAATAAAGGTTCTGGCATGACAACTGCAAGTGTCATACCAGTATAAAATGGAGATGCCACCTGGATACATGCCTCAGGGAACAATCTCACTGATCCATCAATAAGGTTTGCATGGATCTGTCGACCTGTATACTGCTCAGGCCGAACTAGACTCTGCTTGACAGAGCAACCTGAGGAACCATTATCTCTCAGGACCTTCACAGGAATGCCTCCCACAAACCCTGGCTGAACAAGGAAGGTACTGTCACCTATGGGAGGGCCTGTGGAGGAAGCAGCTAGCCACTCAAGAGGCTGCTGAATTGATACGGCAAACATTGTGCATTGAGAATTATATTGGGAAGATGGAACATTGGCCATCTGTGGAGGAGGGTTCACTGTCACTGTGGGACTAGTGAACTGTGGGGAAGTACCCATACTGGTAGGGACGTGACCACCGTGCTGCTGCTGAGGAATGAAGGCTGCATTCGAGTCCTGCCTCTTTTGAGCTGGTGATGAAAAAGTTTGTCCCGACGGTCGGTTGCGTGGCTGATACTGCTGCTAGTTAGGGTACTTGTTGTACCTCTTCCTCTCAGGTTTCTGAGTGTTTTGCCCCTGGTCCTTCCACTGCGGTTTTGCACCTTGGCCATTATTCTGAGAATGGCCTTGTTGCTGGGGTTCAGCCTGAGACGGCTTCCCAGACTTATTAGCTTTTCTGCTGTTCCAGGTGTTTTGCTTACGATTTTGATACCCGTATGCAGTAAAGAATGCGTCGGCCTTTTCTGCCATTTGGCTGGCATCTTTCACCTGGCAGATCTTAAGCTGTGCTATGAGCTCAGCAGGCCACGACCTCTCTAGCTGTGTACGCAGCATAAGGTCAATTATCCCCTCACGCGTAGAAGGAGTTTCATCTTTCTCCATCCACTCATTTAAGTAAGCAGTGAGACGATCAAGGAACTGAACAGCTGTCTCCTTGTCTTGGAGACGAGCTCGCATGAACTGAACTTTGGCGTCGTCTACTGTGAGACCACACGCCTTAATGAGTGCAGCTTTCATCATCTCATACGTGAGATTGTCTCCACGAATTCTGTGGAGAATATCGAGGGCAGGGCCCTCAAATAAACTAAGAAATTGGATCCGCTTAGCTGCCTCATCCAGTTGATACATGTCTGCCATGTCCTCAAAACGAGCTATGTACGGCTCGATTCGCTCGCCTTCCTTGTATGAAGGAAGCTTGATGCGTGGGGTCGCCAGGACATGTGCAGGGAGAACGCTCGTGGAGCTTGGACCAACTGCACCGGATGTGTCTGAAGCCAAGGAATCTCGCTTGAGCTTCAGCATTTCATATTCGTGTTTTTCATGTGCTTCTCACTCGGCACGTTCGTGCTCTCTTTCTCTCTCGCGTTGTTGTAACTCGTATTGACGTTCTCTCTCTCGTTCCTCACGCTGTTCTCGCTCATGTTCTAAGTCGAGTTCGCGCTGTCTCTGCTCATATTCGCGCTGTTCTCGCTCGTGTTCGCGTTGAATCTTACGCTCTTCACAGGCATCATTCTCGCGCTGCTGGTCCATATTATGCCGTGAGAGTATGTACTCCTTAATTTCAGTTGGGTCTGTAAGACCCATTTCTTTGGCTTCCGGTAAAAATACAGCAGTAGCCATGGCGCTAATTTATTAAGCAAACGAAACTGAGTACTGACTGCTTCGCAAACGAATGCTAATGACACAAGTAAAGAGTACAGACACAAGCTAGTGGTGACCAGTCTTATCTAGTTAACTGGAAAAGATTAGAGCAAAAATGCAAATGACTGGGAAGACTCAATAATTAACGCAATGGGTACGGCGGCTACCCAGGAGCGAATAAAATCGTCTGGCGTTACCAAGAATAAAGTACTAAATAGAGTTAAGTACTCTATGAATTAATAAAGCAAAAATTCACTTGCTAAATTAACGGTAAACACCAGTAAACTTGTGCCCATAAACTTTAATTATAAATACCTAAATATGAACGAGTGAGCACTATCTCGTGAATAGCTTTAGAGCTAGGAGTTAATATCCTGGCGAGGTCGCCAATTGTCACGGGGTTTTTAAAATATCACGGTGTTTTTCAAATAAATGCTAAATATTATTTAATTGATAATAATATTCAATAATATTGAAGAGCAGGGACAATGATTGTCTTGCTAAATCAAGCAACGATTACTTTACGCTGGCCTGCTTCGCACGATTCTCCAAGAACGAGAATTTATAAACTTTCTCAACAGTACACAGCAGAGACTAATCACTCAATTGCTGTTTTTTAGTACTGTTAGCCTCTGGAGAAAGTTACTTCACCCCTGACAATAAATAACTAATACTAATAATAGTATCAGGTTCTTGCTGGTGCTTAACTCCTAGGAGGCACAACGGATTTTCAGTTTAATACAAGACTGGCCTAAGTACCAGTTATGAATAGCAAACGTTTATGCAAGCTAGGAGCTATATAGAAATAAGCTTAATTTCGGAGAAATGAAACAAGAGTTTACATTACATTAAGCTCAAGAAAAAGAACTGTTAAATTTATTGATTACAAAAACAAATTTAACATTACACTTCAAAATCGAATTAAAGAGATCGCACTCACTCACTCACACAAGAGCTAAATTCTTACGTCTAGGAAAAACACCTTAACTAAGCTCTTAAAACTAGGAAAATACAAAAAGGAAATACGTCAATCAATGCGGTGTATCACCAACTAAGGTGGGAGCACTGGGGAACTGTACTAGTGGAGCTTGGGTGCTAGCTGACCTCTCCTCTCACACTTCTGGAGCACAGGACCTCTCTCCGTCACAACTAACACTCGACTGCTTTCAAAATACGATGTATGGGCAGGACGCACAAGCCACCGGAAGAAGGCGTGGCTAACGGTTGAGGCAAGCAGGGGCGAACAATAAAGAAACAATAGTATCGCTCAGTAGAGCACTTAGTGACGTGCATTAAATCGGTCACTTTTGAAACAGTGACGAATGTTTTGAAAAGTATACCCCGAAATGGAGAGAGAAACGGTTAACTGAGCGATACACAATGAGTTTTCCACTAATAGTTCGTGGCTTCTCACAAAAGGGAAATGTCGCGAATTTGATTCGTGACATTACGCCCCTACAAAATTAAATTTTTTCCTTATGGGAAAAAAATTTGTGGATATATATATATATGTACACATCCTAACTCAGTCACACAAGATTCACACTGTGGTGTGTGTGCCTATCCTGCTACAGGAGAAAGTCGCAGTCGCCAGTGAGCGAAAAAAAAAACTCGTATTTACGTTAACAGAAGCAAGCTTGAGGGAAAAACTCCGTGACGACGGTGAAAATCCTGTACTAAGGTCAAACTGAGCAAAAAGTCGCTACATTTACACTGACAAATAATTGTTGTGTAGCGTGGTGTATGTAATACACGGTGTAGGTGTGACAGTTGTAGTGTAACTGTACCTACGTGTAAAATGACACAGTAAATAATAATATGGTGACGATGAAGGCAGAGGAGAAGAGGCGGCAGTGTGCGGCAGACGATCAGCTGGCCCGCACAGCAAAACTGCTACACCCATTGCTGTACCTGCAAAACCAATTAAGGTGGAGCATCAAACGTGTCAATGAGACAAAATTCTTATCATGTTACAATTAATCGCTCTGCCTAGCAGTCAGTACATGCTACGAAAAGTACACTCGAGGTCGCCATTAATTTTAGCACACGATTAGTGTCGGCAAGTTGAGAATCCTTGTGCAAACCCGGGTCTTCCATAGCCTCGAACTGCACACGGGTCCTCAACCTGTGCCTTAACCTACAGTACTTATATTAGTATCAGGGAGCTGAGAATCCTTGTGCAAACTCGGGTCTTTCATAGCCTCGAGTTGCCTCTGCGGAGTTCTCTCTCGAACTTCCCCCTTAACCTACAGTACTTATATAAGTATCGGGGAGCTGAGAATCCTTGTGCAAACTCAGGTCTTCCATAGCCTCAAGTCACCTCTCAACTTCCCCCTTAACTTACGGTACATAATATGTATGTACAGGCCCTGGACATAATGTGTCCTGTGGGGCCAATGGGCGAGACATCAGGTATGCACCCACTTCACCACTACCCTGTCTCTCAATTGACTCAGAGATTACAGGTGTGGTTATGAACGGCACAGGAAGGACATATCCCTGATTAGTGGTGTTACTTTGACACACACTGCAGGAACGGACAAAACTATCTATGTCTCGTCCATCCCTGGCCAGAAAAAGTCAGCTCGGATACGGTCCTGGGTCTTCCTTTTGCCCATGTGACCTCCTGAGGCTGAACAATGACCCCATTGTAACACTGCTAGGCGGTACTTGGCGGGAATGACAAACTGCAGTCGAACCTCACCCTCGGGTGTTCGTGACTCACGGTAGAGCCGTCCTTGTTTACAAACGAACTTGGCTCGACCTCCCCGTGAATACTTAATCACTCGACCCTTTTGTTTGTTCCGCACACCAGCAAGTGTCGGGTCAGAATGTTGTTCTTGTACAACAAGTTCACTACACATCAGATCTTGCGGCAATTCAATGATCACTGGGGTGACACAGTCTGGAGCCTCAGCCATGGCTCGTGTTACCGCAGCAGCCGAAGTCTGAGTAGCGTCATCATCAGAGCAACTATCCTTGACTCCGTGAATGTTGCCTACAATTAGGTCAAATAAAGGTTCTGGCATGACAACTGCAAGTGTCATACCAGTATAAAATGGAGATGCCACCTGGATACATGCCTCAGGGAACAATCTCACTGATCCATCAATAAGGTTTGCATGGATCTGTCGACCTGTATACTGCTCAGGCCGAACTAGACTCTGCTTGACAGAGCAACCTGAGGAACCATTATCTCTCAGGACCTTCACAGGAATGCCTCCCACAAACCCTGGCTGAACAAGGAAGGTACTGTCACCTATGGGAGGGCCTGTGGAGGAAGCAGCTAGCCACTCAAGAGGCTGCTGAATTGATGCGGCAAACATTGTGAGTTGAGAATTATATTGGGAAGATGGAACATTGGCCATCTGTGGAGGGGGGTTCACTGTCACTGTGGGACTAGTGAACTGTGGGGAAGTACCCATACTGGTAGGGACGTGACCACCGTGCTGCTGCTGAGGAATGAAGGCTGCATTCGCTTCCTACCTCTTTTGAGCTGGTGGTGAAAAAGTTTGTCCCGACGGTCGGTTGCGTGGCTGATACTGGTGCTTGTTAGGGTACTTGTTGTACCTCTTCCTCTCAGGTTTCTGAGTGTTTTGCCCCTGGTCCTTCCACTGCGGTTTTGCACCTTGGCCATTATTCTGAGAATGGCCTTGTTGCTGGGGTTCAGCCTGAGACGGCTTCCCAGACTTATCAGCTTTTCTGCTGTTCCAGGTGTTTTGCTTACGAGTTTGATACCCGTATGCAGTAAAGAATGCGTCGGCCTTTTCTGCCATTTGGCTGGCATCTTTCACCTGGCAGATCTTAAGCTGTGCTATGAGCTCAGCAGGCCACGACCTCTCTAGCTGTGTACGCAGCATAAGGTCAATTATCCCCTCACGCGTAGAAGGAGTTTCATCTTTCTCCATCCACTCATTTAAGTAAGCAGTGAGACGATCAAGGAACTGAACAGCTGTCTCCTTGTCTTGGAGACGAGCTCGCATGAACTGAACTTTGGCGTCGTCTACTGTGAGACCACACGCCTTAATGAGTGCAGCTTTCATCATCTCATACGTGAGATTGTCTCCACGAATTCTGTGGAGAATATCGAGGGCAGGGCCCTCAAATAAACTAAGAAATTGGATCCGCTTAGCTGCCTCATCCAGTTGATACATGTCTGCCATGTCCTCAAAACGAGCTATGTACGGCTCGATTCGCTCGCCTTCCTTGTATGAAGGAAGCTTGATGCGTGGGGTCGCCAGGACATGTGCAGGGAGAACGCTCGTGGAGCTTGGACCAACCGCACCGGATGTGTCTGAAGCCATGGAATTTCGCTTGAGCTTCAGCATTTTCATATTCGTGTTTTTCATGTGCTTCTCACTCGGCACGTTTGTGCTCTCTTTCTCTCTCTCGCGTTGTTGTAACTCGTATTGACGTTCTCTCTCTCGTTCCTCACGCTGTTCTCGCTCATGTTCTAAGTCGAGTTCGCGCTGTCTCTGCTCATATTCGCGCTGTTCTCGCTCGTGTTCGCGTTGAATCTTACGCTCTTCACAGGCATCATTCTCGCGCTGCTGGTCCATATTATGCCGTGAGAGTATGTACTCCTTAATTTCAGTTGGGTCTGTAAGACCCATTTCTTTGGCTTCCGGTAAAAATACAGCAGTAGCCATGGCGCTAATTTATTAAGCAAACCGAAACTGAGTACTGACTGCTTCGCAAACGAATGCTAATGACACAAGTAAAGAGTACAGACACAAGCTAGTGGTGACCAGTCTTATCTAGTTAACTGGAAAAGATTAGAGCAAAAATGCAAATGACTGGGAAGACTCAATAATTAACGCAATGGGTACGGCGGCTACCCAGGAGCGAATAAAATCGTCTGGCGTTACCAAGAATAAAGTACTAAATAGAGTTAAGTACTCTATGAATTAATAAAGCAAAAATTCACTTGCTAAATTAACGGTAAACACCAGTAAACTTGTGCCCATAAACTTTAATTATAAATACCTAAATATGAACGAGTGAGCACTATCTCGTGAATAGCTTTAGAGCTAGGAGTTAATATCCTGGCGAGGTCGCCAATTGTCACGGGGTTTTTAAAATATCACGGTGTTTTTCAAATAAATGCTAAATATTATTTAATTGATAATAATATTCAATAATATTGAAGAGCAGGGACAATGATTGTCTTGCTAAATCAAGCAACGATTACTTTACGCTGGCCTGCTTCGCACGATTCTCCAAGAACGAGAATTTATAAACTTTCTCAACAGTACACAGCAGAGACTAATCACTCAATTGCTGTTTTTTAGTACTGTTAGCCTCTGGAGAAAGTTACTTCACCCCTGACAATAAATAACTAATACTAATAATAGTATCAGGTTCTTGCTGGTGCTTAACTCCTAGGAGGCACAACGGATTTTAAGTTTAATACAAGACTGGCCTAAGTACCAGTTATGAATAGCAAACGTTTATGCAAGCTAGGAGCTATATAGAAATAAGCTTAATTTCGGAGAAATGAAACAAGAGTTTACATTACATTAAGCTCAAGAAAAAGAACTGTTAAATTTATTGATTACAAAAACAAATTTAACATTACACTTCAAAATCAAATTAATGAGATCGCACTCACTCACTCACACAAGAGCTAAATTCTTACGTCTAGGAAAAACACCTTAACTAAGCTCTTAAAACTAGGAAAATACAAAAAGGAAATACGTCAATCAATGCGGTGTATCACCAACTAAGGTGGGAGCACTGGGGAACTGTACTAGTGGAGCTTGGGTGCTAGCTGACCTCTCCTCTCACACTTCTGGAGCACAGGACCTCTCTCCGTCACAACTAACACTCGACTGCTTTCAAAATACGATGTATGGGCAGGACGCACAAGCCACCGGAAGAAGGCGTGGCTAACGGTTGAGGCAAGCAGGGGCGAACAATAAAGAAACAATAGTATCGCTCAGTAGAGCACTTAGTGACGTGCATTAAATCGGTCACTTTTGAAACAGTGACGAATGTTTTGAAAAGTATACCCCGAAATGGAGAGAGAAACGGTTAACTGAGCGATACACAATGAGTTTTCCACTAATAGTTCGTGGCTTCTCACAAAGGGAAATGTCGCGAATTTGATTCGTGACATTACGCCCCTACAAAATTAAATTTTTTCCTTATGGCAAAAAATTTGTGGGTATATATATATATGTACACATCCTAACTCAGTCACACAAGATTCACACTGTGGTGTGTGTGCCTATCCTGCTACAGGAGAAAGTCGCAGTCGCCAGTGAGCGAAAAAAAACTCGTATTTACGTTAACAGAAGCAAACTTGAGGGAAAAACTCCGTGACGACGGTGAAAATCCTGTACTCAGGTCAAACTGAGCAAAAAGTCGCTACATTTACACTGACAACTAATTGTTGTGTAGCGTGGTGTATGTAATACACGGTGTAGGTGTGACAGTTGTAGTGTAACTGTACCTACGTGTAAAATGACACAGTAAATAATAATATGGTGACGATGAAGGCAGAGGAGAAGAGGCGGCAGTGTGCGGCAGACGATCAGCTGGCCCGCACAGCAAAACTGCTACACCCATTGCTGTACCTGCAAAACCAATTAAGGTGGAGCATCAAACGTGTCAATGAGACAAAATTCTTATCATGTTACAATTAATCGCTCTGCCTAGCAGTCAGTACATGCTACGAAAAGTACACTCGAGGTCGCCATTAATTTTAGCACACGATTAGTGTCGGCAAGTTGAGAATCCTTGTGCAAACCCGGGTCTTCCATAGCCTCGAACTGCACACGGGTCCTCAACCTGTGCCTTAACCTACAGTACTGTATCGGGAGCTGAGAATCCTTGTGCAAACTTGGGTCTTCCATAGCCTCAAGTCGCCTTTGCAAGAACTTCCCCCTTAACCTACATTACTTATATTAATATCGGGGAGCTGAGAATCCTTGTGCAAACTCGGGTCTTCCATAGCCTCAAGTCACTTCTCAACTTCCCCCTTAACTTACGGTACATAATATGTATGTACAGGCCCTGGACATAATGTGTCCTGTGGGGCCAATGGGCGAGACATCAGGTCTGCACCCACTTCACCACTACCCTGTCTCTCAATTGACTCAGAGATTACAGGTGTGGTTATGAACGGCACAGGAAGGACATATCCCTGATTAGTGGTGTTACTTTGACACACACTGCAGGAACGGACAAAACTATCTATGTCTCGTCCCATCCCTGGCCAGAAAAAGTCAGCTCGGATACGGCCCTGGGTCTTCCTTTTGCCCATGTGACCTCCTGAGGCTGAACAATGACCCCATTGTAACACTGCTAGGCGGTACTTGGCGGGAACGACAAACTGCAGTCGAACCTCACCCTCGGGTGTTCGTGACTCACGGTAGAGCCGTCCTTGTTTACAAACGAACTTGGCTCGACCTCCCCGTGAATACTTAATCACTCGACCCTTTTGTTTGTTCCGCACACCAGCAAGTGTCGGGTCAGAATGTTGTTCTTGTACAACAAGTTGACTACACATCAGATCTTGCGGCAATTCAATGATCACTGGGGTGACACAGTCTGGAGCCTCAGCCATGGCTCGTGTTACCGCAGCAGCCGAAGTCTGAGTAGCGTCATCATCGGAGCAACTATCCTTGACTCCGTGAATGTTGCCTACAATTAGGTCAAATAAAGGTTCTGGCATGACAACTGCAAGTGTCATACCAGTATAAAATGGAGATGCCACCTGGATACATGCCTCAGGGAACAATCTCACTGATCCATCAATAAGGTTTGCATGGATCTGTCGACCTGTATACTGCTCAGGCCGAACTAGACTCTGCTTGACAGAGCAACCTGAGGAACCATTATCTCTCAGGACCTTCACAGGAATGCCTCCCACAAACCCTGGCTGAACAAGGAAGGTACTGTCACCTATGGGAGGGCCTGTGGAGGAAGCAGCTAGCCACTCAAGAGGCTGCTGAATTGATGCGGCAAACATTGTGCGTTGAGAATTATATTGGGAAGATGGAACATTGGCCATCTGTGGAGGGGGGTTCACTGTCACTGTGGGACTAGTGAACTGTGGGGAAGTACCCATACTGGTAGGGACGTGACCACCGTGCTGCTGCTGAGGAATGAAGGCTGCATTCGCTTCCTGCCTCTTTTGAGCTGGTGGTGAAAAAGTTTGTCCCGACGGTCGGTTGCATGGCTGATACTGCTGCTAGTTAGGGTACTTGTTGTACCTCTTCCTCTCAGGTTTCTGAGTGTTTTGCCCCTGGTCCTTCCACTGCGGTTTTGCACCTTGGCCATTATTCTGAGAATGGCCTTGTTGTTGGGGTTCAGCCTGAGACGGCTTCCCAGACTTATCAGCTTTTCTGCTGTTCCAGGTGTTTTGCTTACGAGTTTCATACCCGTATGCAGTAAAGAATGCGTCGGCCTTTTCTGCCATTTGGCTGGCATCTTTCACCTGGCAGATCTTAAGCTGTGCTATGAGCTCAGCAGGCCACGACCTCTCTAGCTGTGTACGCAGCATAAGGTCAATTATCCCCTCACGCGTAGAAGGAGTTTCATCTTTCTCCATCCACTCATTTAAGTAAGCAGTGAGACGATCAAGGAACTGAACAGCTGTCTCCTTGTCTTGGAGACGAGCTCGCATGAACTGAACTTTGGCGTCGTCTACTGTGAGACCACACGCCTTAATGAGTGCAGCTTTCATCATCTCATACGTGAGATTGTCTCCACGAATTCTGTGGAGAATATCGAGGGCAGGGCCCTCAAATAAACTAAGAAATTGGATCCGCTTAGCTGCCTCATCCAGTTGATACATGTCTGCCATGTCCTCAAAACGAGCTATGTACGGCTCGATTCGCTCGCCTTCCTTGTATGAAGGAAGCTTGATGCGTGGGGTCGCCAGGACATGTGCAGGGAGAACGCTCGTGGAGCTTGGACCAACTGCACCGGATGTGTCTGAAGCCAAGGAATCTCGCTTGAGCTTCAGCATTTCATATTCGTGTTTTTCATGTGCTTCTCACTCGGCACGTTCGTGCTCTCTTTCTCTCTCGCGTTGTTGTAACTCGTATTGACGTTCTCTCTCTCGTTCCTCACGCTGTTCTCGCTCATGTTCTAAGTCGAGTTCGCGCTGTCTCTGCTCATATTCGCGCTGTTCTCGCTCGTGTTCGCGTTGAATCTTACGCTCTTCACAGGCATCATTCTCGCGCTGCTGGTCCATATTATGCCGTGAGAGTATGTACTCCTTAATTTCAGTTGGGTCTGTAAGACCCATTTCTTTGGCTTCCGGTAAAAATACAGCAGTAGCCATGGCGCTAATTTATTAAGCAAACCGAAACTGAGTACTGACTGCTTCGCAAACGAATGCTAATGACACAAGTAAAGAGTACAGACACAAGCTAGTGGTGACCAGTCTTATCTAGTTAACTGGAAAAGATTAGAGCAAAAATGCAAATGACTGGGAAGACTCAATAATTAACGCAATGGGTACGGCGGCTACCCAGGAGCGAATAAAATCGTCTGGCGTTACCAAGAATAAAGTACTAAATAGAGTTAAGTACTCTATGAATTAATAAAGCAAAAATTCACTTGCTAAATTAACGGTAAACACCAGTAAACTTGTGCCCATAAACTTTAATTATAAATACCTAAATATGAACGAGTGAGCACTATCTCGTGAATAGCTTTAGAGCTAGGAGTTAATATCCTGGCGAGGTCGCCAATTGTCACGGGGTTTTTAAAATATCACGGTGTTTTTCAAATAAATGCTAAATATTATTTAATTGATAATAATATTCAATAACATTGAAGAGCAGGGACAATGATTGTCTTGCTAAATCAAGCAACGATTACTTTACGCTGGCCTGCTTCGCACGATTCTCCAAGAACGAGAATTTATAAACTTTCTCAACAGTACACAGCAGAGACTAATCACTCAATTGCTGTTTTTTAGTACTGTTAGCCTCTGGAGAAAGTTACTTCACCCCTGACAATAAATAACTAATACTAATAATACTATCAGGTTCTTGCTGGTGCTTAACTCCTAGGAGGCACAACGGATTTTCAGTTTAATACAGGACTGGCCTAAGTACCAGTTATGAATAGCAAACGTTTATGCAAGCTAGGAGCTATATAGAAAATAAGCTTAATTTCGGAGAAATGAAACAAGAGTTTACATTACATTAAGCTCAAGAAAAAGAACTGTTAAATTTATTGATTACAAAAACAAATTTAACATTACACTTCAAAATCAAATTAATGAGATCGCACTCACTCACTCACACAAGAGCTAAATTCTTACGTCTAAGAAAAACACCTTAACTAAGCTCTTAAAACTAGGAAAATACAAAAGGAAATACTGAACGATGAATGCTTTGTATCACCAACTAAGGTGGGAGCACTGGGGAACTGATACTAGTGGAGCTTGGGTGCTAGCTGACCTCTCCTCTCACACTTCTGGAGCACAGGACCTCTCTCCGTCACAACTAACACTCGACTGCTTTCAAAATACGATGTATGGGCAGGACGCACAAGCCACCGGAAGAAGGCGTGGCTAACGGTTGAGGCAAGCAGGGGCGAACAATAAAGAAACAATAGTATCGCTCAGTAGAGCACTTAGTGACGTGCATTAAATCGGTCACTTTTGAAACAGTGACGAATGTTTTGAAAAGTATACCCCGAAATGGAGAGAGAAACGGTTAACTGAGCGATACACAATGAGTTTTCCACTAATAGTTCGTGGCTTCTCACAAAAGGGAAATGTCGCGAATTTGATTCGTGACATTACGCCCCTACAAAATTAAATTTTTTCCTTATGGGAAAAAATTTGTGGATATATATATATATGTACACATCCTAACTCAGTAACACAAGATTCACACTATGGTGTATGTGCCTATCCTGCTACAGGAGAAAGTCGCAGTCGCCAGTGATCAAAAAAACATCGTATTTACGTTAATAGAAGCAAGCTTGAGGGAAAAACTCCGTGACGACGGTGAAAATCCTGTACTCAGGTCAAACTGAGCGAAAAGTCGCTACATTTACACTGACAACTAATTGTTGTGTAGCGTGGTGTATGTAATACACGGTGTAGGTGTGACAGTTGTAGTGTAACTGTACCTACGTGTAAAATGACACAGTAAATAATAATATGGTGACGATGAAGGCAGAGGAGAAGAGGCGGCAGCGTGCGGCAGACGATCAGCTGGCCCGCACAGCAAAACTGCTACACCCATTGCTGTACCTGCAAAACCAATTAAGGTGGAGCATCAAACGTGTCAATGAGACAAAATTCTTATTACGTTACAATTAATCGCTCTGCCTAGCAGTCAGTACATGCTACGAAAAAAGTACACTCGAGGTCGCCATTAATTTTAGCACACGATTAGTGTCGGCAAGTTGAGAAACCTTGTGCAAACCCTGGTCTTCCATAGCCTCGAACTGCACAAGGGTCCTCAACCATTGACTTAACCTACAGTACTTATAATAGTATCGGGAGCTGAGAATCCTTGTGCAAACTTGGGTCTTCCATAGCCTCAAGTCGCCTTTGCAGAGTTCTCTCTCGAACTTCCCCCTTAACCTACATTACTTATATTAATATCGGGGAGCTGAGAATCCTTGTGCAAACTCAGGTCTTCCATAGCCTCAAGTCACCTCTCAACTTCCCCCTTAACTTACGGTACATAATATGTATGTACAGGCCCTGGACATAATGTGTCCTGTGGGGCCAATGGGCGAGACATCAGGTCTGCACCCACTTCACCACTACCCTGTCTCTCAATTGACTCAGAGATTACAGGTGTGGTTATGAACGGCACAGGAAGGACATATCCCTGATTAGTGGTGTTACTTTGACACACACTGCAGGAACGGACAAAACTATCTATGTCTCGTCCCATCCCTGGCCAGAAAAAGTCAGCTCGGATACGGCCCTGGGTCTTCCTTTTGCCCATGTGACCTCCTGAGGCTGAACAATGACCCCATTGTAACACTGCTAGGCGGTACTTGGCGGGAACGACAAACTGCAGTCGAACCTCACCCTCGGGTGTTCGTGACTCACAGTAGAGCCGTCCTTGTTTACAAACGAACTTGGCTCGACCTCCCCGTGAATACTTAATCACTCGACCCTTTTGTTTGTTCCGCACGGCAGCAAGTGTCGGGTCAGAATGTTGTTCTTGTACAACAAGTTGACTACACATCAGATCTTGCGGCAATTCAATGATCACTGGGGTGACACAGTCTGGAGCCTCAGCCATGGCTCGTGTTACCGCAGCAGCCGAAGTCTGAGTAGCGTCATCATCGGAGCAACTATCCTTGACTCCGTGAATGTTGCCTACAATTAGGTCAAATAAAGGTTCTGGCATGACAACTGCAAGTGTCATACCAGTATAAAATGGAGATGCCACCTGGATACATGCCTCAGGGAACAATCTCACTGATCCATCAATAAGGTTTGCATGGATCTGTCGACCTGTATACTGCTCAGGCCGAACTAGACTCTGCTTGACAGAGCAACCTGAGGAACCATTATCTCTCAGGACCTTCACAGGAATGCCTCCCACAAACCCTGGCTGAACAAGGAAGGTACTGTCACCTATGGGAGGGCCTGTGGAGGAAGCAGCTAGCCACTCAAGAGGCTGCTGAATTGATACGGCAAACATTGTGCATTGAGAATTATATTGGGAAGATGGAACATTGGCCATCTGTGGAGGGGGGTTCACTGTCACTGTGGGACTAGTGAACTGTGGGGAAGTACCCATACTGGTAGGGACGTGACCACCGTGCTGCTGCTGAGGAATGAAGGCTGCATTCGCTTCCTGCCTCTTTTGAGCTGGTGGTGAAAAGTTTGTCCCGACGGTCGGTTGCATGGCTGATACTGCTGCTAGTTAGGATACTTGTTGTACCTCTTCCTCTCAGGTTTCTGAGTGTTTTGCCCCTGGTCCTTCCACTGCGGTTTTGCACCTTGGCCATTATTCTGAGAATGGTCTTGTTGTTGGGGTTCAGCCTGAGACGGCTTCCCAGACTTATCAGCTTTTCTGCTGTTCCAGGTGTTTTGCTTACGAGTTTGATACCCGTATGCAGTAAAGAATGCGTCGGCCTTTTCTGCCATTTGGCTGGCATCTTTCACCTGGCAGATCTTAAGCTGTGCTATGAGCTCAGCAGGCCACGACCTCTCTAGCTGTGTACGCAGCATAAGGTCAATTATCCCCTCATGCGTAGAAGGAGTTTCATCTTTCTCCATCCACTCATTTAAGTAAGCAGTGAGACGATCAAGGAACTGAACAGCTGTCTCCTTGTCTTGGAGACGAGCTCGCATGAACTGAACTTTGGCGTCGTCTACTGTGAGACCACACGCCTTAATGAGTGCAGCTTTCATCATCTCATACGTGAGATTGTCTCCACGAATTCTGTGGAGAATATCGAGGGCAGGGCCCTCAAATAAACTAAGAAATTGGATCCGCTTAGCTGCCTCATCCAGTTGATACATGTCTGCCATGTCCTCAAAACGAGCTATGTACGGCTCGATTCGCTCGCCTTCCTTGTATGAAGGAAGCTTGATGCGTGGGGTCGCCAGGACATGTGCAGGGAGAACGCTCGTGGAGCTTGGACCAACTGCACCGGATGTGTCTGAAGCCAAGGAATCTCGCTTGAGCTTCAGCATTTCATATTCGTGTTTTTCATGTGCTTCTCACTCGGCACGTTCGTGCTCTCTTTCTCTCTCGCGTTGTTGTAACTCGTATTGACGTTCTCTCTCTCGTTCCTCACGCTGTTCTCGCTCATGTTCTAAGTCGAGTTCGCGCTGTCTCTGCTCATATTCGCGCTGTTCTCGCTCGTATTCGTGTTCGCGTTGAATCTTACGCTCTTCACAGGCATCATTCTCGCTGCTGGTCCATATTATGCCGTGAGAGTATGTACTCCTTAATTTCAGTTGGGTCTGTAAGACCCATTTCTTTGGCTTCCGGTAAAAATACAGCAGTAGCCATGGCGCTAATTTATTAAGCAAACGAAACTGAGTACTGACTGCTTCGCAAACGAATGCTAATGACACAAGTAAAGAGTACAGACACAAGCTAGTGGTGACCAGTCTTATCTAGTTAACTGGAAAAGATTAGAGCAAAAATGCAAATGACTGGGAAGACTCAATAATTAACGCAATGGGTACGGCGGCTACTCAGGAGCGAATAAAATCGTCTGGCGTTACCAAGAATAAAGTACTAAATAGAGTTAAGTACTCTATGAATTAATAAAGCAAAAATTCACTTGCTAAATTAACGGTAAACACCAGTAAACTTGTGCCCATAAACTTTAATTATAAATACCTAAATATGAACGAGTGAGCACTATCTCGTGAATAGCTTTAGAGCTAGGAGTTAATATCCTGGAATGAGGTCGCCAATTGTCATGGGGTTTTTAAAATATCACAGTTTTTTTTAAATAAATGCTAAATATTATTTAATTGATAATAATATTCAATAATATTGAAGAGCAGGGACAATGATTGTCTTGCTAAATCAAGCAACGATTACTTTACGCTGGCCTGCTTCGCACGATTCTCCAAGAACGAGAATTTATAAACTTTCTCAACAGTACACAGCAGAGACTAATCACTCAATTGCTGTTTTTTAGTACTGTTAGCCTCTGGAGAAAGTTACTTCACCCCTGACAATAAATAACTAATACTAATAATAGTGTCAGGTTCTTGCTGGTGCTTAACTCCTAGGAGGCACAACGGATTTTCAGTTTAATACAAGACTGGCCTAAGTACCAGTTATGAATAGCAAACGTTTATGCAAGCTAGGAGCTATATAGAAATAAGCTTAATTTCGGAGAAATGAAGCAAGAGTTTACATTACATTAAGCTCAAGAAAAAGAACTGTTAAATTTATTGATTACAAAAACAAATTTAACATTACACTTCAAAATCAAATTAATGAGATCGCACTCACTCACTCACACAAGAGCTAAATTCATACGTCTAGGAAAAACACCTTAACTAAGGTCTTGAAACTAGGAAAATACTAAAAGGAAATACGTCAGTGAATGCGGTGTATCACCAACTAAGGTGGGAGCACTGGGGAACTGTACTAGTGGAGCTTGGGTGCTAGCTGACCTCTCCTCTCACACTTCTGGAGCACAGGACCTCTCTCCGTCACAACAAACACTCGACTGCTTTCAAAATACGATGTATGGGCAGGACGCACAAGCCACCGGAAGAAGGTGTGGCTAACGGTTGAGGCAAGCAGGGGCGAACAATAAAGAAACAATAGTATCGCTCAGTAGAGCACTTAGTGACGTGCATTAAATCGGTCACTTTTGAAACAGTGACGAATGTTTTGAAAAGTATACCCCGAAATGGAGAAAGAAACGGTTAACTGAGCGATACACAGTGAGTTTTCCACTAATAGTTCGTGGCTTCTCACAAAAGGGAAATGTCGCGAATTTGATTCGTGACACCGCACCACACACGCCACACCACACATTACGCCACACCACACCACACAAACTCACCCTCCCACGCTACACCACGCAAAATCACCCTTCAACGCCTCACCACACACACCACACCACACAACACTACACCAAACAACACCACACAAAATCACCCTCCCACACCACACCACACAACACTACACCAAACAACACCACACAAAATCACCCTCCCACACCACACCACACCACACCACACACACACCACACGGTCATTAACTAAAGGGCCTGAAAGTCTCTCATTTAGTTCGATAAATTTTCCCCACAAACACCAGACGTTTTTAGTCACCCACGCTTATCTACCCGAAACTAACTAATCTTCAATAATTCAATGACCTGTTTTTTGCTATGTTCTTTACATCCCCATTTTATTTTAACCAGATTAGTAGAGTCATTTCGAACTCATGAACCTCTTCATATCGACATAGCTCTCCTATGCTGAATGCAATCGTCTAACGGTAGCATTCGTGAACTCCAAATATATTTCATCTTCGTCAAGCGGTTAATCTTTGTGCCGGCAGGTTTGGTGGAGGACGCGAAGGTACAATTTCCAGTGCTGGCGTTCACGACCAGTGGACCAGGCCTATCCCAGGATGAGGTCACTATAGCAGAGGTGCTACAGGCGGCTAATTACACCACGGCGATTGTGGGTCAGTTATCACATTGTTTCCGTTGGTTAGGCTAAGGCCGTATCCACACCAAATTCCTGTTGGTGTGGACGGGAGTTCTGCATCACTGTAACCTACAGAAGTTCCAGCCCTCTTCCAGTGGAGACACTTCTGCAAGTTGTAAAACTCCTGGCCGCACCGGCACGAATTGTATGTGGACGAGACCCAAGTCAGTCCTCGTAATCGTTTGCTTAGCAGTGGTTAGGTTACATTGAGACTTTTTATAGCACTCGAGTGTCAGGTTAAGTCAGGTTAGGTAAGGTCAGGCAATGTTAGATTAAGTCAGGCTTTGTCTTTTACAATGGCGGTATGTCAGGTAAGGTGAGACTATATCTGGTGGAAGATACCAAAGAACAGAAGTCGGTACTGTTTTTCATGGCCAGCGGACCCAGTCACGTCATCATAGCATCGGGATTACTGGAGCTAACTACGTCACAGTGTTTATTGATCAGTCATTACTCTTGTTAACTTATACTTAGCTTAAGGGCAGGTAATGTTAAATTAGGTAAGGCCAGGATTGCTAAGTTAGTAATCACATTATTAGGTTTGGTTAAGTTTGGTTTACCAGATCAAACCGATATGGCATGTATCTTTTTTATTTTTACCATCACAAGAAGATTTTAATCAATTTATTATAGACTAATAGAACTGGAAATATATGACATAACATCAATAACCCATTCAGTAGAAGTCTCCCCTGAGCTGACTAGCAACATCTGAAGGCAGTAAGAATAAGAGGTTAAGATAATTCTCCCACCCAGAGTTTAGGGTGGGGAATGGTATGCTTAGTTTACACATCTATTCGGTCGTGTCCTGGTCAGATGAGGAGGGTACCCAGCACGCAGGGTACGCAGCTCACAGAAACACATGATGAGATGCTACTCAGTGGACTATGCACAGTGAATTGCAGGAAGCCTAAGTTTATGGTTGCTACTCAGGAACTTGGCAGAACAAAAGTGGTATTTAATTTTAAAATAAGTCGACCTTACACTCCGCCAGGAAAATTGACGAAACGGTACTCTTGGCATTTTCAAACCTGAGACAAAAGTTTGCTTAACCCCTTCACTCGGTGGTGTATTTTTCGTTCAATACTCATTTTAGCCGGACGATTATACTGAGTTTAGGAGAGATTTTTTGAACCGTAGGGGGCTGGACATACCCTTCAATTATCCCTTCGCTGTTATACACCGTTCTGAAATTGAACAGAATCGTCTGCAGGTTTCAGGAATAAAACTAAATTGCGTCACTGAAGTGAAAGGTTTACATAAGAAATGCCACGTTAGCAAGTCTCATCATGAGTGTTAAAATATTATATTTTATGTAAACATCTGTGTCCATTATTATGATACACATATTACAAGAAAAATATTAATGGGTCTATCTATCTATCTATCTATTGCCAAACGCCATAATCCCGTAAGGGGTGGCCGTTAGTCTTTGAGTTACCTATTTTACGGGGAGGGGCACTAACCCTCTGCCAACCCACTTGCCGACACGCAAGGAACTCGTATATGTTAGTTATATGGTTACCACCCAGCGTTGTAAATGATTTTCTGGCTTACAGGAAACCATTAGGTTTGTCACTCAACGTAAAGCCACTTAAAATGAAAAGAGGAGTAATAAAATGTGACAGGAAAGATGGGAGAAACAGGAAGAGAAGAGGGCAGACACAGAAAAAGAGTGATAATGGTGAAGGCAGATTAATGGGTAATATGCAAAATAAATTACTAAGCCAGAGGTGTTACGGAGATTTATTAAGTAGACAAGAATACAGTTCACTGTGGTTGGGAAGGAAGTGTATGTGCCAAACAATCCTCTTGACCTGGTCTGTCCTACCTGGGGATCGCCATTCAGCAGGATCCATTAGTATGTTCTGTAATGGATACTTTTGAGTTATCGAGGTTCACTTGATGACAAATACAGACCTTCCCACTCACAAAAACAGCCACTCCGACACAAAATTCCTTCTCTACATCTCACTGCACATTCCAAAAACCTTTCACGTCTAGATTGTTCCGTGAAGCATTGCGTGTTGGTGGGTCACTTCTTAGATAGTGGCTTTTCATCAGCCTTACCAATCACTTGTTCTTCTGGACCCATAAAGCGAGGCCTGACCGTGCTAACAGAGCTACCCTCCCAGACTAATGAGTCTGTAAGCCAGAAGGCATCATACATACGTAAATATATACCGGTACACACACAAAGTATCTACCTACCTATATTTGTATCTATCTATTTGAGTCGTAAAAACTTTGGAAAGCGTTCACCAAGCCACTTGCTACTTTGGCGGACACAAGGGGTGCTGTGGTTGAACCAGTGTCCCATACTAGTATGCTTGCACGCAATCGGCTCAAGGTGGGCCGATTACACTTGGTTCACAGACTACACACACATCCAAAGCCAGTACAACACTACAATCACACTCACAAGCACTTCTCACCCTACATACAGTCTCTACCAGACAGCCTCAGCCACTGGGTAGAAATACATTGGCTGTATCGTCCCTGCTTCAGTAGGGATAGGCCGGTCCTGCAGTGGACCTCAACGCTGATGATGATGATATACAGTATATATATATATATATATATATATATATATATATATATATATATATATATATATATATATATATATATATAGACACACACACACACACACACACACACACACACACACACACACACACACACACACACACACACACACGTACGCACTCACGCACGCACGCACGCACGCACAGAGAGAGAGAGAGAGAGAGAGAGAGAGAGAGAGAGAGAGAGAGAGAGACTGAGTGTCGAGAAGCTGAGGATCAAAGAAATACTGTAGTAGGCGAATACAGGGCCAGAGTAGGTGAGGGGTCAGAATCAGTGAGTTGGAATGAAATGGATCTGGACAGTTTGTGGAATGCTTATAGGGACAGCTTAGTTATGAATGCTAAAGCTGTGTATGATATGGCAAGAGTAACAACAAGAAGAAAGTTACGGCATGGTGGGATGAAGAGGTTAAGAGAGCAGTGGAGGAAAAGAGGAAGAAGTTGTCAGACTGGATACAGGACAGGGGTTCAGTTGAAAAAAAGAACTGAATATACTGAGAGCAAGAAGCACGTAAAGAGACTAGTGAAGGGGAAAAAGAAGGTAAATGATGATCTAGGGAGAAAAATGAATGCAAATTACTCTGAAAATGGGAAGTTAGTCTGGGAAGAGGTGCGCAAATGTAGAAGTGACGGTGGAAAGAAATGTGAAAGTGTGAAGGATATACTGTAAGTAGAATATTATTAACCCATGGGGATGAAATAAGGACCAGATGGAAAGAAAATTTTGAAAGTCTGATGAACGGGAATGGAGAGAGCAGTCACTTTTAACATGATTTTTTTTTTTTTTTTTTGGGGGGGGTACTGAGAAGGAATGCAGTGCCAGGAAACTTGACACTCGCACAGGTGAAGAACGCTGTGAAGCGACTGAAAAATGGGAAAGCAGCTGAGGTTGATGAGATGTATGCAGAGATGATCAAGTGTAGTGGAGAGAGCGAAAAGAAGTGCTTGGTGAGAAATGTAAGAAGGCCTGGATGAGTGGAACTGTACTAGTAGAGTGAAAAAGGGAGTGATTGTACCCACGTACAAAAATAAAGGTGAGCCAAGTGAGTGCAAGAATTATCGTGGCAAAATTCGATTGAGTGTGGTAGGGAAAGTATATGGAAGAATTATTATAGAGAAAGTAAGAGATCAGAAGTCCTATTGAGTGACGAACATGGTTGTTTTAGGAGTGGTAAACGACATGTGTATCAAATACGTATAGTGACACAGAATGTGGAGAAGGCTTATGAGAAGGAATATAAGGTGTTTATGTCATTTATGGATCTGGAGAAATCATACGACAAAATAAACAGAGAAGGACTGTAGAAGGTTTTTGCGTATATATATATATATATATATATATATATATATATATATATATATATATATATATATATATATATATAAAACAGAACAGAGGAAGGAGCAGCAAATGAGTAAAAAAAATAATCCATACATCAGATTACTGGTGTCCTCCATTCATAAAATGTCTGTAACAGTTGGATCTGAACTGCTGTAGGTTGAAGTTTGGAGGGAAACAACTCTGGGGAAGTAAGTTCCAGAGAGATGCAGTTCGGGAAATGAAAGGATTCCGATAGGCAGAAGTTCCGCAATATGGTTGAGTGACATTCCAGTCATGAGCGCTGCCAGATGCCCGTGTAGCACGAGGGAAGGCGTGGAGAGGTGACACAATGGATGCAACTTCATCTGAGCATTTGCCATAAAAATACCTGTAAAATAATGCAAGGGAGGCAACATTCCTTCTTGCTTGTAAGGGAAGTAATTTGTTTAAAATAGCAGGGTTGTTAATAATTCCAGCAGCTTTGTTCTGAATTTTGTCTAGTTGTTTTAATGCAACCTCTCCACATCCATTCCAATATTCAAGATGAGAGCGTACATGAGTCATAAATTATAGCTAACTGCTCATCAGTGAAGTTACGGACTCTGTACTATAATCCACGTTTCTTTGACGCGATTTTAGCAAGTGATCTGACATAAGACGTCCAGCTTAGGGCATTGTTAAGCGAGACACCGAGAATTTCAATGCTTTTGGAGATGGGAATATTAGTAGCACTGAAGGTAATATACGAATCTGGCAATATCTGTCTATTAGTAAATTGTATATATTTAGTTTTACTAGCATTAAATGAGATAAAGTTGTTTTGTCCTCATTTCTTGATCGTCGATAAGTCGTGATTTAAGTAGATGGCTGTAGTAAGTTGAGAATTAGAGATATTAGACTTTGTAAATGGGTGTCTGAGTGTGAATGGACTGTGAAGTGTTGAGTCATTTCCATATGAATGGATGGTATTGTGTGTGACAGACAAGAGATCATTAACATGAACCAGGAACAGGGTTGGCACCAGAGCTGATCCCTGTGGCACGCCGGTGTTAATTGAGTGGAAATTGGAATGTACA